>NC_136484.1:79098240-79510740 GCF_053919585.1 Euprymna scolopes
GTATGAAAATATCTTTTGCATCACATAAGAAAAAAAAACTGCTGTTGTTGTTTCTAGTGATGAACAAGTTCACTGTCGAATGGAAGGCGATTTAGTTACTGATTAAAACTTAATACTACTCGTTCAAAATACAATAAACGCTGCCAAAGAATGTAATTTGATTAACATGTATTCTAAGAACATGTGGTATTATTCTTTATCGAATTATCAATTCCTTTAATTATTTGAATATTTCAATTATTGAATACATTGAATATGAAGACAACTTATTCAATAAACATTGTCTTAAGGAGAAATGCCTCCCCAAACTTTGGAAAATCTCATCAGTATGCTCTGTATTTAAGAATTCAGGTGATCGCTCATACTTCCTCTCAGTACAGACCAATAAGTCTCCCATTCATCATGAGTAAGCTGCTGGAATCTGTGCTAAATAAAGAAGTAGTACACCATCTCAGCAAAAATAACCTTCTTAGTGACATGCAATATGGTTTCCGTTCTGCTAGATCTAAAGCAGACGTGCTTACAGTTATATCTCATAGGATTGGCGAATCCCTCGACGGAGGTTTCATCTCAAGGGCAATTGCTCTTGGCATATCAAAGGCCTTTGATAAGGTATGGCATAAAGGCCTACTTCACAAGATCTCCAGTCATGGTATAGCCGGAAATGTCTTCTCAACTATTAAATCATTTCTGTCTGATAGGTTCTTAAGAGTAGTGGTTGATGGGCAGAAATCAGAAGCCCACAGTATTAATGCTGGAGTCCGTCAGAGGTCCATCCTGGGTCCAACTCTCTTCCTGATCTACATCAATGATCTTTCAAACCACATCCTTACATCATTCGTAGACATTTATGCTGACGACACTACCATCTATGGTAGAACTTCGAAGAAATAAACGACCAAGTTCTCTCTGACTCTCTCTCTCTCTCTCTCTCACTCTCTTTCTCTCTCTCTTTCTCTCCTCTGATCTTGAGCACGTGGTACAATGAGGAAAAAGTGTAATGCATCTAAAACCAAGCTTATATCTTTACATCATAAACGCTCTTCTGCCCAGCTTCTATCAATCGAAATGAATGGCTCTCGTCTTGGGGAGGCTTCATGTTTTGACAAGCTTCTGGGCTTGACCTTTACTTCCGATCTGAAATGGAACACTTATATCAAATCCATTGCCAAAGTCGCTGGAAAATGGTGGGATCCTTCTACCTCTCCAGTAGATATCTCACTCCTGATGCAATTCGCTACCTATATAAAAGCCAGGTTCGGCCAACGATGGAGTACTGTTGCCACATCTGGGCAGGAGCTGCTAGAAGCAGCTTATCCTACCTTAACAGAGTTCAAAATAGACTTCGTAGCTTAGTGAGGGATGTAGCGAGCCTGTCCCTGCTTTAGCGTTATTTTCATGGCAGGTGTTCATTTGAACTTCAATCTATGGTCCCCCCTCGCCAAACTTTCACGAAAAACACTCGTCTAGCCAGAACCACTATCAACAATTCCACACACTCTTTATCTATGCCTACACCTAAACGTAGATTCCATGAACAGGGATTCTTTCTTAGAACTGCTCGCCTGTGGAACTCTATTCTGTTTGCCTGCTTTCCAGCTGACTACAATTTGATTGTCTTCAAGTCCAACGTGAACAACTACTTATTAAACCCCCCCCCAAGTAATCCAAGTTATAAAATTCGCACTAATGTTTACTACGCTAAAATCACAATGGCAAATGAACCCTTATCCTCGAGTGGCCCCCTGGCCTTGATTAGTGGTGACCCCATGTAAAAAAAATAGTTTTAATGCTATAGGTTTCCAGCTACTAGCTCTTGCGGCCCACTGACGACAGGCTACCTGTTTTTAGCGTTCACTAACATCCGGCTACCTGTTTCGGTGTCCACTGATATCCAGTCATCTGTTCCAGTGGCCACTGACGTGCAACTACCCATTCCAGAGCATAGTGACGCCCAACTACCCGTTTCAGTGCCCACTGACGTCTAGTTATCCGTACCAGTGTCTACTGATACCTAACTACACGTTCCAGTGCTCACTAACGTCCGGCTACCAGTTCCTACCTCAAAGACAAGAATCTCAATCGCGTGAGATGCCAGTTCTCGCTCCGGCTTATTCTTAATTCATTTGCCATTGATGTTACGTTTTTTCTAGAGAAAAATAAAACACACGTCGTCTTTAACTGATCATTTGTGTTTGACATAATTCTTTGCTATTACCGTTACTTCTTTGGCCTGTGTTTATTTCATTAGTTGTACGGTCGACCCTCTGTAACATTAAGGTAAATTTTGTAGTTATCATCTTTTTCCTCCATATTGTAAGTTCACAATATTGTTTATTCTTTTCTATCACACATGCGCGGTTTTATTTCTCCACTTGATATTTTTCCATTCATTAGTCTACTGGAACTTGTAAGGTTTAGCAGATTATGCGACGTTTGAACAAACTTCAATTCAACGGACACAAAGGAAAACATGAATTATAAGAAACAGAGTACTTAGGTCATTTGCGTTCGCTTGGTCTAAAACTGTGTTCGTTACAACTCTACTTTCAACCGAGTCGTTGTTTGTTTCGTTCACCACACTCTTTTCTTCTACCTCTTCTTTTACACACATCCGTTCGTTTTCGTGACTCAAAATCGTCTCCCTTCCCGCTTTCCTGTCCTCGTTATTTATGGAATCAGGGTACGAGATTCTCCAAGATTCTCCGAGATTCCACGAGACTTTTTTCCACATAAACGCATGCGGGCGCCATCTTGATTCTTAGTTTGTGCTCTGCAGGCACAAACGCGCAGTCTCTTTAACGCTAAGCCACTTTCTCCACACTCCCCCCTGATCTCATGATCACAGAGACGACAGGGGGTGGTGATCGCCGCCGTCGGGTGCTTCTACGAAGGGGGACAGTGCTGCTCTCGTCTTTGCGTGCGCTCTCATCCACCGCCTGATGGTCGGGGAAGGCTTCATCTCCGTGGAGGGTACTGATATCAGAGTCACTGCTTGATAGGGATGGTGCAAACCAAAGTGATGGCCCACTCGTCTCAGAGTCAGAATCACTCTCATCGTCCACTGGAGGTGGTACATGTGTCGCCGGCCGTAGGTCCCTAACGTGACGGGGTATGCCATCAACCTGGACACACTGCTGACTCACCACATCGGTCACTGTGCCTCGTTTATACTTGTCAGTACATCGGTTTCCTGGCGGCTTCACCTAGACAGCATCCCCTTTGGCATATCGATTCTGTTCTATCTCAGTGGCCACAGTTGTATCGGTGTGGATTCCTTTTTCTCGGACACGGTACTGATAGATTGCATTTGCAGGCGCCGTTCCTGGAGAGACGCCATCCTTTGGCATGAGATTATACCAGTACACAGCTTCTGCGATGGTGCACTGCTTCCTGGCTGCAATTGTTTTGATGCTGCAATGGCTTCTCTCAGCTATACCATTGCCAGAAGGCACATAAGCGCATCTAAGCCACAGCCGCACACCCCATTCTTGTAATAACTGCCTCATCTGATGACTGCAAAAGGCTGGGTCGTTGTCCGTCAGCACTTCATCGGGCGCACCTCTTTCACAGAACACGGATGACAGCTGGCGAATAATGTTGCAAGAGTCCTGGCGCCCGAGGAGTCTCCAGAGTGCGAAACGTGTAGGCCCACAATCGATGAGGGTAAGGAAGTGGTTGCCACCTTAGTGTGTGATGTCCATGCCCACTCTCTGCCACTTACCACTCACTCCTAACTCCCCTTTCTTCCATCGTGCTGGAGCTGGGTCGATGGATTGGCAGGCCTCGCAACTTTCCACCACTCTTCGGATATCTTTTTTTCCTACTTCTGGATCAATCATCTTGACAAAGTACAGTGTCCGCTTGATGCCAGGATGTCCACACTGTCGATGAATGTCCATGATGCGCGCTGCATCCACATTACACACAACTGCTGCACATGTGTTTTGCAGATTATCAGCATCTCTCCGAGCACCAGCCAGAAGCCATCGTTGAGGGACTCTTGTCAAAGCATCTGCTCTGTTGAGCGCAGACCTGATCAACACTACGTCCATGGTCAGGTCGTACTCTGTGATGGTGTCGACCAAGGTGGCAAGCCATCTTCGAATTAACATCTCACTCGATGCTCGTGTCGTCAGCCGTGCTCTTCCACTTCATGCATCGGTTATCCACCGATGAGTGCATGCCGAGTCAGTCATGATATGTAGAACCTTGGCGTGCCATTGAAGCGCCAAGTTAACGCCCTTCAATGTGGCATCAAGTTCGGCCAGGTTTATGTGCCTCGAATCATTCTCTGGCCGAAGCCAACAGGCATCTTCGGTAATGGAATCATTAACTGCAAGGGCAACTCCAAGGGCCAGTGAACTAGCATCCACCCAGACCGTGAACTCATTCCCGCTGACGCACCACTTTCCCTGAACGGGGTCATCACTCGTCACTCTGGACACAGTCTCTGTCAACATGCTCCTCAGTGTGACATCGTGTACTGCATCATCCCATCCCGACGACACGGCTGTTGCATGTCTCTTTATGGCTGCCACGGCCATCCTGAGCCAACCGCACACAGGGAAATGGCCTACCATTTTTCCACAAAGCGAAAACACTGTTCATCGAGTGATGTCTGCTGAGACCTTGGGAATATGACTTCCTCTTCTCCAGCAAAGTCCCTCTTTGCTATTGCACACGTGCAGGCCAAGAACTTTTGCTCCATCGCACAGATGCTCTGGTTCCTTACATGTTAGTCCAAAGCTTTCAAAGTGCGTCCTAACCGATTGCGCTGACATAAGGTTCTCATTGACGAATATATCATCGATGTATGAGGATGTTGTCTGTTGCACTGCCTCATCTTGCTGCCGGATAGCATGCATGATTGCTGTCATAATGCCTGGGGCCACATTTAGACCGAACCGTGGCCTGGTTAGACAATATCGGGTTCCTCTGAAATGTCTGAAATGGCCACAATTTCTTCTCAATGCGTATTTGCAGATAGGCCCTGCGTAGGTCCAGAGTTGCCACGTTCGATCCCTGCTGTCGCCACTCCCTTAATTTGAGTGCACACACATCAGCCCTTGCTGTATATGGGTCGACATGCTCATTGAGCTCACGGCAGTTTAGGACGGGGCGGACCTTTTGTTTGGTCTCTTGTACGACGGCCATCAAGGGAATCAGCCCTCGCGGGGGGCCAAGCTCATCCTCTGGGTATGGAAGAAGCCAGCCATTGTCGATCCATGTTTGCAGTTCTTCTTCATACTGTTCCCTTAGCCACATGGGTGGGGGATATTCCGATAACCGGTTTCGCAAGGATATTGGTGGCTGATCGTTTGACCACTTCCAAGACGCCGTCCATGCATTGGTGTTTCTATCATACTCTGCATGAAAGTCAGGCTTGTCGAGAGTTATGGCAGCACAAACATGTTCCTCACATCGGGAGAACTGTACCTTGCCGGTTCTGTCCATGGTAATTCCACCCAGTTGTGTAATCAAGTCCATACCCAAGAGTAGGTCATACCCGAGAAGCTCTTCCTTCATCACCAGGGCTCGCACGGCTACTACAGGCCCGTCGTTGATGCTTGCACGGATAATGCTCACCCCAAAAGAGGCTAGTGAACCTCCGCCTACAGTTAGTACCGGAATTCTCTCTGCTTTCCAAGTTGCACAGCATATCTTGCTTACGAGAGTCTGGGTGCACCCAGTGTCCACAAGCGCGAGACGCTCGCTTCCATTAATGTGTATGCTTACAGTGGGTAGCGCCCTGCTCAATCACGATCTGGGGAGAAGACTAGCGCTGTAGCTTCTTCCCCTTGCCCGTTTCCCGGACAGGTGCGGGCCAGGTGTCCGCGTTTTTTGCACTTGTAGCACTGCGGCCCGTCAAGTTTCCGAGTTGGTTGACGTGACGAAAGACAATCACGGGCCAAATGGTTGGGTCCTCCACACTTATAGCAGGTTGTAGCTGTGTCCAGGTCCTGCAATCCAACCTGTGATGGTTGTACAGCTGCCACTTGGTCTATAGTGTTAGGGCTTTTC
Source organism: Euprymna scolopes (assembly GCF_053919585.1). Taxonomy (NCBI): domain Eukaryota; kingdom Metazoa; phylum Mollusca; class Cephalopoda; order Sepiida; family Sepiolidae; genus Euprymna; species Euprymna scolopes. The sequence goes on from NC_136484.1 coordinate 79,104,265, forward strand.
TTTAGTATTGCTCGTGCCCGGACCAATACTTCCGATATGTCCATCTCGTCCACTTGGGATGAGGCACGGAGCAGATCTTCCACACTCTTAGGTGATCCTGCAACAAAGGCGCACACCAAGCCTTTGTCTGACATCCCTCCAAAAAGGACCGATAGCTTTTTTAGCTCAGCCATATACACATCCACCGTTTCCCCGGGATGTAATTTTCGGGCCATGAATTCCTTCCATGCAGTAATTGGATCTAATGCAAATGCTGTAAAAAGGGCGCGCTTGATGCAGGCAAAATCTGTTTTTTCCTCATCAGCCAATTGCTGGTATACTGCATATGCTCCCCCAGTGAGGCGCATTGGGACCACGCATTCTATACGCTTCACCCCACTGAGCTGACATATTAATTCTGCTTTTTCCACCCATTTCTGCACTGAGTGATCAGTGCTACTGCCATCAGACAGAGGAATTAGCTTGGGGTCAAATCCTGACGTCATGCCGGAATAGCTTGTGTTCGTTACAACTCTACTTTCAACCGAGTCGTTGTTTGTTTCGTTCACCACACTCTTTTCTTCTACCTCTTCTTTTACACACGTCCGTTCGTTTTCGTGACTCAAAATCGTCTCCCTTCCCGCTTTTCTGTCCTCGTTATTTATGGAATCAGGGTACGAGATTCTCCGAGATTCCACGAGACTTTTTTTCCACATAAACGCATGCGGGCGCCATCTTGATTCTTAGTTTGTGCTCTGCAGGCACAAACGCGCAGTCTCTTTAACGCTAAGCCACTTTCTCCACAAAAACACACCATCAGTTCTATGGAGGTCCCCCACTAAAGGAGTCAGCATTTTAGTGATTAGCAGTTTTGGATGATTACTTTAGGGGTTTTGATTTGGGCGAAGTATTTTGGGGATGAGCCGGTTTTAGAAAAAATATTTTTAATGAAAAAGGTTTATAATAAAATGTGAGAAAACGAGCGACATGTTATACTATAAACAAAACAAAATAATTGCCTTAAAGGACAAAAGAGATTTTATATATGTTTAAGAATGGAAAATCACAGCAATAGGAAATACCAATGAGATAGCGAAGACATTACACGAGTCTGAAAATCATAATCAAGACTTCTCTGCTCAATTATACAAATTATATTTCATTAAAAGTTGTTCATTGTTTCTTTGTAGATCAGAAAGAAAGTTTTAAAAGTATTAAATGTTGTGTTTTAATGCTGTGATGGATTCTTTGTGTCCTCGTCGGCCCAGGGTCAAAAAGGCCCGGGAGGGGTCTGCTGCGCCTTAAGTGAGAGGCGTGTTGTCAGCCCGGGAAAAGAAACAAGAGAGAGAGAGAGAGAGAGAAGGAGGGGGAAGGAAAGAGGGAGAGAGAGAAGCTGTGGTTTCCTTTTTATGAACTTCGTTACGTGTTCAGCTCGGCAAGGAAATGGGCTCTGATTGGCTAAATCAGAAGAGATGTTGACTGTCTGCGCCAATCAACATTGAGCTTCTAAAGAAAATATGTTCAAATTAGTAAACAGCTTATAACAACAACAGCGAAGTGTCGCTGTTGTTGTTATAAGCCGATTGGTGATGATGAAGATGTAAACATAATACTGAAATTCTACAGTTTTATACGGCAAAAACTTGTCCTTAATAACAGGAAATACATCTGACAAAGAAAAAAAAACTTCGTTAATTCCGTTCAAAGAGCAGTAACGAAAGTGTTAACGTCTATATTATAAGGAAGGAGACAATGCTAACTGCTTTGATAAGTGCTAGACAAATTGTGGATGACACCCTTATAGCAATTATACTAAGAGACCTACCGTAATCATTCGACCCTTTCTACTTCCATGTAACCTATAGTTACACAGAAATGAAAAAATCTAACACTCGAAGAAACCTTAAAGTATAAAAACAACGCAAGTAACGACGAAATATGAAGTTAAATTCCCCATTCAAACAATTGTGAAGAATTGTGAGAACGGAGCGTGTCGGGGCGTGCTTACATCGTGGTTCATATTTTGCTACGCAGACCATTTTTTTTTTCATTTGTGAACAGCGGTCTGGTCGAGGTTTTGAGTCGAACATCCGGGGCGGGATTGTGGACGTGGACCAATAGCGTTTCCTCCTATCCAAATACCTATTTGGTCAGGATGTTAGTTAAGAGGGGCGAAGTAGACTTCTTATTCTGTCCCACGTTCACTTGGCTAGGCCAGACAGTCCATAAACTAGTTATGGCCCGGCTGAAGCTAGGAAATATGCCTAAGTTAGCAGGGTACTCGGAAGTTAAAAATCTCCCTTCCGGAAATACAAGACTTCCGAGATAAGTTAAGAGAATTAATTAAAAAGGCACTAGTGGAGGTGGTTACGGGGAGTAAGTGGTGGTTAGGTCTCAAAGCCAAGACCAGAAGCTTTTTCCGTCAAGTATGCCCAGTGCCTCGCACTAGATAAGGCCAAGACGAAGAAGCAACTAGAGCAGAAACTAGCCTGGGCTACGGGGGAGGATGATAGGGTTAGTCAGGAACTAGCTAAGCAGAACATTCTATGCGAGACTAGCGAGCGTTACGAAGGTCAAGTAGTTAGAGCTAGGCTTATAAAGATATGCAACGACGCCGTCAATTCTGATGCGGACTTATGTCATGAGGTTTCTAGGCGTGGCTCGGACAAATACGTTACAAAAGTTAGATATCCGGATGGACGCACCTTGGAATCGACTTGGGAGATCTGCGAGGGGTTTCGAGAATATTTCGAGGAGTGTTTTACGCAGCAGCTCGATCTTCCGGTTCTTGAGTTTAGTGACTATTTGGCCGACTCTCGTTGCTTCGAGGCGGCTAGAGCAGCTAGTTGCGAGGGCCAGGTGACGGAGCTGGAGGTCTTTACTGCGCTGAAGCAAGTCAACTGTAACAGATCGCCGGGACTCGATGGTCTGCCATACAAACTGTATTTGAGGCTGTAGCCCATGTTTCTGCTCAGGGGTCCATCCTGGGGCATCACCAAGGGAGTGATCACATTGCTGAGGAAAGGTGACGGGCATGGTGGGGAAGAGTTAGACGAATACAGGCCCATAACATGCTAAACATAGAGTTGAAGATTTTGGCCAAGGTCCTGTCGAATCGGCTGCAGTTTGTTATCGGCGAGTTGGTTGAACCGGAACAGAATTATGCTGTGAAGGGGAGATCGATTCAGAACAACTTGTACCTGATGCGCACGATCCTAGAAGGACGATAGATGACGACACGGAAGCCGTGCTATTCAATTTAGATCAATCGAGCGTTCGATAGGGTCGACCATCGTTTCCTAGCATCTGTCTTAGAGGCCACCAGTTTTAAACCGGACTTCTGCAAGTGGATCTCCATGATGTATCAACAGCCCATGGCTGTCGTACAAGTCAATGGAAAGCGGTCAAAACCCTTTGTTATCTCTCGGTTGATTCATCAGGGTTGTCGCCCCTGCTCTATGTCCTGGCGGCACCTTTCAGCTGGATGGATGGTCTGATTCGAATCCTCAGCATGTGATTTGGACCAGGTCTCCAGATCGACAAAAATTGGTTGGAGGTACGGTCCAAGGTGGAGGCTGTGGTCAACTCGTAGCTTCCCAGAAAACTTTCCTTAAAGGGTAGAGCTGAGGCATGCACCACATACGTCTTTGCTCTCATCCTTTACCGACTGGCTGTACTTCCCCTGCCTGCACGACACCTAAAAGCTTTCGTCAAACTCTTTATTCAACATCTGTGTGAGGGAAGCTTGGGAATGTTGGACTTGAAGTGTCATCGAGATGCTGAGAGGCTGGCCTTCCTGTGGAACCCCGCCGTTACTGCCGCCTTTCCCGACCTCATTCTCGACCCCTCTATCAAGAGCCATCACAGGCCGCGGGAAGAATCTTCCTTCTTAAAAGAATGCCGAGCCATGCTAAAATGATTAACGAGGTCCAGCAACATTGTGACGGCTACCCGTAGGGAACTCCACATGGATCTAGTGAGGAGGGGGGGCACCGACGACCTACTATGCACGTGTTTGGGTTGGCAGCAGAGTGAGATCCACTCCACATGGAGTTGGGCGCTAGGTTTTAGTCATCTTAACAATTCGGAGGTCTCTCTGACCTGGCGATTAGCCTGAAGTGCACTTCCACTCAACAACATACAATGCAGTTCCGGGTTTTTGGAATCGTCTGCTTGTCCCCATTGCGGAACAATGGCCATAGAAACGACTGATCACGCTTTCTTCAATTGCCGCAAACTCCACCAGTACTGATTGAATGTCAGCAAGGTGACGGCTTGCATCGATCCCAAACATCCTCGCCCAATATCTGTATCGAATGTCGTCGACAACATGAGGCTGCCGTGGGACTGGGAAAGACAAATGGTCTACATTACGATCCTGGCCGTGGCGAGAATGGTGACTTGAACGTCGCATCTGTAAGATGGCCGCGGGGGGGGGGTCGTCTTTTTCTAATCAGGATCTGATAGCTTTCTTTAAACACCAACTATGGGTGAAGATCAGATGTGATAGAAGAAGACTGCGTCGCATGGCATTTAACAGAAGATGGATACGTGTATCAAGTCTATGTGTATGAAAAGGAGCCAAATTTTAATACGTGTTCCTCGCCTAGGTGTGGAACATGCAGTTCCGTCAAGTATAACTTAATCTTAAGCCTCAGCTAGCCGAGTGAGTGCTCCATCCATCCCCAACTAGGAAGCTTCCAAGATCCCCACTCCCTCCTAAATGCAATTTTTTCTTTCCACCCCCTCCCTCTAAATTTCACCCATCTTAGAGAGAAAGAAATCAATAACTAACCTCCATCCCTCACCCACAAAATTTTCTATTCTCCATTTCGTCCCATCTAGAGGGCATCCCACTTAGAGACTGTCCACAAGAGCTGAGGTTCCTTTACAAACCAAAGTGGAACGGTCAGTTTATCAACTAGACGGGGTTGGGATGGTCCTACTAACCATTGCTTGTATTTCTTCTTCCTCCGCCCTCGACACAAATGAATTATTGTATTACCGTTACTGTTATCTTTTTTGTTTTGACACGCTAATAAAAATGTTTTAAAAATTGGGTGCTAAGTAAGATGTCCCCAAGTACAAAAGGGCGAATGCGGTATTATGGTGAAAAAAGATTCTTCCTAAGAGAAACTTTTGTTTAGTTCTAGAGTGACAAGGATGACCAACGACCCCCATTTTCCCCACTTTTGAGTTGGCCTTGTGCCTAAGTTTTTTGTTCATGTTAATTTTTGCCTGAATAAAAGATTTAATAACTCAAAGTGTAGTATCTGTTCTTCAGATGCTGCACTTCAATTTCTTGTTCTCTGTCAGTGGAGGAGCAATCCTTCACGACTGAAACAATTTTTAATTTTTGTTCCTTTTCCCCACGTTAAAAAACGACCATGGTGTCTAACTCTATCCCTTGAGGAAGCACTGTAAATAAGAACAAGACGAAGAAGCAGGGAGTCTCCCCAGATGCGACGGTCCAAGTCAAGTTGAGCCCAGCAGCCGAAAGATCTCCAGCAGTAGTTCAAATATCCCTTTTCAGGGCTACCTTTTTCTACATTAATATGCGATTCTCAAACTATTCTTATGCGATCCACAAACTACTTCCATGCGACTACTATTGCCTGTCTGCTTCCTGAGATCCTGCCACACCTTCTTACAACTTTTCAGTATCACCTGCAGCCCTCAGCAGCTTACCCTTCTTGCTTATTTCCTTTTTGTAAATAAAAAGCGATTCGTCGTTTTTGAACTGGCTCCAGCTTTTTTGTTATTCTTCCTTTTACTTTGAGGCAAAAGGAAAAAGCAACAGTGTCTTAATATCTTAGTTGTACGATTAACTGGTTTAATCACCGGTTGCTCCCCTCTGCAACAAGCGCATAATCCCATGATCTCAGTTTTAACTATACGAAGTATGGAAAAGCAGAAGCGACTTAATGATTTTTTAGAACCTTTGTTTATCTTCTTCAAACTGCAATTAATAATTAATCTTTGTTATAATTTTGTTAGGTTTTAAGATTTATACAGTTTAATGATTAATAATATTATAAACATTTGTATATTAAATATGAAATACGGTTTTACTAAATATTAATTACCGGTTTCCATACTTTTATTTGGTAAAAAGAGACAAACTAGATATTGTAGTGATCTACAAAATGTTTATTTTTTGTGCAATAATATTTTTCAATCGGTTTTAATCTGGCGATAAAATAGCTGGCAAGAGTCATGTTTATATTATAGCTTAATATTAAAAAAAAATTAAACACAATTAATTAAAAATCTATGTTGTAACCAAACATTTTAAAATAATGGAATTTTAATCGTTTTAATCTTTTAAAAATTAATTTAATTTTTAAGAAGTTTCTTTTTCTTGGCAATTCAACTGATTATAGTATATATTGATTAGAAAAAACGCTATTAAAAAAAAACAATCATATTAAATTTATATCAATTTTTAAATTTCAATTTCAAAGTAAGTTTTTGTTCAATACGTGTATATAAATTTAAAGAATAAATATTTTTTTTACTTATTTAAACTCCTCTGTTTCATAATGAATAGAAATTTCGATCAATTTAAATTTCGAAAAAATAAATAGGGTGGGGGAACATAAATATTTCCCTTCATATATTTTACGAAAACTGCATTTTATATGTAATTTTATTCTAAAATGGATCAGTATCAAAAGTTTCATGAAAATCTGACCATTAGTTGATTTTTGCTAGATTTATTAAACACGAGTATGTTTTCACGTTCGGAATGCTTACTACATGGGAACGTTATTTTAAAGCGTCAGTTATGTAAACACGATTTTCGTCCCGCAATTTCATTATTTTCGTACGATGAAAAATTTTTAAAAATATTACTAGTTTATTTTGTTCTTCTTACCATTTGGTTTTTCTGCTACAGGCCATCACCACCAGAGCAATCAAGCAGCTGCCCACTTACATCAGAGTGTTCTGGAGTTTAAGAGACAAACTCTCAATTGATGATGGTCTTATCGTCAAAGAACAACAAATCGTCATCCACCAGACACTTCAAAAAGATATACTAAAACAACTTCAGGACGCTCATTTAGGACAGGAGAAAACAAAACTCTTTGCTAAGGACACTGTCTACTGGGTAAATATAAACAGAGACATTGAACAGTTCGCAAAGTCATCCAGCATCTGCCAACAGCATCAGAAATCGCAAATGCAAGAGCCCCTTATGCAACATGACATCCCAACAAAGCCATAGGACGAAGTTGGCATAGACCTGTTTGAATTCCATGGAAGTCAATGGTTGATCGTAACTGACTATTACTCGAAGTATCCTATATTTAAAACGCCTACTAACTCTCACTAAGAAATGTAATAGTGAAACCTAATCGCAAAAAAAAACCTGGGACTCGATTCTCAGCGACACTCTCCGCTCTAACCAAGTTCCATCCGGTTCTCGAGAACTCAACGGCTTGACTCTCCCAAACATCTTAACTCCCGGTCTTATATTATCTCATTTATGTAAATTAATGCGCATTTGAACCTGCTGATTCGTCGCCTTCATCTTCCATCGCTCGGGTTTTGAGTTCGCACATGCAGCCCACCTCCGTGACTGCAGTCACATTCAATTTTCACTACACGCCCCGCCCCGCTGATCTCATGATCATAAACTGGGTAGTGAAGTAGTATCCGTCTTTGCTAGACACAGCTAGCGCTCTACACTCCTGCTAGCCCTCACTACTCTCCGACAAAGACAGATACTACTTAGCAAAATGGGGCTACATGGCTGGACACAAATTGATTTTTAAATTTCTCATTTAAAAACGACTTTAATTGTATTCTCACCAAAATAACTATCGTTCAAAAACAACATCTTTTTTCTCCTTTTCAGCACGACACGATTTCATGTTAAATTCCGTATTTAAAAATTACTTTTTAAATGCATACAAGTCGTCCGAATCACATTTTAAGTTCTTTTAACAGTGATGACTTTTCAAACGCAATAAAATCCGACTCGAATTGTATTTTCATTTAAAAACGACACCTTGCCTTTTTCTTTCTTTTTTTTTTAACACAAGAGGACTTCATTTTAAATTCCTCGTTGAAAAGCGAATTCAATGCATACAAGCCATTCGAACCGCATCTTTAGTTCATTTTACAGCGATGACTTTTTTTCAAACAATACAATCCGACTAGAACTGTACTTTTATAAAATAAATCCATCGTGTTAAGGGATAAACCATTAACATCCTCAGTTATGTCCCTTTGATTTCTAACTCTCCCTTGTAAGGAGTCCTTTTCTTTCTCTTTTCCTTTTCTCTTTGAGTGAATAAACACGTGGTGAACTTTTCTCCTGTTGTGTCGACCTTCGTTATTTTTCCCGACCGCCAAATTATATCAAACATGTCAAGTGTAACAGGTTATGGGCCCAGAACGCTAATGTTTGATGGCGATGAGAACAATTATGAAATGTTCGAAATAAAATTCATGGGACTTTTACACAGACTAAAATTGAAGGCTGAATTAAAAAAGGAAGATGGCGAGATAGACCAACAGAAAAATGAAGACATCTTTGCCGAACTTGTCCAAGTACTGGACGATAGGAGTTTAGCCCTGGTTATGCGAGATGCAAAGGACAATGGAAAGAAGGCATTGAAAATCCTCAGGGAACGTTATTTATCCCAAGGCAAACCAAAAATAATTGCTTTATATACGGACCTATCAACCCTCCGAAAAAATGACGACGAAGATGTCACAGGGTACGTAATACGAGCAGAAAAGTCAATTGCTGCCCTACGAAACTGTGGTGAGACAATTTCGGACCCACTGGCGATAGCCATGTTACTCAAAGGACTACCAGCATCATTTAATACCCTAAAAGCGATAATTACACAAAGAGAAACGCCCCAAACTCTGATAGAATTTAAAGCATCTCTCCGAGCTTATGAGAAAAACTCTACACAAAAGATCGAGGAGGAGGAGGAATCTATCATGAAAGCCTCATATAAAAAAGAGACCCCCCCATCATGTTTTCGGTGTAACAAAAATGGCCACTTCGCAAAAAATTGTCATAAGAACAAGTGGTGCAGATTTTGCGAAACCAGGACACACGACACAAAATTCTGCAGGAAAATACAGCGGACTACTGCCGAAGAAAACAATCACTCATACTACAAGGTAAGAGTAAACCCAAATGTCATTTCTGAAAATTTTGAACTATTAGTCGATTGTGGGGCTACTACACATATTATAAATGATAAAAAAAAATTTATTAATTTTGAGAATAACTTTAACCCAGAGGAACATTATATTGAGCTTGCTGACGGATCAAAAAACAATAACTTAGCGTTAAAGAAAGGAACGGCAAAAGTATCGCTATATGATATAGATAAAAAGAGACACAACATGTATCTAAAAAACGCCTTATTCGTGCCTACATTTACACAAAATATATTGTCTGTCCAGGCCGCTGTAGGGAAGGGTTGCAACGTGAAATTTTCACAAAACCATGCCATGCTAAGCACCAAAGATGGCGTTAAATTTAAAATAAAGAAAAGGGGGAAACTTTATTATTTAAATAAATGTGTAACAAGCAGTGTAAATAATACAAAACACGCTTTAAACACGCGGCACAAAATTTTCGGCCATTGCAATATTCCTGATATTTTAAAAATGTCAACTGTGGTTGAGGGAATGACCATTACTGAAAAAGACAGTAACACACCGTGCGAAACTTGTACCATCGGAAAAATGCAGGATATCCGTTCAAGAAAACCAGACAAAAGAGCCAAGTACCCTTTGGAACTAGTCCAATGCGACTTGGCAGGTGGAATAGAGCCTGTCGGTATTGGTGGGTTTCGGTACGCCATAACATTTACGGACGATTTTTCAGGCTATGTAATGGCATATCTCCTAAGGAACAAAAGCAACACAGTCGATGCTACAAAACAGTTTTTAGCCGATAGCGCTCCTTATGGAAATGTTAAGAGAATAAGAAGTGATAATGGTACTGAATTCACATCAAGAGAATTCAAATCACTTCTTATCCAACACAAAATCCGACATGAAACATCAGCACCATATTCACCGCACCAAAATGGAACTCTTTTCGAAATGTCGAGATGCATGCTTATAGAGTCCCATTTAACACACGAACTCTGGCCTTATGCTTTTCTGTGTGCAACCTACATCCGAAATCGATGTTATAACCATAGGATAAAATTAACACCTTATGAGGCATTAAAGAATAAAAAACCAAATGTTGAAAACATGAACATTTTTGGAACAATATGCTACGCTCACACTCAAAATAAAAAAAAGTTAGACCCCCGGTCGGAAAAGGGTATTTTTGTAGGCTACGACAAATACAGCCCAGCCTACTTTGTTTACTTTGACGAAAAGAAATCTGTAAAAAAGATACGATTAGTAACTTTCACAAATAAATTCGTCAGTGTAAGGGAGAGAACTCCGGCTATCCCAAAAAATAATTACATTGAACCAACTTTAATCCCCTCTATAAATACAAATCATCCCCAATTCAGTGAACACGAAACTAATGACCATGAAACAAATGAACTTGCCCATGATCCCCACCAGAGTAATGCTGAAAATAGTGAAAATCAAGTAGGGGAACAGACAAATAACAGAATTAATGACAATATTGGAAACAGAAATCAAAGATATCCACTAAGGCAGAGAAAACCGCCCCCTTACCTAATAGACTATGACACCAGTAATAACCCAAGTGATGAAGAACATATAAACTCGTGTGAAACAAAAATTATCCCTGGATCATACCAGGAAGCCATTAATTCCCCGGATGCAAACAAATGGAAATTAGCAATGGAAAGGAAAATGAATTCCTTAAAGGAAAACAACACTTTCACGCTGACAACCCTCCCTGAAAACAAAAATGTAGTTGGGGGAAAATTGGTGTATAACATAAAAAAAGACGACAAAAATGACGATGAGTACAAAGCCAGATATGTTGCTAAGGGGTACAGCCAGATAAAGGACATAGACTATCACGAAACCTATGCACCTACCACAAAAATGACCACCATTAGAATCCTAATGCAATTTGCTATGCAATATGATCTAATAATACATCAGATGGATGTCAAATCCGCATACTTAAATGCCAATATAGACTGTGACATTTATACCCAACAGCCAGAAGGATACAGAGTTCCGGGCAAGGAAAGACTTGTTTGGAAATTAAATAAGTCGCTCTATGGGCTAAAGCAGAGCGGCAAAAATTGGAACGACCTACTAAGCAAAGAACTTCTGCTTGAAAATTTTAAGCTAAGCCTTATCGATCCATGCATGTTTGTGAAAGTAAACGAAGGTAAGAGAATCATTATCCTCGTATGGGTAGATGATATCTTAATCGCGGCAAATAGTTTAAACACTATAACAGAAGTTAAGACCCGACTCAAGCAGAAGTTCGACATGAAAGACTTGGGGCAGATCTCGCGATTTCTGGGTGTAGATTTTATCATCGAAGGAAACAAAATAGAGATGAATCAGCGAGCATATACAGAAAACTTATTAGAAAAATTCGATATGTTAGATTGCAAGCCAAGATCAACACCCTGTGAACAAAAATTAACCTTTTCTCAGGAAGCGGAAGCCTTTGATCCCACTAGATACAGAGAGGCTATAGGAAGTTTGGTGTATCTCTCAACTTGCACCAGACCTGACATTTCATGGGTTGTAAACAAATTATCGCAATACAATCAAAGTCCCACAATTGAACACTGGAATGCAGTTAAACATGTATTCAAATACCTAAAGGGAACCCTTGTTTTTTGTTTATCTTTCAGGAAATGTGAAAGCGGCCTGCAGTTGACGGGATATGCTGATGCTGATTGGGGTAGCTCTGAAGACAGAAAGAGTACGTCAGAGTATTGCTTCTCCCTAAATGAGGAAGGACCAGTCATTGCCTGGAAAAGCAAGAAGCAGCCCACAGTAGCGTTATCCACATGTGAGGCAGAATATACGGCAATGACACCAGCTATACAAGAGGCACAATACCTTTCGCAGTTGGTAAATGAAATGGGCTACCCAAGGAAATGGGAACAAGCAATAGTATATTCCGACAACCAGAGTGCAATCTGCATAGCAAAAAATTCCATCACAAGCCAGCGAGTAAAGCACATAGATATTAAGTACCACTAAATAAGGGACAAAATAAACAAGGGTATGATCAAATTAATCTATGTGCCGACTGACCAAAATACTGCAGATTGCTTTACTAAACCCATAGCTAGAACTCGCCTACATCGCGTAAAAGCAAAATTATCAGGATGTTAAGTTTAAGCGGGGGTGTTAAGGGATAAACCATTAACATCCTCAGTTATGTCCCTTTGATTTTTAACTCTCCCTTGTAAGGAGTCCTTTTCTTTCTCTTTTCCTTTTCTTTTTGAGTGAATAAACACGTGATGAACTTTTCTCCTGTTGTGTCGACCTTCGTTATTTTTCCCGACCGCCAAATTATATCAAACATGTCAAGTGTAACAGTAACACATCGTTTAAAAACGACACCCTTCTCCCTTGTCAGCACAACAGGTTTTCATTTTAAATTCCGCATTAAAATATGATTTCTATGCATACAAATCATCCGAATCGCATTTCAAGTTCTTTTAACAACGATGACTTTTTTCAAACAACAAAATCCGAATCGAATTGTACTTTTATAAAATCATTTTCGTTTAAAAAATCGACAACTTTTTTCTTTTTAACACAACAAGATCTCATTTTAAATTCCTCGGTGAAAAAACGAATTTAAATGCACAAGTCGTCCAAATTGCATTTTAAGTTCTGTTAACAGCGACGACTTTTTTTTTTCAACAAATATAAGCGAATTTCATTCCAAATTCCACGTTCCTTCGACGACGATAGTTAAAGAAATCCAACGAACCCCACTGGGATTAACAAACAAAAAGACAAAAAAAGCCCGACTCATTTCATATGTTCAACCTTCGCAGTCTGACACGACTCATTCAATTCTCTCTTAGACAATACTTTTCAATTTTCAACGCGACTTTTCATTTTCCAGGCGACTATTTTGCCGTGAGTATCCACAACAACTGTCTTTACTGTCGTTGACGTTGAAATTTTCATTATTTCTACGTGTGAGACGCGTGCGGTTCTCGTTGCTGTAAATAGCATGTAATTCATTTCGTTCCATGTCTGCAGCACGCGTATCAGCCAGTTCTATTGCCCTAGCTTCGTCCAGGACTTGTTTCAGCGTAGAGTTGTCTCTTAGCGTCTTCCTTCTGACTTTAGAGGATGTGCACCCCTGCAAAATTTGGGCTAGGATCTCTCTGTCTTTATCTTCAAACTCGCACGTGGTAGCTAGAGTCCGTAATCGTGCATGGTACTGGTCTAAATTTTCGTCCATGTTTTCATAGCACGTTGAAATTTGAAAAGTTCATATGACGTGTTTTTTTCTGCAGCGTGAAATGATCCGTGATTTCTTCATAGTTTCATACTCGCCCGAAACTATATTTGCTGTCGTCCAAAATGTTTGTTGCGCCTATGCCCTTGTGCTGGTGGTCCGTGAATAAAATGGAAAATATCAAACACTTCGTCTCCTGCATAGTGAAGAAGTGTTGCTTTTTTCTTTTTGTCGTCGCAAATGTCCATAGCAACAAATAAATTTTCTAACCTGTCTATCCATTTTTTCCAGCGAACGGTAGTCGTGTTTTGGTCCGCATGTACGCTGAAACTTGGAAAAACTGGTAATCCACCGCTGGCCATTTTTTTTTTTTTTTTTTTTTTGTATTAATTCCGGACAAAAAAAATTAAGATTTTGTTTGTATTAAATTCCGAAATGTAACGTGAGCTCGTCACGAAAAAATTCTCGTCGCCAGATATAATGTCGGGGGTTCCCATCTCGCGGGTATCAAACAATACGAAAGAATAACAACGCAGGCATTAACATGTTAACAACAGCTCGGTCGCAGTCAGACTGGCGGCCAAAACATACTTTATTGAAGAGCGCACATAACTAAGGGTAGATAACTCCTAGAGTTATGTCCCTTGATTGGGAACATCACACTCACCGAGGAAGAATTAGGCGATAGAAAACTTTTTCAACTTCCGAGAAGAATGAAGCAGTTGATGGTAGAGAATCCACACCCAGCATGATATTTTAAAACAACTTCAAAACCTCACACAACATTACAAATTGTAAGTAAACATTGTTTTCATCATATCTTTCAAATGTAAAACTCTTGTCAGAAGATAAAAAAACTGACGCCATGAATAATATATATATATATATATATATATATATATATATATATATATATATATATATAATAAATTAACATACAGATAGTTTTCTACAGCAAACAAATATACATGTACGTTTATTCTTTCGTATTTAAATAAATAAAAACCTGTGAATTTAATATCGTCTGGAACAAAACATTATAACAATGGCTATGAACGAACTGTCTATGTGTTGGACATCTGATAACCGTGCTCTATGGAAGAGTAGGCTGGTTAAAAGTGCTCACCCAACGCAAAGGCACCCTCTCTCCTTTCTCGAATCTACCTTAATGACCTGTTCACCTTTTATGCCTTACTTAAAAAAAACAACTGCCTTTCCCACCATGCACTGCCAGTGCATAAATGAGTCCTCCTTCATCACACGGCCCTTCCAGTAGTCAGTACCTGTTTTATAAAACTGCATGCAATCCTGAGCCAACCAACTCGATAGTGTCCAACCAACTTCCCACAAATAGAAAAAGTTCTCGCTTTGTCAAATGAAGTCCCAACTTCAGGTACTTCATTTCTTCATTTGAAGACAGGGTTTCCTTTTCCATCTTGTCGGAGTTTCAATCCCAAAGCTGCTCTGCCATCTAACAACTCTGCTGATTTTACAGCTAATCCATATTCCTCAATATGATCTCGCACCTTCTCTGCTGTCACCTCTTCCTCCTCCACAAGAATGTCATCAATATATAGTGGCCCCGTCCACTTCATAATCTTCTTCAATACCGTCTTCAGGACAGCTGTCATGATTTTTGGAGCTGAACTTAGCCCAAAGCTTAACCTCGTCACACAATACAGCTGCCCCTTGTACTTGAATAGTTGGTACTGCCAAAGCCTTTTGTCCATGTGAACCTGCAAATAGGCCGACTTCAGGTCTACAATCTTAGTGGCCCGCTCCATCCTCCTCCATTTCCTCATGACCTCTTCACATACATCGATTCCCTCTCCAGTATGGCAGGCTATATGTTTGTTTAGCTCCTTGAATTCCAGTACAGGTCTAACCTTGTTCTTGGTAGGCTGAACAACGGCCATAAATGGCAGCACTCCTCCTTCTTTCCCTGACCAAGGCTTCAGGATTCTCTCTTCTATCCACCTCTCCACCTCTTTCTTGAATTTTTTTCTCATCTCTCCGTGCAAAGTGCTCTCATAGCAATCCACTTTATTTTGCAGTTTTGGCAGCCCAGAGATCCATCGTCACTCTGCTGTCCACCTCTCACCATCAAACTTCACCAGGTAATCCTCATCCTAGATGCAGCAAGCCTCTGGTTTTTGCGCTTAGGTGTTCTCTCCACTTTCTACTCCTGCCATCCTTATTGCACTGAGGCATCCAAAAGTCACTTGGCCTTCCTTCACTTTAGCTCTCCCCAGCTGGTTGATTGCCTCCATACCTAGCACCATGTCAACACCACCGACCAGATGACCCAACACAAGAGTTTGCAGCACAATGGGCACACCTTGCATCATCACTTCAGCTGTGGTCTCTCCCAAGCATCTTACCTCCCTGCCGTCCACAGTCTTAATAATGTTGACTCTGCATTCTTTGCTAACAGCGTTGTGGTGCAGCCCATGTAAATAAGAGCTATGGCTCTTTTCCTTTTGACAATTGGGGCAATGATTAATCTGGCACCATTTCTGCACAGAAGGGGTAACTATTGGCGAACAGTTCCCCTTTACTCGTTTCTCTGGTCTTGTGAGATGGCACAATTTCTGCTGATGTGTCCCGCCCGGCCACAACGGTAGCAGGTGATCCCTGGTCTCGGTTCTTTGCAGTCTTTAATTAGGTGGGGACCCTGACACCAGAAGCACTTTATGGTAAATCTACCCTCCAGTCTCCTTGCCGCTTGCCTCTCGTCAGTTAAGAGAGGGGTCTTATGCATGCACCTCTGCTTGTAGCCACAACCGCAACTGGATCTTTGACCTTCTTTATGAACCAAGAGATCATCCACCTCCATTTTACCAATCCCTGTTATTCTCTGCAAATTTGCAGAAACTTCTTCCTGGAAACCGTTCACTAAGTACAATCTCACAATCATTTCCAGGTTCCCCACATAACCAGCCAATCCTGCCAGTCTCCTAATCTCTGAGGCAAGACGTCAACCGACTCACCAGTCCATCTCAACTTTGAAAGATTGCTAAGTGTCTCAAAGGATCCCTCTGGAAATGTTAATTTCAGTCGTTGTTCTTTGTCTTCTTCCTGCATTTGCTGGCATATTGTGAGGGCTTTCCTTTCTAAGTATAATGGTAACAAGTTAATCACATCTTCAATCTTTTGAAGCTTCGCCACCATTTTTAACTTGTCTAGCCATTTAACTAGGCCCCCTTCTTCAGTAAAGGGCCTCAACATTTGACCACTTAACCTCCAGTCAGCCATTTTCATCAAAGAGTTGTGCCAAAATATCTTGTGCTCTATGAAAGAGTAGGCTAGTTAAACGTGTTCACCCAACGCAAAGGCTCCCTCTCTCCTTTCTCCAATCTGCCTTAATGACCTGTTCAAAAAGAAAAACTGCCTTTCCTATCATGCACAGCCTTCTCATCATGCACTCTAAGTGCATAAATGAGTCAGCCATTTTGTTTCTTTTCTTTCACATGGAGCAACACAGGTAATCCCTTAATTTTGTTTGCAGATACATCACAACTGAAGCGTTCACACTTTTTAAGCAGCGTTGTAACCTTTGTTTCTCATTCAAAAATATTCCGTTAGAAAAACAGATCGACCACATTCTGTTACTGTCGGGAGAAGAAGGCCTAAAAGGGTACAACAACTGGGCATTCGAAAATGAAGCTTTACTTGTTTGAGGTAAAAATGCAATAAAAATATATTGTCCTGAAACCAGACACCCACCCTGTTATACATACACAAAGAAAATGTCCCATACATATGAGAGAAGAAATCCAGACTGAGTTGGAGAATATGGTAAAACAAGGTGTCATACGACAAAATGGGTCAGCAGCTTTGTTTATGTGTGAAAAAGGTAACGGAAAACTCTGCTTGTGTTTAGATCCTAAAGATTTAAACAAGGCCATTATGAGATGCTATTACAAGACACCTACAATGGAAGAACTTGCACATAAATTCTCTGGTGCTAAATATTTTTCTAAATTAGGTGTCAAAAAAATGGCTATTGATCCATTAAACTCGATGCAGTCTCACAATTGTGGACTACTTTCAACTCCCCTTTTGGAAGCTGCTGTTTCCAATGGATGCCTTTTCGTCTGCTGATGTTTTAGGGTGTGTTTGTCCAGAAGATAGACATGATCCTGGAGAAGTGCCCTGTCACTCTAGCGTTATAATCAGGATTCGGTTCTGGGGTTCGGGAAGGATGAATCACTCTCTCGACGACAGCACGTTTCTACCCTCTTCTTTTCCAATCCTCCATACCTGGCCTCTCGCCACCAATGTCACACCACGCAATCTGAACGTCAGCAATACGAAATTCTTTTCAAGAGAAGATGTTCACAACTCTTTTCTCTCTGCCTCCCAGGGAATTTTTTCCAGCTTTTATATCCTCCTATCTAGAAAAAAAAAAAAAGGAAGAGATAGGGAAAAAAATAGTTTCTCCCATCATGCCCTTGCCCAAGATGCCCTTCGCATATACAAATATGCTGCCCATCCTTTCCTTCTTCTTTCCCAAAGAGCGATGCAGATACGCCGGGTACGTTTCTTTCTTTTTTGTTTTCTTCTTCTCTTTTAACCATACGATGTCATTGTTTTTAGAGCAACCCAAGAAGAGCATGGCAAGAAGCTTCACAATTTAATGAGGATTTTGTTTCGCCCATGTGCAATCAATGAGAAACAGATTCAGTTTTATGGTGCAATCTACAATCAAAATGATATGCATCCTGATCCCAGCAAGGTAACAGAAATAAAAATGCTAATTAATTTATTGAACATATTGCAGAGGGAATCATCACGTATGTGGCACCTTTCACCCCACACCTGTCAGATCTTACAGCACCAATGAGAGATCTCCTAAAAAAGAAGTGGACAGAAAATCACCAGAGCAAGATTTCAGCAAATCAAGCATCTAATTTGCAAGGATATGTTGCAGTCGTTCTTTGACCCTGCAAAGCAAACCGTTATCCAAACTGATGCATCAAGTAGAGGACTTGGTGCTGCTCACCTTCAAGAAGGAAAACCCATAGCATTTGCATTCAAATCTTTAACAGAGGCTGAACAACGCTATGCCAACATAGATCTGGGGCAGTTGTTTTTGGCTGTGAACAATTCCGAACTTACATCTATAAAAGTACGTTCCATGTGGAAAGTGATCATAAGTCTCTGGAAATGATCAATTTAAAAAATTTGGTTGCAGTTCCACCTCGCCTCCAATGCATGCTGTTATATTTGCAAGGGTATGATAGGATGATTGTGCATCATCTTGAAAAAGGTATGGCATTAGTGGATGGATTCTCAAGGCTATCAAATAAAAAAGCTAAAGAAGCCATTGACTTGGACCTGAGGGTGGATTTTTTTCGGTTTTCAACCTCAAAACAAGCTCAGCAACAAATGAGGATGCCACACTATGTGATTTGAGGGATATTATTCTAAGAGGTTGGTCCAACACACAGAGAAGTGGGAAAAATATGGACCTTATTGACCTTTTCAGGATGAACTGTCCATTAAAAATGGAATATTATTGAAATCAAACAGAATAATAATACACAAATCAGTGCAACAAGAGGTATTACAAAAAATACATTATGAACAAATGTAAACTCTGAGCAAAAAGTTGTGTTGAAGCAAAATGTAGTAGGCAAAAAAAAAAACAGGAACACAGATAGGAAATAGTATCGCCCACCTCTAGAAGAGAGGGCTTTCTTGGCTGTAATAAAAAAAAACAAAAAAATAACCGTAGAGAAAAAAGGAGACAAAAACAAGAAATAAAAAAAAAGCAGAAAAAAAACTCGCTTCTCACAGACACGTGGTTCGTCACAAAGAACAATCCAATCACCAGAACCACCTACTCACAATCTGCAGGACACTGCCTGACTGCTTTCCAGTGTCATGCGTTTATAGAAGCCAGGAATTATATATTTGCATAATCGCGCGAGAGCAGATGCGATTCTACGAGAATTGCATGGGGTCAACGCTAATAAAAACCCATGGACGCCATCTTGGAACTCTCTCTCCCGCTCAGCCCGAAACACAACAGACGTATCAGAGGTAAGCTCTCTATTTCCCCTCATTTCAGTTATTGCTAATTCTGCTACAGTTTGGCACAACATTAACAAGGACATAGACAACATAGTACAACAATGTATCATATGCCAACAGCACTAAAAAGTGCAGTGAAATGGACACCTGATACCCCACAAGATTCCAGTGAGGCCATGGCTGATAGTGGCCACTGACTTATTTCACATTGAAGATCTCAACTTTATGCTGATTGTGGACTATTATTCCAAGTTTCCATTTGTGAGATTGCTAAAGGAGTTCTCCAATCATGAAGTTATCAAACTGACAAAGCAAATATTTGAAGAACAAGGGCGGCAAGAGAGATTGATAAGTGATGATGGTCCACACTTGAGCTCTATTCATTTCAAGTAATTTGCAAAAGAAGAACGGAATACTGTGTTTAGGCAGTGAAATCTGCATTCAAAAAAGCTGCTTCAAGTGGTCGTGACTTGGACATGGTATTATTATGCCTCGACTCCTCTAGATCATACCATTCCATCACCAGGTGAACTTCTATATCATCAGAAGCTAGCCAGTCAAATGCATTAAACAAGAGAAGATAATGCATCAAAGGCAAGAAAATCAGATGTACCATGATCAAAATACAAAAGATCTACCCAAACTGCACACAGGACAACGTGTACGTGTTTTAAATAAAGAAACAGGCGAGTGGTCTCCTGCACTTGTCACACAAATGAGCAGAGAACTCAGGTCGTACATGGTACAGACCATTTCTGAAAAAACTCTTTGTCAAAATCGACAGCACCTTAGGGTAGACCCCTCCGGAATCACATCACGTCCAGAGGTACATTCAACTGAAATTCTTCAGGAGCCTATGAAAGACTGTTCACC
The DNA here is from genome assembly GCF_053919585.1 of Euprymna scolopes. NCBI lineage: Eukaryota > Metazoa > Mollusca > Cephalopoda > Sepiida > Sepiolidae > Euprymna > Euprymna scolopes. Next base: position 79,124,528 of record NC_136484.1, read on the forward strand.
CAATATAGAGACAAATAGTACACAAAAGCAATAGTCACCTTTTAAACAAATACCCTGTGGAGTACCAAACACCAACACCCATCTTATAACAGTTCAAACCGCCATATCATCAGACACCCCAAAAGATTTAGAGATGGGACAGTTACTAATTGACTTTTTATTTTATCTCATAAAGATGGAATATGGTGGTTGAAGGTGAGCAGGTACTCCGTCAAATTCTACCCAATTATTAGGATCAAAATATGCTTTCAAAGCGGCTTTTAATTGATGGTGGAAACGTTCAACTATGCCATTTGCTGCAGGGTAGTATGTACACGGTGCTTTCAATAAGTTTCTAGACTTTTTTGTACAGGCTTTAAAATTGTCATAAGCTCTTGAAAATTCAGTACGTTATTGTTTTATATCTTATGAGATGACCACTTTTATGATTTCAGGTTCAAATGAACAACTACAGTAGGAATTGGAATACACCCTACTAAAGTCTGACTGTCACAGTTGGTAAATTTCAAAAATGCAACCTTACCCTCTCTATAGTTCAGACCTTGCTTCCTGTAATTTTTCGTTATTCCCTAAGCTCAAAGAAAACCTTAGAGGCTGACGTTATGAGATAATTGAGAAGATAAAAGAGGCTGTGACGAAGGTCATCGACATGCTAACACGAGACGACTTTCAGAAGTTGTTGGGTTAGGGTGCAACAAGTGCATTGCAGCCAGTAGAGATTACTTGAATGGGGACTGCAGTTTCATGTGTGTTTCATCAATAAAAGTGCCCATATGTAAAAAGTCTGGATTATTATGGAAAGCATCTCGTATATGTGTTTACATCCAAGTAGGCATGTAAGTTCAGCAAAAATATAAGCCTCAAATTATCTGCCTCTATGACATATCATGACAATATGAATGTGTTTAACATGAGCCTGTGCTGTTGAAAATTTTGCAAGAAGACTTCTAATATGACAATTAACTTTGAATTTTCAGAAAGGAATACCACTGTATCCAACTGCATTCATCTATATTGATGGCAGTCCATATGAAACATGACGTCAACAATTTTTGTGTCGCACAAATACCCGGATGAAATAAATTATGCAATTTGAACAAACGATTCGTCTGTATTAATGAGGAAAATATAGATGCTGATGTCTAGTTGAAATATCACACCAAATGATTCATTTTAAAAAGGCAAAGGTTTGAATCTCAAGTTAGAAGAATTTCGTGAGTTCGTCATCATTCTTTCTTATTATTACTAGCTTGTATGGCGTTAATATGTGTGACAATGTGTCGGCAACCATATTTTTAGTGCCTTTGATATATATAATATCAGATGTAGACTCAAATATAATCCAAGTGACTAGCTTCTCTGGGTGAATGTCGTCCAGGCTTAGCAAATAAGGCATGTAACAATGGTTTATGATCAATAAAAATAGTGAAATTTAAACCTTTTAAGCCTTCCAACATAAATCGGAAATGTTTAACTGCAGAATAAGCAGCAAGAAGTTCTCTACCGAATGTACTGTATTTGTAAAGAAGGATTTTGGCTGCCAATGTTATTAACAAATTGTTGTAAAACCCAACCGATACTGACATTAAATGCATCCAATAATAACAGTAGTGGTGCTTTCTGTCTGAGGAAAAACTCACATTGTTGCTTTCGCTAAGGTATTCTTAAAATTTGAGAAGGAACACCAGTCATGTTCATTTAATGTAATTTTTTAATTTTTTTTATTCGAAGAAGATCAATTAAAGGTTATACTATTTCAGTAGAAATTTACTAAGCCAAGGAATTCTCGGAGTTTAAGAAGAGAAGTTGGAGTAGGATAATTAATAATAGTGTTAACCTTCTCTGGTGGTGGTGGGGAGGGGCGAGTGTCGTCCTTAACAATTACGTAACCAAGAAAAGATAATGAAAAAACTCCAAACTCACATTTGCTGGGATTGATGATAACACCATATGCTGATAGTTTGTGAAAAAAGATGTTGAATATGTTTATATTCAGAAGAACTTGCCATTAATAAATCGTCAATGTAAGTACATATAAATGGTAATCCACAGTAAGTATGGTAAGTACATACAAATGATAATCTGCGTCTATAAACCTTAGAATGGTTTCCTTAACCCAAAGGAACTCAAATAGCCCAAGTGGAGTGGTAATAGCAGTCTTGGGAATATCTTCAGGATCAACAGGAATCTGGTTGTATGCATGAACAAGATCAATCTTGATTTTCTATGGAGTTGTATTTGGTAAATGATGTGTGCTAAATATCAATAATTATCATGGTGGGATTACTGGATGAACTTCGATTTGCGAGAGACAAAAAAAACATGTGTTTACGGTTTTTATGTATATATTCAGATGAACCCGGATGTCCCAGGGGCTGTAACTCTGGTAATAGTCGAGATTATCTCCTTTTTATTGCTTTAGACTACTACAGAAGTGAATTCGAAAAATTATGAAGATGAGAAATTAGATAATCATCTGGGTAGTACGGCTTTATATATATATTAATATATATAAATATTCTTTCATTGTTAAGAAGGGAGAAAAGCAAGACGCTTGATATGACGTCAAAGAGTTATGATATGACGTCAATTTTTATTTCTCATAAACCAACCCAAACAGAAAGGGTTGTATATCTTAAACTCTGCTGATTAGAGAGTTCTCTAACGGGAAGTAACATCTACATATTATCATATCCCCCTTCTTTCAATAACACTGGTTTACAAAAATAAATTTTTGGTCTGAGGCAAGAATGGGGACAGTTGTTTTTTGTTAATTTGGGTATGCTGACTTCAAATTTATAAATAGTTTTGCTCTATCACCTCTAGTTTTTGGTTTTTAAATAGTATTATTTTAGTATAAACAGAGAATATATGTGAATATTTCAAGAGTTGCAGCAGCTTATAACAGATAAATCAGGATAAAGAAGACTGATTGAATCAATATAGTTGGATGACACAATTACACAATTCAAAGAACCACAGACAGTCAAGTGTGTTTTCTTAGATCTGGTGTATTTTGCCTCCGGAATGTCATGCAAGAGCATCCAGCAGAAGTCTTCCATCATGTCGCGGCTCCATTTGCCTTGATAGTTGCTTTCCATCTTCGTAATGTCTTGGTGGAATCTTTCTCTATGCTCATCACTTATTGCTTCAAAGTTTGGTAGGAAGAAGTTGAAGTGGGAATGGAGAAAATGAATCTTGAGTGACATTCGGTACTCCATATCCTCATAAGACTTTAGCAATTTCTCAACACAGGCTTGGTTATCTGGTACACTACATACAAACCGATTTGAATGCTTCCCATGCTCTCAGTTTCTTCCCTTTTAAGTTAAGAAGCTCCTCAAAATCAGCACTTCTCAGATTTAAGGTCCGACAAAGATGCTCTCTTTGAGCAGCACTAAGACCTGGGAACACAGTAGACAAGTGTTGGAAGGCAGCACCATTTTTTGTCCAACGCCTTCACGAATTTCTTCATCAAACCAAGCTTGATGGACGAAGAATTCATGTCCACCAGAGGATAATCCTTGAGGTTGTGTTCGCCAGGAACAAAAGTGCTTCTAGACTCCTAGTCTTTCTGCTTGTAATGCTGGGATACAGCTCAACTATCCTAGAGACAGAGAAAACAACTACTTTGTGAAGACTGCTTGCATACCCATAAAAGACCAATGACCTTGAGGTCCCGACACAGACTCCATTGGTACTCGCTGTACTTAATAGCTTCTAAAAGAATCTCCATATTGTCATAGAACTCCTTTAAATGGAGAGAGTGTGCAATGGGAATGCTGGGATATTTATTCCCGCTGTGCAAAAGTACACCCTTGAGACTTCACTTGGAAGAAAAGATGTCAATCTGAAGGATTATGTGGCAAATGAAGAAGCGTAAACAAGCCAGGTATGTTTGTGCAGTAGCACAACTTGTTTTCCACGTCAAAAAAGGAAGCAAGGTCTTTGTTCCAATTCCTGTGAAACAAAAATGTAGTAGGCAAAACAAAAAAAAATATAACTAAAAACAGACGGAACAAAAACTCGCTTCTCGCAGACACGTGGGTCGTAACAAGCACAATCTACTCGCCAGAATCACCTACACACAATCTGCAGAACGCCCCCTCTCCTTTCCAGTGTCCTGCCTTTATAGCGGCCGGGAACGACATATTTGCATAATCTCGTGAGAGCAGACGTGATTCAACGATAATTACATTGGGTAAACGCTAATAAAAGCCCATGAACGCCATCTTGGAAATCTCTCTTTCGCTAAACCCAAAACAGACGTATCCAAGGTAAGCTCTATTTCTCATTTTGGTTACTGCTAATTCTGCTACATCCTGAAACTGGTGATCCTTACATCTTCTCGGACTAGGTTCTACTGTTGGCTTCGTGTTGCTTGTGGAATACTTAGAAGGAGAGTAAGTTCGGTAACGAAGGGCTGGGATGATGAAGCAAGGGACGCCGTACTGCATCATATGATTTTCGAAACCTTGGAATCTGTGCAGCAGAACGATCCTGTCCAGGAAAATTGGTGTGTGGATGGCAAAGAGCTGAATGTATGGGTCGATGCTAGCTCCATAGCAAATGATGCAGCCTTGGAGATGCATGAAACTGTGTTGGAGGATGCATGTTGGCTGCGATCTGAAGGTGACTCTCAACATATCAACTTAGCCGAGCTGGATGCTGTAGTGAAAGGTATAAATTTGGCTCTACAGTGGCAGAGCAAAGTGCTACACATAAAGACAGATTCTGTCTGCGTATACCATTGGGTCTCGGACACGCTAACTGGAAAGGCGCGAGTGCGCACCAAAGCAGCAAGCGAGATGCTTATTAGGAGGCGACTTAGCACTCTAAAGGAGCTTGTGAAAGAGTATGGGCTGACAATGGACGTGACGCTGGTTCCATCAGCACGAAACATTGCTGACCGATTGACACGAGTACCACAGACATGGTTTGAGGCATGAAAAAGAAAAACGGGCTTGACCCGGTGATAGGCGCAGTTCACACAGACGAGATGGATGAGAGTCAAATCATGGCTATTCACAAAGGTAGTGGACATCCGAGGGTGCGACGCACTACCTACTTTGTCAGGAGAAGTTGCCCAACCACGACAAAAGCAACCGTTAAAACGGTCATACGGAAATGTGAGGAATGTCAGTCCATTGACCCAGCGCCAGTCAGGTGGGGAAAGGGAAAGCTGGAAGTTAATGAGAATTGGCAAAGAATTGGAATGGATATCACGCATTATAGCACCTTCCATTTTTTAACTCTAACAGACTGTGGTTCATCGCATTTCTCCATTTGGAGGAAATTGGCAAGGCAGAACTCGGCAAGCGTGATCCATCAGTTGGAAACAATGTTCCTCGAGCGTGGCTTGCTGCATTAAATCCTTTTAGACAATGACACGGCTTTCTGCAGCAACGTATTCCAAGCATTTTCACATAAATGGGGAGTTCACTTGCGATTCTGTTGTGCGTACGCTCCAGCCGGGAATGGCATAGCGGAATGATGTCACCGTACAGTGAAACGAATAGTGGCTAGAATGCACTGTCCCATACAGGAAGCTGTCTACTGGTATAACATCACATCAAGAGACGACACATCTCCCTTCACTGCGCCTGCCAACAGGGTTTATCAATACGAAGTTCGAGTAAAGGAGACCAATCTCACAACTGTGTCCGCAGATCCCAAGGACAGCTCTTACCAGGTTGGAGATTGTGTGTGGGTCAAAAGACCGCAAAATCGATGTACCACGAGGTTCGGCAAGGGTGAGGTGACCAAGGTAATCAGCCCTCAATCGATTTTGGTGGACGGTGTGCCTCGCCACGTGAAAGATCTGCGCCCTCGCCGTTATGTTGTTACATCGGAGGAAGAGGAAGACAGTACAATGTCTTCTGAACGAGCAGAGAGTATAATGCAGGACGATGGAGAGCCATATAATGTACATACTTATGAAGTGGAAGAGGGACCACCCGTCTTGCCTTTTCGAAGGAGTACCCAACAAAGACGGATACTGACCCCCTGTCCCTGCCCTGATTGTAAAACACTGCCTATGGAACAGACTGGCGGCAATAACGGTGGTAATGAAGAAGATGACAAGGAGGAAGTGCTGCCTCTGGTTCTTCGAAAAAGTACCCGACAAAGACATTTTTGTTTCATACTGTTTGAAACTGCTTTGACAGATACAAATCACGAGCAAGATCATTCAGGTCTTCTTGCGTGATCCAATGAAGCTTGTTGCCACTTGTTTCTGAATATGTAGACTCAATTTCTTCCAAAGATATTGACTCGGCAGAATCCTCCCTTGAAAGAATTTCTTAATCTGATGAGGAAAGAAGATCCTTATTTACTGGAGGTGTGAGTACAGGAAGATCATCTGAATGGGGAACGGGTCTCATAGCAGATCGAAGGTTGGGATATTTGATGCTTGTCCTAGAAGATGCATTGAAACCAGTTATATTAGTTAAACAAAAATAACAATCATCTGCGTGGTTTCGCGGCTCTCTCCAAATCTTTGAGACTGCAAAGTTAAAAGCCGCTTCCTTACCATTAAACCATGCAATCAGTCCATTGTATCAGGGTTTATAACAGATGTGTGCAGCCCAAAACTTGTCCTGATCACCAATTTTGCAATCAAAATAGTGAAAGTAGGCAGTTCTGAGGAGAGAAATGATGGGTCGACGATGTTCAACTGTTGTAAAGTCCCCATACACGTAGCAGAAAGAATTGGTCTTGTTGGGGCATCCTCAGCATTTTAACATGTTTGAAACCATTGGAGAATCTGAAAATATAACAAAATAAAACTATATCATATGCAAGGCAATAAAATGTGCATTTGAGCAACCTAAAAGATGTGTAACACGATTGTTTAGGGACACCAACCTCCAGCGCCATAGGACATAGCACTTAATTTACTCCTACTAGCAAAGTCACTGATCCTGTGCCATACTTAAACTGGTAACATGTACTGGAACTTGTTTCATACGAATGTACGCAAACTAGTGGTGTTTGTTCACCTACGTCTAAACTGATAACATTCTTCTATTAACATGTTTAATATATAAAATCAGATAAAAATGAGAAATCCACTACTCCATAATTCTTAAAGATGAAGTCAACACTATCAGTCTAGTTACGATTAAAATCGACAGGAACACCATTCATACATCCCTAGGCCACAACAGATCACTGTTGTAGACAAGCTAAATCCAAGCACATAACGTGTTTAGGTACAATGTGAGATGTCACCTCAATTATAGATACATTCAGAACTCATAGAGTTTGGAGCATGTGAAAAATATTCCTCTTCATATTCTGTGCACAGGGTTTTCATCCTGATGAATTCTAAATTGTATGCCATTGAGGGTTATCACGTTTTGAACCATTCGCCAGGTCAGGGAGTATTCTCACCGCAGATCTCCACACAGATCCTCTATCAAAGTTCTACTCAGAAATGCCACCTTTCGGCATCCTCAAGACCTTATCAACCAGATGTTAAATACAGACCTGTCTATGGGCAAACAGCTTCTCCTCCTTCCACAACAGCGAAAAGAGCAAACATGTTAAAGTCGCCAGACGACCTGCACACAAGATGTAAGTGACACACGCCTCCGCTCTATCATCAAGAGAAAGTTCCCTACAGAGCAAAACTCCCACAAATGTTCAACACAAGGTCAGGGTTGCGAAGTCGGATCATAAATGTCCGACTCCGACTCCTAGAATTCCTAGGATGCCGACTCCGACTCTGACTCTAACTCCTTTGATATCTTAAACTCTGACTCCAACTTCCGACTCCGACTCCGACTCCCGATTCCGACTCCTTGACTGTTATGCGGAAATCTATTCTGCACATCCATATATCAGCCTCCCACACCTATTCAGCATGCATTTTATGTTTAGTTTTAATGCATATTATTTTTTATGTTTAACATTCATTTGCATGATAAATATACTCACATATACACTATACCAGCTTTATTTATTTATTTATTTATTTTACTCACGTCTACCCCTAACAAGGCATATCACTACTTGGGCGTAAAAGGCTACTTTTTGGGACCATGTCTAGGAAAGATTAACAATATGTTGGTTTATGTAACATTTTAACTTCTGCATATCAGTACGACCAGGGAAATAGGTAGCAGGAAGGGAATTCCAAGGTCTAGCTGTTCAAGGGAAGAAACTATTAGAATAGAAAGCTTTCTGGCATATAGAAAGTGAAAGGGTGAGATCTTATAACTACGCAAGTTTGTCGGGATTATGTATGGCAAGGGGGTACAAGTGCAACAAGTTCATCAGAACACATTCCATTAAAATATTTGTAAAATAGGAACAGAGATGCAACATTGCAGCGATGGGACAAAGGCTGGAGTTTAGTTGATAAAGTGGGATTAGATTGACAACTGTTTTTTGGACCTTATACAAGAGGGAGAGGCTAGTGATAGATGCATCAGCCCACATGTGACAACAATACTCCATGCATGGGCGAATGCTGGCCTTGTAGAGTAGTCTTCTAGCTCAATAGAGGGAACCCACCTTATTTGCAGCAGTCTTTGCAATGCTCTCTATGTATTTGTTCCAGTTTATATTGCCTAAAGGTAGAATTCTCAGGTAGGGTGTAATTTGTCATTGATATCGGCAGTTGGAGAGGCGTCTTGTAATTGCTAAAGGAGAGCAGCTTAGTTTTACTAGCATTAAATGTTACCATCCATTTGCATCCCCATTCCATAATGCTCTGGAAGTCATTTTCTAATGATTCTGCCATTGTCTTAGATTTGTGTAGATCCGTTCTTCCCTCGTGTATGTTATAGAGCATTGTATCATCAGCAAATATACACATCTCAGACACAATGTTATCAAGGAGGTCGTTTATAAATATCAGGAATAATAGTGGTCCAAGGATTGACCCCTGAGGCATCCCACATTAATGTTATGCTGTTGGATGTATGTCTGTCAGTGATAAGCTGTGTGCTTCTATTGTCTAAGATGGATCTAATTATATTTAGTATACGTCCAGTTATAACGTACGATTTAATTTTCATTAGCAGCCATTTGTGCCAGACTTTGTGAAAGGCCTTGGATATATCAAGAGCTACAGCTATGGCTTCGCCTGCCTTATCCAGTAAATGCGTTCAGAGATGAATGTTAAAATATCTGCAGTAGAACGACATTGCTTGAATCCATACTGTTTGTCAGAGAGAAGATTTGCTTTTGCAAGGTGGTGAACTAGCACTTGATTGATTAAGGTCTCAAAGATTTTAGCAAAGAGCGGGAAAGAGACTAATGGGGCCATAATTGAGAACGTTTGTTCTTTTACCAGAATTCCTGTACATTGATAGCACAGAGGCCATCTTCGAGCTAGTAAGGAAGCAAGATTCAGCAAGGCATTTATTGTAGAGCATGGAAAGTATAGGGGCTAGCTTGGCTGAACAATTAGTATAGTAGAGATGAGATCAGGCTCAGTTTTTTATGATATTGCAGACATGAGAATGGGTGATTTTTACATCATCTAATGTGGTTTCAGTCTGCATAGGGAAATTTGGGAAGAAGTTGTTTGTTGGCTCCTCTCCATTCCCTTGCATGTAACCTTCTTGTTGTTGTTCAGTGGAGGAATTACGAATTGCCTTTTATTCACTACATTATTATAGATTTTCCAGAAATCACAAGTTCTTATCTTTTGCAATTCTATACATTCCCTGATTAATTCAGCATGCTTTCTTTTTGCTGTCACTATTTCTCTATTACAATGATTTCTTTCCTATTTGTATTTGACTTATGACGTACAAACTGGCAGAATACATGCTGTTTTTGTGCAATGGCAACTGCACAATCTGTAGTGAACCATGGGGGTGGGTGGGCTTGCTATATTACTTCCATTTGGGAACATGTGCTTCAATGCCCACTTTTCACCATTCAGTTTTCTCATTAGTACACTGTTTAGCAGGAAGCGAGAAGATATCGGTCCATTGGGCATCTCGGATGAGTTTTTTAACGGTTTCCCTATCAGCCCTGTTGTAGTACCTTGTTGTTTGGAGTAATGGTTCCTCACCTTGAGGTTGGGATTTAAATGTGATGTCAACTGATACCACTCGGTGGACTGCATTTCCAAGTAGACTGTGGGCATTAGTCATACAATACTGTGGTGAGGAATAGGTCTGAAGTGAAGTCTGCTGAGGTTCACGATCTCGAGTTGGAAACATTAATGTCTGTGTGAGGGAATGGGCTATAGAGAAACTATAAGTAGAGCGTTCAACTGCACCCATGTAATCTAAGAAACCAAGCCAATTTTTATGGTGGACATTAAAGTCACCAAACGCATGTATTTTGGCATTACTATCCAAGGAGAGTGCTGCATCTATACTATCAAAGACATGAGAGATCAGGGTACAATCCTGTCTTGAGGAAAAACCGTACAGAAAATATAAGTAACTCACGCTGTGATGAAATGTTAGTCAAAAGCAAATAAAAGCCTGGTCATCAAATTCAAGAATTTTCTCTCTAGTTACAGGGAGGGTGCTACGAATATAGATTCTAAGTGCATGCATATATCTATCCGAGTCCTAACAGCAAAGAGGGAGGTATCCTGTCATGTTAAAGTAGTCGGGGGGAATTGAAGAGTGCAAGTTTGTTTCATTTAATGCTAAGATATCTGGTGAGTTTACTAAAAAGTAAAACTCTACATCATCTATATTAGCCCACTGATATTTGTGAAAGCAAGCCTCGAGGGTGGAGGCGAATTGGTTTTGTTTGGTAGGTTGTCTGGTTTTATCGTGATATTTGTTTGGGTTTGGGTCATTTCATTGCATTTTTGTTTAATGTCAGGTTGAGGGAAGAGTGTTGAGCAAAGTGGGCCAGTGTTGACACCAAGTATACACACAGTGGCCAAATTAGCTGAGTCCTGTCTAGACGTTGTGGTCTTGTCAAAGCCCACCAGAGATAGCAGCAGAGTCAGAGGCACTACAACTATCCTGATATAATACAGCTGATGACAGAGCAGTCGGTCTAAGCATTACCAAAGAGTTAGGGCTCTTGTACTGTCAGTCAGAAACAGCAGCCAGACAAACTGGTAATCAGTTACTCTCAACCTCTCAGACAAGACTGGCCCAAATAAGTCATGTGAGCATAAGTGGAATGCAAACAAACCCAATTTTCTCAGTTTCTGAGAGAAAGAGTGAAATTTCAAATAGGGGATAGAGGAACGGCGTTCAATGTCTTAGTCAGAAACAAGGCCAAACACAAGGTGGATCTCGTGAGTCCCTTGTATTGTATCTCTGGTTTAGCTAATAAAAAGCATGAAAGCCAGCGATAGGCAGAGCCTATCTACTCTTTAAGCAAGTAAGGTTTGCAAACCAGGAATTTGTTCAAGTCACCAGCTCTAGGAAGATTGTCAACCATGAGTGAGGAGGCCTCCCTCTGCCAGTTTTATTATCAGTTTTCTTTCTCTTAGGTGGAGGATCTGACAAGATCTACGGGTTCATCACACCGAAAGGGGTAACCATGCGCTTGGTTTCTACATTAAGTATTTTTGCACCCCCCCCCCATATGACATGTTAAAATCTTCAAAATTCCAAAAAGCCCTCAAAATACTTATTTTCATCGAACTAATGTTTACATAATTCCCTTCAGATTAATGTTTACACAATTCCCTTTTTTTTTAATTTTAATTAAATTTAACAATTTCGTTTCAATAATTTGAATAATAAGTATGCAAACATTAACGTAAAGGGTGAGAGTTCCATATAGAAACGTTGATTTAATTTGAATAAAATAAAATACGCATCAAATGCGCTTGAAACCAAAATCACAACATTTATATTAGGAAATAAACAAATATTTTACTATACTCCATTTCTCTTTGTGTAATGTTATGACCCTTTAGCCTGTGATCATAGTGTAGTATATATTAACTGTGGCAAGCGGGAGCAAAGGTCAAAACATTATTATTATTGTTATTGTATTCTTATTAATTGATTTGAGCGACGGATGGTCGCTGGATCAGTTATTATGATTAGAAGAATAAACAATTAAATTGAGGAAGAAATAATTGACGTGTGAATCGCAAAAAGGAATACGAAAATAGAAAATAGATGTAAACATTCTTTTGGATTTGGATAAACAAATAACTAGTTGTGGATTAGATTGGTATGAGACACGTAATTAGGTGACGTAAGAGAACACGTGATGTAGTTAGTTTTGGAGAGATTCAGAGAGTTGAGGATTGACCACCAGAACGGACAGACGTCTAGATAGGGGTGAACAGACAGCTAGGGAGCGAGCTGTAAGAATAGAAAATGTAAACAAACTGCAGATCCTGTGAAAACCATTTGAGACAACTGTAATAAATTTATATTATAAAAATATAAAGAGTTGTTTTAATGGTTTCACAAATAAGAACAAATGTCTAAATTGAATGGTGCTGATCGCTTCATGGTTCGTCACGGAGCAGTGGGAAGATACAGAAGAACTCTTCCAGAAAAAGGTATGAAGCATATATTATTCTTCTTATATATGAACTGTAAAAATATCCCATGTGATAAGTCTGATACAACATGACTCAGTTTACACATCAATATCATGTCCTCCTGGGTAGACAACATACATACGATTTATACGTTTATTATCTGTCTGTTAAAAGAACAATATCTTACATCCACTAGATAACACATGACACATTTTAATATATCAGCTCCTCTAAATAATATACAAGTGTGTTGTTTTCTTTTTTCTTCTTCTTCCTTGCCATGTTGTAAAGTTGGAGAAAGAAAAGTCTGTTTGTAAATAGCGTGTTGTATCTCAGCAGTTGCAGTTTGAAATGTTTGAACAGTGCGTAGGTAACGCGAGAATAACGCCAAGGACGTGATTTCCATGTAGAAACGTTGATTTAATTTGAATAAAATAAAATAAGTATCAAATGCGCTTGAAACCAAATCACAACATTTATATTAGGAAATAAACAAATATTTTACTTGTTTGAAATTTATAACAAATATATTTTCGGAGAAAACAACACACCGAGGATGGAGCATTTGATGCATATTTTATTTCATGCAAACATTAATCTGAAGGGAATTATGTAAACGTTAATATGAAACAAAAGAAACCAAATATTTTTTTTTCCAAAACAAAAACGCATAATTCAAGTGATAAAAATGTTAAATTAAATTGGCCACACAAACACATATGATAATAAATTTAAATGAAAAACATGAAGAGGGAGACAGACAGACAGACAGACAGACAGACAGACAAAGACGCACCCACATTAGCCAGCTGAAAACCACTGCTGGACAACAGAGGCGAAGATGAGAAGGGTAGGAGTTAGGTGATTATTACAGGTTGGCCAAACGCTGACACCCCCCACCACTTGCACTGTGTTTGGCGACGTTGATAAAAATAAAATTTCGACACGTTAATATGAAACAAAAGAAACCAATTTTTTTTTTTCAAAACAAAACGTATAATTCAAATTATTAAAAAATGTTAAATTAAATTAATTGGCTACACAAAAAATATAATAATAAATTTAAATAAAACATTTGCACACCTGAAAATGATAAAATCGTTTTTATTTATTTTTTGTTATTGTTAAAGCCCGAATTTTCGCCAAATAACATGGCTGTATCAAAGACAGGAGAATCCGATGTAGTTTTTTTTCTTTTTCTTCATAATGTTATCATTAAGAGGTCGAGGCTCTCGAAGAGAAAAACAACATCTTGTATCGCGTATCGGCGCTTTTGGAAATCCTTGTGTGCAATCGCTCGGTTTAAGCGCAAAATTTAAGGAATGGAAAGTTACACATTTCAGAAAACATTTTTTTATAAATTTAAATGAGAACATTTGAAAACATGAAAGGGTTAAGAAATGATAAAATCATTTTATTTACTTTTCATTGTTGTTATTTTTGAATTTTCACAAAAACATCATGGCTGTATCAAGGAGAGGATAGTACGATGTAGTTTTCTTTTTTTTTTTTTTCTTTATAATGTTATTATTAAGAGGTTGAGCTTCCCGAAGAGAAAAAACGTCTTCTATCCGTGCTTTTTGAAATCCCTGTGTGTAATCGCTCGGTTTAAGCGCGAAATTTAATAAATGTGTTGTTGTTGTTGTTGTTGTTGTTGTTGTTGTTGTTGTTGTTAATAATGTTTCAATACTTTTAAAAATAGTTTTAATTTATTTTCAAAAAATGTATTTATGAATTGAAAATAAGCCTAAAAATTTATTTTTTGTGAGAGAACTATCAGTTGAAAATTTATAAATATACTTTTCGCTTTTTTTTTTCGGCAAAATTATCAATAACTATCAAAATTCATTCTATCGACGTTCCTTTGCTTTGGATAGGATTGCCAAGTCTGTAAGCTTTGTCTAGCTCATTTTTGATCGAAGGTAGTTTTTTATGAGCTTCAGTTTCAAGAAAAAGCGCTCATGGCTGGCAATGCTAATAGCTCGGGTAAGGAAAATGCGCAGCAAGATCACAATATAAGGGACGGAATCTCTGTATAAAGTTCAAAAGTTCAAGAAGTCCATTGATTTTATCTTTTTCTGAAGCTTTCACAAAATACTATAATCTATTCTTTTGGCAAAGAATTTATCTTTTTCTATATCTTCGTCAACTTCACCAAGCTGACAATCATAATTATCATCAAGCAAATTTGATGGTGTAAGAAAAGCATATTTACTTGCAAGATTGTGAACTTGTTAAAGATATTTTTTTCAGTCAACCTGTCTATGACAGACAGCATTTCCCGTCTCAACTCAGTATCAAACTCTATTGCTGCATCAGTCAATTGTTCACCATTCGTTTTTTTTTGCGGATACGATGCTCCATGCTTATCCCCATTTCAGAGCAGAGTTTTTTGACTCATCTTTTGCAGTGTACACCATCTTTTCTCTATTCTGAAGAAGGCAATCTCTCAACGCTGTCAGCCTGACAGAACTTTGTTGCAGATCCAGACCCTATTCCTGAAGATACTTCTGGGCATCATTGACATTATCAACTTGTCTCTTAGATTCGTACGACTACTGTGAATTTCTTCCGTTATTTAAAGCGATTTTCCAAATTTATTTTCCCTTATTTAGAAGCATTTTGTAAGTTTACTGCTTTTATTTGAAGGCATTTTGTAAATTCATGTCCCTTATTTCAGAGTACTTTTCAAATTAAGTATATCTTTCTTATGTCGAGACCAGTTTTATTCTCATTCTGTCAATGCGTTACTTAGCTAGGGTTGAGTACACTCATATCACTGGGCCACTTGTTGACTCTTTCTGTAACCTCCCCGCACCCCATGTCTGTATTTAGAGCCGGCCTGTATAGATATTTCAGCTACTAAATTCCCTTCCCACTTAAGTTGTAACTTAGCGTATCCGTTTACGCTCTCCTAAAACGCGACGACTACAATGATCTGAGTTTAGAAAACGTGTCATGTAATTTTGTGTGTTTCGAACATTCGACATTCGCTTAACAAAAATTCCCGAATTTAACATAGTATTCTGTACAGTGACTGTAATGTTATATTTAGTTTATTCCTGAATTTAGAATTTTTATGTACGTCTAATGTCTTTATTTATATCTGTCTAATATATTTCACGCTCGCCTAGTGTAGTGCACAATTTTTCACATATATTTTTCTTGATAAATGTTCGATATTTTTGGAAGCTGGATTTTCCCCACTTTAAGAAACGACTTTTATCTAACTATACCCTCGTGGGAGCCTAGTAAATAGAGACACTGTGTCCGAACCCGGTGTTAGGTATATGTTCGTATTTTTCCCAATATATATATATATATATATATATATATATATATATATATATATATATATATATATATATATATATATATAAAGGGGGAATAAGTATATATCTTGATTTATAATGAACATGTGCGTTCTCTCACATGTACTTGTGAATTAACCGGACGATAGTATCACAGATATTGTATTATGTGTTGAAGTCTACTTTACCTAAAGTAATCGCATGCGATTACTTTCGTATTTTATTGTAGAAAAGGATTTCTTATATGTTGAAGATATTTATAATTTTCAATAGCGAGTTCATATCCATTTGTTTTGCGGACTGTATTATTCTAGGAGCTTGTGAAAAAACAAGTTCCCTTTTTCTTTGCCTTAGCCCGTATTTGCATTTGGTTATTTGGGTTCATTTGAAGATACACATGTGACATAATATTTAACCTCTCTTCCCACTTTTTTCCTAGGTGACATTTCAGTCAGGATATTGCTATAAAAGTGTTAAACGTTATTCATTTTCTAGTCAATTAACTTCCATATAGAAGTTTGCATTTTAAATACACTTAATTTTAATTTTGAGTCATAGGGACCCTTTTAATTTGTAACTGGGGATTGTATCCCTTGATATTTTCACGGCTCAATATGCTGTATTGGTCTTGTTTTGTTTGTGTTATGAGGAATGAATTTTATGCAAATACTTTTTTAACCTTTGTGTGTGCGTTTTTTGTGTATAATATTTGAACGCCTATTTTTTGTATTTGTTTGGATTTAGTCCATATTTTTGAAAAAATAAACGCTGCGCGATGTTGGTCACTCGTTCTTCCGAATTTCTTGTAAGGAAACGAAAGTTTTATTTAGGGAAGATTATCGTTGTCTTAGATTTGTTGCGGTTGCAGAGGGAATTACCTAAGCCTTATTTCATGACAATGAAGGCCGATGTCGATGAATGGTTAGCATCGGTAGATAATATAACTGAATTGTTGGGTGATCGTTCCTTACGCGAGGACGGGGACTGTTTGCTAGTAGAAGCGGATGCTGTTAATGTTGTAGTGTTCTCGTCCCAGGTTTGATTCATTCTTTCAAGGTTGGCAGATGGTGTGTAACCCTGTGATATTCGAAACCCTTAGGGAGATGCTTGGCAAGTTACCGACTACTAAACCCGAATGTCCAGACTCTGAAAACTGTTTGCTGAGTGCTGGCAAGTTTGGCTTGGAAAATGTTGCATTACGGTCTGAAAGCAGTGTTGCAAGTGCTACTTCAGAGGATCTGCGTAGTCAGGCGCTGAAGTTTGACTTTTGTGACGGGCAGTTTGCCAGTAATATTTAAAAGAAAAATGTATTGGGAGTGAGATTCCCAGGTATCATGTATGATACCACTCGTGTCCACGACTTGTTAAGTGTGGGCATGAATATTGTGAAATTCATGGAACGATTTCCATGGGATGTTGGAATTGTTTTGCCCTCTAACAATGTGAGTTCGAAAACTCGCATATATGGTTATTTACCACAAGTTTGTCAGAATAATGAGGAACTTAATCATGATGGTGAGATATTATTCAGGTCATGTAGTTCTGACAATAGTGTGACGGGCCCGTACGAAAAAGGTAAACAAACCCTTCGACATTGACAAGATAAAGAGAAAGAGAGAACGTAGAAAAAGAATATCAGCAGAAGCAAAGGGCGAAGGGAGATAATGGAGGCGGCAAAAAAGCTTCAGTTGCCGCGAAGATTTAAAGTGGTGTGGACGCAACTCGCCACATGGAGTGTAAGAAAAAAAGCATTACCGAATTAATCCCATCAAGACTTTAAAAAAATGGAAAAGGAGAAAAATATGAGCTTGGAAGAATCTAAGATATCTTTTCTTGTAATGCTGAAGGCAATACGAAAAGGGCGAAGAAAGAACTTTTCCTAGAAAAAAAAAGAGAGAGAAAGAAGAAACCAAATGTGAGTCTCGGAAGAGATCTAAATGTTTGCATATATATTTCCTCTTTTCTCTACCATGAAATGCGGATGCATTATGGACACAAATACAAGAAAAAAGGATCGAATGTTTTAATGAAAAAAAAAGATCGAAGGTTTTGAAGAAGTGATAAAAAACAAAAAAATCAAATTCAAACTTAATGTATGAATAATTGTTTTATTATTTCAGCATATAAATATATTGAACTGGCACATATAGTAACGTGAAATATGACTTTTCATTCTATAAATAAAAAAAAACAAGAGAAATCTCCCTCTCCCTATATTTTCTATATTGGATAATAAAAAAAAATCGCGCGTGATGCACTCGTGGTTTGGAATTAAAATATAATCCGCTGTTTGGTTTTCTTTTTGCTGTTTGTCGTGTGTAAAATATCACACAACGGAATTTATAATTCCGCATAATCTCAGCGCGCTTTAGATTCTAGTCGAGACAAAAATAAATATATTCGACCCTCTATTGTTGTTGACAGGCGAAAGGAGAACCATAGCTTAGCGCATTCGTTGATCGGTCCTTTTCCGAGATTCGTATGTATTAATTATATACATATCCAACAGCGAATGTCACATGGGGAACTCGTCCGGAAAAATATATAACATATATATTCAAAAACGAAGAACCTGAATACTGTCCTAGACAACCAGACGTGCGAACAAATAACATAAAGGGGGCTCGATAGCCAAGTGATATAGATACGTCAGAGAAAACATTTTTCTTTTGGTTAACAAAGTTCTTGGAAAAGAAAAGAAAATAACTAAAATATAAAAAAAAATAGGCGGACAAATAAATAAAATAAAGAAAAGAAAAATGGCTACAGGAAGAGTGGAGAATTTCCTAAATGAACCGTCTCTCGAAAAGCTTGAAGAAATGAAGAAAAGCGAGCTAATTGCAGTAGGAGAGAGACTGGAGTTAGAAACAAAAATGGCCATGAGAAAAAAACAAAATTATTGGGATAATACTGGAGCACATGGTGGAAGAACAGATCTTCGCGCCAGAAACGCCAGATGAATGGCACAGTGACTACAACGAATTATCAAGGGAACAACTAGAATTGGAAAAATATAGAATTGAAGCAAAAGTCGAGTTGGAAAAAGCGAGGATGGAACAAGAAACTCGGATAAGAGAAATCAGGTTGGCTGAGGCAACGACAGAAACGAACCGAGACAGATTCGATTTGCAAAACAGGTACGGCTAGTACCTAAATTTACAGAGGAGAATGTAGACGAATACTTTTCACATTTTGAAAGTATGGCGGTCAACATGGAATGGCCACAGGAAAAGTGGACCACACTTATACAGAGCACGTTAACAGGAAAAGAACGAAGAGCTTTTACAGCGTTATCGGCCGAAGAACGGGCAGATTATGATACAGTGAAACAAGCCATACTGAGCAGTTACGAACTAATACGAGAGGCTTATCGACAAAAATTCAGAACGATAAAGAAAAGCGAAACGCAGTCGTTCAGAGAGTTTGTCAAGGAAAAGGAACGGGCGATGAACAAATGGTATGATTCAAAAGGGGTGAACGGAGACCCCAAAAAAAATCAAACAGCTCATTCTGATCGAAGAAATTCTAAATGGATTACCTGATGACATGCGGATACACTTGAATGAAAAAGGAGCAAAATCAGGCAGTGAGCTAGCAACACTGGCTGACGAATATATAATATCCCGTCGAAAAGAAATAAATAAACTGCAAATAATAAATTGGGCAAATGAACCGAAAGAAATCTCTATGCGAGGGGATAACTCAAAGAATGGCCGACCAACACAGCTACAGAGGATGAACCCACCCACGTGTTATAAATGTGGAAAAATAGGGCATATATCAATTCAATGCAGATCGAATCGAGGAACCGAATTAAAGAACAATGTGGGAACTAAGCCACAAGGAGTAATTTCGTCAGTGCCAAAACACGATATATATAAACCTTTCATGAGAAAGGGAATAATAATAAGGAAGGATGGAAGAGAAATACCGATAAAATTATTAAGGGATACGGGGGCCGCGCAGTCGGTGATTCTAAGAAAGATGGCGGCCCGAAACAGAATTACCAACCACATGGTGATCAGAGGAGTAGGAGGATGTGATATGAAGATACCAGTGATAAAGATTAAGCTGAAGGCAGGGAAGATTACGAGGATAATAGAGGTGGGAATCATAGATGAACTTCCTATGAAAAACAGATTTATTACTGGGGAATGATGTAAACATAGAAATAAACGAGATAGACGGATATGACCCCAGACGAAGTATGGGAGCATATAATCTGCGGAACGGAAAAGGAAAAACGAACAGAGAACGAGAAATGACGGCACATAAGAAGGAAAGCAGGGAGGCAGCGCCATTCTACCAAATCGGTGACAGAGGACTCATAATGTTAAAAAAAAAAGTCACAAGAGGAATTAAAAGAGGTTAAAAAAAAAGGATGTCAGCTTAAAAAAATTATTTGAACAAATAAACAAGCCCACAAGTGACCGGTATAAACAGCAATACATTATAGAAGAAGGAATATTAAAAAGGAAATACGACGGTCAAGATTTACCGGGAAGTAGAAGGGATATGCGATGCCAAATTGTTTTACCAAGTGACTATAGGAGAGAAATGCTAAGGTTAGCACACGAAGCTCCACCAGCTGGACACCTAAATGTGAACAAGACCTACGAAAAATTAACCAGGCACTTTTACTGACCCGGAATAAAAACAAGTGTCAAGGAAATCTGGAAATCTTGTAAAACGTGTCAAACGGCAGGGAAACCAGTCTGGAATTCCCCCAGCACCACTTAAACCCATATCCATAACTGGGAAACCATTCAACAGGATACTAATAGATTGCGTAGGACCCTTGCCGAAGACAAGGACAGGGCATCAATATCTGTTAACATTAATGTGTGCTAACACAAGATTTCCGGAAGCAATACCATTGCGGAAAATTTATGCTAGAAAAATAATCGAGGAATTATTAAATTTCTTTACAAAGATGGGGATACCAGAAATTATACAGTCTGATCAAGGAACAAATTTCACGTCGAAATTATTAAAAAAAAAAGTCACAGAAACGTTGGGAATTCAACACGTCACATCGAGCGATTATCATCCTCAATCGCAAGGAGCTCTGGAAAGATTTCATGCCACCATTAAGAGCATGCTGCGAGCACACTGTATAGAAAGGAAAAATGAATGGGACAAAGAGTTGCCGTTCGTATTGTTTGCCATAAGAGACGCTAAACAAGAATCCTTGGGGTATAGCTCTTTCGAATTGGTATATGGCAGAGAAATGAGAAACCCGATAAAAATCATTAGAAAAGAAGGGGAAAATTCAGATAAATGGGCCGAACTCATAAGGGATTATGTTGCGAAGTTGCAAAATACTCTGGAAAGATGCCGAAATATCGCAGAAAATAATATGCTGAAAAATCAAACCAGAATGAAAAAATCATATGATCGGAAGACTAAGGGGAGAGAATTCAACAGAGGTGACAGGGTTATGGTTCTTGCACCCTCGGTTAAATCACCGCTTGAAGCAAGATTTAATGGACCCCATAATATATTGGAGAAAATCGACGACCAAAATTACAAAGTGAATATATTCGGAAAGAAGAACAGGGTACAGATATGTCACCTGAACCGGTTAAAAAATATTCAGAGCGTAAGAATGACCCTGAACGACCCATAGGACAGGTCATTACTACAGAAGAAAGGGAAAAAGATGGAGATGACCACTTTGAAATTAAGAACATCCCAATAAAGCTAAATAACTCCATAATTATGGAAAATATTGATAGCAAGCTCAAACACCTGGCGGAGAAGGAAAGAACTGAGTTAAAGGAAGCTATGCAGGAAGTACCTGGACCTTATCGAGTCAATCCGACGAAGCAGAAAATCATCCAGAAAGAGATTGAGTACATGTTAGAGAACCACATCATCGAACCAAGTCAAAGCGAATGGGTGTCCCCGTGCGTCCTAGTGGATAAGCCAGACGGATCAGTCAGATTCTGTACAGACTATAGGAGGCTGAATGAGGTTACGAAAACAGATTTATACCCCATCCCTCAGATGGACGACTGCATTGATCAAATCGGCAACGCTAAATACATAACCAAGTGCGACTTACTTAAAGGGTACTGGTCAGTTTCTTTAACAGCAGAAGCAAAATTGAAATCTGCATTTGTAGTGCCAGGAGGCAAATATCACTATAATGTAATGCCGTTTGGGATGAGGAATACCCAAGCCACATTTACTCGATTAATGAATCGATGCCTGTCAGGAATTCCGAACGTAAGCGTCTATATCGACGACATCGTGATATAAAGTGATGATTGGGAGAAACACCTAGACATCATCAAACGAGTATTCAAGAGACTGAATGACGCTAGATTGACGATCAATCTAGAAAAGAGTGATTTCGGAAAGACTGAAGTCAAGTATTTAAGACACAAGGTCGGGTACGGAAATATCAGTCCGAATGAAATAAAAATACTGAATATCAAGGAATATCCCAGACCTAAAACCGCAAAAGAAACCCGACGATTTCTAGGTATGACCGGCTATTACTGTAAATTCTGTCGGAACTTTTCAAGTATTGCCACGCCTCTAACTGATCTCCTGAAGAAAAACAACAGATTCAAATGGACGGCAGAATGCCAAAAGGCTTTTGAGCAAATAAAGAAAATGCTTAGTGAGGAGCCCGTATTATTTGCCCCGAACTTTCACTCTGCATACTGGCGCTAGTGATATTGGAGTAGGAGCTGTATTATCACAGTCAGACGATAAAGGAAACTTGGGACCGATTAGCTACTTCTCAAAAAAGCTAAACAAACATCAAAAAAACTATTCCGTTATCGAGAAGGAAGCATTGGCGGTTATTCTTGCAATCGATAACTTTGAAATATACCTCACATCTGGGAAAGATCCAATTGAATTGTATATCGACCATGATCCGATCACATTCTTGAGCAAAATGCGAAACAAAAATAGACGACTGCAAAATTGGTTTTTAACCTTACAGGAATATCCTTTAAAAATACAACATATCAAAGGAACAGAGAACAAAGTGGCAGACACGCTTTCGCGTTGTCAAGTGATATAAAAAAAAACAATAATAATAATATATAGTGCTCAAAAAAGGGGAAGAATAAATAAATAAATAAAAAAGATGCTGAGATAAACAAATAAATTAGACGCAATCCAGGGACTGGATTTAAAAAAAAAAAAATTTCTGATAAATTTTTTTTCTTTTATGGGGGATGGTGTGACGTGCCCGTACGAAAAAGGTAAACAAACCCGTCGAAACAGCACATTGACAAGATAAAGAGAAAGAGAGAGAGAGAGAGAAAGAAAGAACGTAGAAAAAGAATATCAGCAGAAGCAAAGGGCGAAGGGAGATAATTGAGGCGGCAAAAAAGCTTCAGTTGCCGCGAAGATTTAAAATGGTGTGGACGCAACTCGCCACATGGAGTGTAACAAAAAAAAAATTACCGAATTAATCCCATCAAGACTTTATAAAAAAAATGGAAAAGGAGAAGAATATAAGTTTGGAAGAATCTAAGGTAAATACAGATATCTTTTCTTGTAATGCGGAAGGCAATACGAAAAGGGCGAAGAAAGAACTTTTCCTAGCGGGGTTATAGTCTTTTAACAAAAAAAAGAAAAAGAGAGAAAGAAGAAACCAAATGTGAGTCTCGGAAGAGATCTAAATGTTTGCATATATATTTCCTCTTTTCTCTACCATGAAATGCGGATGCATTATGCACACAAATACAAGAAAAAAGGATCGAATGTTTTAATGAAAAAAAAAGATCGAAGGTTTTGAAGAAGTGATAAAAAACAAAAAAATCAAATTCAAACTTAATGTATGAATAATTGTTTTATTATTTCAGCATATAAATATATTGAACTGGCACATATAGTAACGTGAAATATGACTTTTCATTCTACAAATAAAAAAAAACAAGAGAAATCTCCCTCTCCCTATATTTTCTATATTGGATAATAAAAAAAAATCGCGCGTGATGCACTCGTGGTTTGGAATTAAAATATAATCCGCTGTTTGGTTTTCTTTTTGCTGTTTGTCGTGTGTAAAATATCACACAACGGAATTTATAATTCCGCATAATCTCAGCGCGCTTTAGATTCTAGTCGAGACAAAAATAAATATATTCGACCCTCTATTGTTGTTGACAAGCGAAAGGAGAACCATAGCTTAGCGCATTCGTTGATCGGTCCTTTTCCGAGATTCGTATGTATTAATTATATACATATCCAACAGCGAATGTCACAATAGCCAGTGGTTAAAGGACAGGAGTCTATCCTATGTGAAAGTGCAAGCTTTGTGCACTTCTTTAAGTGCTAATGTTAGCACTGGGAGAGAAATTCTCCAGCAAGGATATAGGGCAGAAAGCATTATATCCACCTTTCAACTTGTAAAAACCAAGAGAAAAATGGTTTTTGAAGAGTTACGTGCACTCAAGTTGGATTGGGGCATCCAGATTCAGGTTGAGTGTAACTCGATAAAGAATCCCATGATGGATCCTGTTGAATTTGCTGACTACATGGTGTGTGGTTCAACTTCTCCGAGTTCCTATGAGAATGTAGGATATGTTGTTCAGAGATCGCTTGCAGAACCTTCATTCTATGAAGTTGCTCCTTTAAGTAGAAAATGCAGGTGTTATTGTGTTTAAATGTTTTTTGAAGATCTGCCTTGACGTAGCTTACTGCAGTATTGCAAGAGCTATCGAAGTCAAGCTCGATTTGTCCTGGGGTGTTTCTGAGGCGCTCAGAACCATCTTATGCCTAGTTAGAAGTGGGTTTTCTGATGCTGAGATGTTTATTTCAATGCTGAACACAGGAAGATTGGATCTCTCCTTGATAGGGGTCTTCCATAAGTATTACATCTCCAGTTACCTGGGTGTTTTTGACACCTATACTCAACTTTGTTTGTTTGTATGACCTTCACCTTCACCGAGGTGAACGATTTATATGACCTTCACCGAGGTGCGCGACTTGACACACAAAATTAAACCGCCTCTTAATCACCTGCTAACGCACGCGTCACTGTAACGTCCAATAACAACAACAACAACAACCTTCTCACTCGACCTGCCTTTATACCACTATCTCAATCCCTTCTCTTGCGCATGCGCCTGTAGATTCCTGACAACCTCGAGACTTCCGCTTATAAAAACCCAAGTTTTGTTGTCGCGCATGCCTATACAAGGCACAAACACGAGGGCGTTTGTTGTGTTGGTAAGTACTACACTCCCCCCTGATCTGATGATCACATAGAGTGCACTCCGGGGGTGGGCTCTTGGTTCGTTGGCTTCTGCGAAGGGTGGTATTTACACTCTCGGATTCAGGTTCTGGTTCTGGTTCTGTGTGAGGTTCTGGTTCTGATCCTGCCTGATCAGACAAACTACAACTACCACTCTCTTGCTCAGTGACCTCACTCATTAGCAGCTCATCATCTGATGATTCATCGCTCTCTATAGTTGTGGGATGTACTTCACTAGCTGGGCGAAGATCGCGCACATGGCGTGGGGTTCCATCAACAAGGACCGACTGCTGGCTGACCACTCCAGATATTCGTCCTCACTTGAACTTGGTGGTGCACCGGTTTCCAGGGGGTCTAACCCAAACTGGATCCCCTACCTTGTATTTGTTATGACTCTCCTCGTCGATTGGTTGGACAGTGTCAATGCCCTTTATCCTAACACGGTATTTGTGTATGGCATTGGCCGGTGCTGTTGTTAGTGTCTTCCCATCCTTTGGTGTGATGTTATACCAATAGGTGGCCTCCGTAATGGTGCATTGCTTTCTGGCAGCAATTCTCTTGATGCTGCGATGGTTCCTCTCAGCAATGCCATTCCCTGATGGCACATGAGCACATCGCAGTCGTAGTCGGACACCCCACTCATTCAACAACTGCCGAACTTGGTGGCTACAAAAAGCAGCATCGTTGTCCGTCAATATCTCTTCCGGCGCACCTCGCTCAGAAAAGATAGATGACAGTTGGCGGACAACATTCGCTGAGTCCTGACTGGTCATTTGCCGCCACACCGCAAAACGAGTGGGTCCACAGTCGATAAGGGTTAGAAAGGGCTTACCACTGTAATGGGTAATATCTATCGCTAATCGTTGCCACACATGCTCAACTTCCAATCGCCCCTTCTGCCATTGCTCAGGTGCAGGATCGATAGACTGGCATGCCTCACAGTGCTTGATGATCTGCCTGACATCCGCCCTTGTCACTGCCAGGTCCACACGCCTCGCAAAATACAAAGTTCTTTTGATACCTGGATGTCCACTCTGCACATGAATTCTTTGTATTTGGCATGAGCTAATCGCGCCAACTGCGCAAGATCGAGCAGTGAACTCCACGCCTGTCTTCACAGCTTCATACCATTTGTGAGGCACATGGGTTAGTTGGTTTGCATGATTACAGTGTGATGCCACGAGCGTTACACTCACCGACAGGTCATATTCTGATACCAGACTCTTCAGGGTGTTTAGCCTCCGTCGGATTAACATCTCACTAGCTGCCTTAGTACGGACTCTTGTTCGTCCCGAGAGAGTGTTGGACACCCAGTGGTAGACGCAGAGAGAATCCGTGTACAAGTGTAACTTCTTTGACTGCCATTGCAGTGCCAGATTTAAACCCTTCACAACAGCATCCAGTTCCGCCAGGTTGATGTGTTGAGCATCATTCACAGGTCGCAGCCAGCATGCGTCTTCAATTACATTTCCACGTTGCTCCAATAACACTCCCAATGCCAAAGAACTAGCGTCAACCCACACATTCACAGTGTCCCCATCGACACACCATTCTCCACGGGCAGGATCCTCCTTGTTAACTCTCTCTAGGGTTTCTGTCGTCATCAGAGTTAGCAGAGCATCATCAGATACATCATCCCAACCTGTAGTTACTAAACTTGCCCTGCGTTTGATGACGCCCACAGCTGATCGGAGCCAGCCACATGCTGGTAAGTGACCAATAAGTTTCCCACACAAGGAAAAAATAGTCCGCCGCGTAATAACATCAGGGATGGTTGGAATCTCACTGCCACGCCTCCATCGTAAGGTACCGTCTTTCCCGCAAACGTCCAATCCTAATACCCGTGCTCCATCCCTCAGACGTTCGGGATCCTTGCACTCCAACCCGAATTGAGCTAACTTTTCTCTGACGTGCGATGCAGATTGTATGTCTTCATTGACATACACATCATCAATATAGGCCGATGTTGCGTCCTCAGTGGTCTTTTCCTGGGACAACACTGCATTTACGATGGTCTTCATGATTTGCGGTGCCACATTCAGCCCAAAGCCAAGCCGGGTAAGGCAGTATCTCTGACCCCGGAACCACACTGTCTGGAACGGCCACAATGTCTCATCCACTCGCACCTGCAAATAAGCCTTCCGCAAGTCTACTATAGACACATTGGAGCCCTTCTGGTGCCATTCTCTCAGCTTGCTGGCGCACACGTCAGCATCGGCAGTGTACGTCTCAATGTATCTATTGAGTTCACGATAGTCCAGCACCGGACGAACTTTTGATTTGTTATGCTGGACTACAGCCATTAAGGGAATCAGACCCTTGGGTGGTCCCAGCTTGTTGGGGTAGGGGATCAGCCATCCATCCTGGATCCATGCTTCAAGTTCCTTCTCGTAATCATTACGGGCCTCGTCAGATATCGAGTACTCTACAATGCTATTCTTGAGTTCGGTTGGCGCCCTTCCTTCTGTCCACTTCCACGATGCAGTCCATGCTTTTTGGTGAGGGTCGTAGTCCACCTTAAAATCAGGCCGATCAATGTGAACTGCAGCACACACTGGGGTTTCCAAAAATCGCACAGTCCCATCTCTTCCGATAACCACTCCCCCCAGTGCCTTAATAGCATCATATCCCAACAGTACATCGAATCCCCAGCAAATCCCCTCGCATCACCAGCACATTAATGTTTGCGGCCACACCAGAGTCTGTGTGGACTTTGACAGTTCCGGCTCCACAGCAAGCTTGCGTATTGCCACCTATTGTGGTTACTTTGATGTTCTGCTTTGTCCAGTTTCTACACAACTTGGCACTCATGATGGTGTGTGAGCACCCAGAGTCGAGAAGAGCTGAACAAAGCACTTGGTCCACGTACACATTTATTGTCGGTTGCGCCTCAATTAAATCTTGTCCGGGGAACAGGGCGGCGCAGACGTCCTGCCCCCTGATGAATTTCCCGCACAATTTTGGGATAAATGTCCATCGCTACCACATTGGAAACAGCGCGGGCGCCCCCGCCCCTTGTTAGTACAATTTCTTGCGATATGGCCTCGCTGGCCACAGCAGAAACATCTCCCATTGATTGAGCATTAGTCTTGGCTGCCTGCGCCATCATTACAACCAGTTCCCTCAGGTCCTCCTCATCTCTGATAATGGCTCGAGCGTGTTCTAACAAATGTTCCATGGGCGTTACAGATATGCTGGTGGAAGCCCTCAACAGTTGCTTAACATGGGTGGGAAGGCCGGCCACAAACGCATACGCCAGTGTTTGCTCTGACACTCCATTGCCAAATAGAACTGCAAGTTTCTTCAGCTCCGCAAAGAAGACGTCCACGGTTTCTCCTGGCATGAGCTTCCTAGTGGCAAATGTTTCGTAGGCCGTACAAGGATCCATGGCAAATGCCTTGTATAAAGCATTTTTTATACAGGTAATATCAGCCTTCTCCACAGCACTCAGTTGCTGATATACACTTAGGGCGCCTCCAGCCAATCTTAGGGGAATCACGGTATGCACCCCCTTTACTTCACAGAGGTTGCAGGTCAGCTCAACCCTTTCGACCCAGTCGACAACAGAAGTGGATCCGTCGAATTCAGGTATCAGTTTTAAATCAAACTTTGCCCCAGCCATAGTTGTCCAGGAAAAGAGACAAAACGAAATAGCCGAAATAGCTTATGACCTTCACCTTCATCGAGGTGAACGATCTATATGACCTTCACCGAGGTGCGCGACTTGACACACAAAATTAAACCGCCTCTTAATCACCTGCTAACGCACGCGTCACTGTAACGTCCAATAACAACAACAACAACAACAACCTTCTCACTCGACCTGCCTTTATACCACTATCTCAATCCCTTCTCTTGCGCATGCGCCTGTAGATTCCTGACAACCTCGAGACTTCCGCTTATAAAAACCCAAGTTTTGTTGTCGCGCATGCCTATACAAGGCACAAACACGAGGACGTTTGTTGTGTTGGTAAGTACTACATATTTCAATGCTGAACACAGGAAGATTGGATCTCTCCTTGATAGGGGTCTTCCATAAGTATTACATCTCCAGCTACCTGGGTGTTTTTGACACCTATACTCAACTTTGTTTGTTTGTCTATATGTATATAGCTATACAAACGTTTAAAACTGTAATTGCCTTGTATAATTTGTGCAGGATGGGGGATTCAGTTTTATTTCATTCCACCAAGTTGAAGAACTTATCAAAGGATAAGGTTGATTGGATTCGTCCCTCTTGTAGCACCGGTGTTGATCTCACTGGGCTCTTGTGGTTACGAGGGAGCTGAGATATTTTGGTGTTTACCAGAGATAATATAAGGATGAGGAGGTTAGATGGTAAGTGGACTTCTCAAGCCTTTATACTCTTGTATATGTAAATAGTTAATTATCTGACGAAATATTCTCAGTTCAAACTTCTGTTGCAACCTTGCATCTGATCATTAGTTTTAAGTTTATGAATCTGGTTAGGTACTCCTCTATTCAAACCTAAAACATGAAGGTTTTCATGTGAATTTTTATAGAATAATCTTATTTGAATTTTTCTGTCTTTTTGTTCTGATATGTGTTTCCTGGAGTTCTTCTGACCATGCATTGTGTGATATATGTATATATAAAGAAAAATTATCGTATTGTAAATTTTACATGTGTCATCCAACTGTAGGTTGACTGCCATTTCCTGTTGGGAAGAATGTTGGAATGTTTTTTTGTACCAATAATAGTACACCCACTGTTTACATTTATTAATTTTTTATCTGGTTCTTGTATTTGATTTTTTGTATTTTGTATCTTTTTTGATTCTTAGTTTCGTACAATCTGGGTCTGTACGAAACTGTTTAATTGGAAGAAAAGGAAAATGCTAGCTCCGTGATGAGGTCACGAACCCAGCGCGAGATTCGCCCACTTTTTTGGCATGCGACGAGGCATGCTTCTGAAAACTATCTACGTTGCTATGTTTTGCACGTATATTGAAGGAGTGTAATTATTTTTAAAAAAAAGACCTTATTTTACGTGACAAGAAATTTTGGCACCTCCTTCAAAGAAGAAAACCGGCAAGAATACCCCGGACATGCGACGAGGCATGCTTCTGAAATCCATCTGCGTGGCTACGGTTTTTTGCTTGCACATGGAGGGAGAGAAAATTCTAAAAGGACTTTAAATGAAAAAAAAAAGAAAAAGGCACGTACCTGACTGGCTTTCAATTTGTGAGTACGCTCCTAAAATTTACTACATATGAGAGTGTGATTAGAAATTACTATTTTGAATCTTATTATTGTATTCGTTCATGGATACGACATCTTCATTATAAGAACCAGTGTTATTTATTTCATTATATGTTACCTTGGCATTTTTTAAAAATTTAATGCCTGCAAAGGGAAAAATTTGCAACTAATTTTATTGTGAATAAAATCTCTTCGTTTCAAAGCAAGACTTTATATTTTATTCTTTACCCTCCCCCCTCTTTTATTTCATGCTGTCATTCATTTTATTCTTTACCCCACCCTTCTTTTATTTCATGCTGTCATTCAAAGTAACTAACCTGAAGGTTAGTTACTTTGGCGTCGAATTTATCTGGAAGGAAGATAAAATTCCAACAGTTACCTATGGGCTTCCATATTTTGTTCGGTAAAAAGAGACGAACAAAATATGAAGGGGGGCTACAAAATGTTTAATATTTGTGCAATAATATTTTCAAATCGGTTTTAATCTGGCGATAAAATAGCTGAAAGAGCCATGTTTATGTAAAAACTTAATATTTAAAACAAAATTTAAACACAATTAATTAAAAATCTATGTTGTAACGGAACGTTTTGAAATAATGGAATTTTAATCGTTTTAATCTTTTAAAAATTAATTAATGTTTACGAAGTTTCTTTTTCTTGGCAATTCAACTGATTATAGTATATATTAATTCGAAAAAACGCTATTTAAAAAAAAAAATAATAATATTAAATTTATATCATTTTTTAATTGCAACTTCAAGGTAATTTTTTGTTCAATACGTGTATTTAAACTTTTAAAAAATAAATATGTTTTACTTATTTGAACGCTTATGTTTCATAATAAATAGAAATTTTGATAGATTTAAATATATTTTGTTCGAATTTCAAAAATATAAATATGGATGGGGGACACGCACTAAAAAATATTTCCCCTCATATATTTTACGAAAATTGCATTTTATATGTAATTTCATTCTAAAATAGATAAGTATCGAAAATTTCACGAAAATCTGACCATTAGTTGATTTTTGCTAGATTTATTAAACACGGGTATGTTTTCAAGTTCGGAATGTCTACTACATGGGAACATTTGTAGCAGAAACAAATAGAACTCTTTTTCTTGTGCGTCAGTGCCTCCCCTGACTGTGCGATATGGCACATTCTGACCAATCAGAGGCATAGCACAGGGACCTTCCTTACCCCCTAAGGAACTCTAACTGCTTCCGTTCCGGACGAGAAAAACTCCTCCTTTTTTCAAGCCAGACGCCAAAGAGAGCGGACCTGTTTCCTCACTCTCCCTCTCTGCATACACCGGTATCGACGATTCCCACTTGGGAATAACTACCGGGCAAAAGCAGACAAGTTTTATCTGAATTATATCTTTTGGGCATCTTACCCTGACTCGCTTCAATAAACCTTTTCCTTGTTAAGTTTTACGAAGTTGTTTGTTCGTTTATTTAGTAGCTTGTGTTGAATTATTTATTTTATTAGGGAGTGCCCGAAAAGCACTAACTCAACTCCCTAAACGTTATTTTAAAGCGCCAATTATGTAAATACAATTTTCGTTCCACAATTTCATTATTTTCGTACGATAAAATTTTTTTTTTTAATTATTACTGGTTTATTTTGCCCTTTTTCTTTTAAATGGTACAAACGTTATACTGATAATATTAATTTATAATAAAGTTACATCATGTTACATAGGGTGGGGTAATTCTGTGGTGAGTTTTGGCAGTCCCTACTGGCACACTATGACACCCTAGATCGAGCCTGGATATAGTCAGTTGCGTTGATCAAAGTTATATCATACTATGTTTTAATGTTAGTTTCGAAACAAAAGAAGAAAAACTAGCACGTGTTTCTAGGACAATTTATGAAACACAGCACAAAAAAAAAAATGGCAAAATAAAATGAAAATTTACACTTAAAAAAATATTACAAATCACAGGGAATTCTTCTAGAAACACGTGTTGGTTTGCCCTGGATTCAAAACTCACATTAAATCATAGTATGAAATAGCTTTGAATTATAAATTCATTTACGTATAACTATTACATATTTTGATATAAGTATTCACTTCTCTCTTGAATTTTATTCCCATATGAATCGAGTTTAACTATAGAAAATAATTACGGTTTATATGAGACACAATATACACAATCACACACGCGCGCGCACATATGCGCGCATACGCGCGTGCGCGCACGCACGCACACACATACACACATAATATTATTTCATTGCTTTAGGGAATTTACTGATTCAAAGACGACAGATTTAAAAAGAATATGTAACAAATGAACTTCTTTGGGAAAATGTGACGTTATTCTATCGATGGCGACGCGCGCCGAGTTCGCGTACATAATTCAGTCATCTAAAAGTGATCGATTGCGTGTGCTCTTCGTGCAGCCATATTTACAAGCAGACGCAGCAAAATCGTGCGTTTACTTGAAGGAAAAACATGCTAATCGGTGAGGACAGTGTCTTGCGATTGTGCCAGTTAATACATAAACTCATGAAAATACGAATCAAATGGAAAAAATGATTTGAAAGAAGAAAAGGAGAGTAGAATAAGCCGAACGCAGGCATGTTTAATTGTTCGTGAGATGGGGAAGAGAAGTCACTCTTCAGTCAACAGTTTGATAGAGCCTTAAAACGGAGTCATGATCAACCAAAAGACGACGAAAGCAAACGCACAGCCAGCTTCGCTAAAGCAAAAAGCAATTGTAATGATACAGAATAAAGAATAATGACTATGGTAAAGAAAAAGAAGACAAAAGCAAATAATTAGCAATGACGCAAAAGATCTATTTCAATGGATAATTAAAAATATCAGGTAAGTAAAATACAAGGCCTTTATATATATATATATATATATATATATATATATATATATATATATATATGTGTGTGTGTGTGTGTATGTGTGTGTGTGTGTACGTTATATATATATAAAAGTTGTAATTTAATGTTATATATATATTTATATATATATATATATATGCACACGCACATATATATAGTTCTAATTTAATTATATATAATAGCTGTAATTTAATTAAGTATATATGTGTATGTTATATATATATATATATATATATATATATATATATATATAATAGTTGTAATTTAATGTTATATATATATATAACATTAAATATATATATATAACATTAAATTACAACTATTATATATATATAACATACATATATATAACATACACATATATACAATTAAATTACAGCTATTATATATAATTAAATTAGAACTATATATATGTGTGTGTGCATATATATATATATAAATATATATAAAAGTTGTAATTTAATGTTATATATATAAATATATATATAACATTAAATTACAACCTTTATATATATATATAACGTACACACACACACACACACACACACACACACACACACACATATATATATATATATATATATATATATATATATATATTCCCGAAACCCTGGCCTTGAAGGAGGGGAGACTAAAACATGCTCCTATGGTTTCATATGATCTGAAATAACAAGGAGACACTTGACTCCAAATATTTCTCATATGTTATATGCCTCAACTTTTGGAAATAGAGTACGATTATGAATATCTCCAGTATCAAATAATCCTTACATACTGTGAAATTTACTTTACGTATGAAAACCAAAGAGGGGATATATAACATATAAGAAATGTTTGGAATCAAATCTCTTTTTGCTGTTATTTGAGATCATTTGAAACCATAGCATACAGTGTTTTAGTCTCCCCCCCCCCATGCCAGAGGTTTTCGGGAAATATCAGATATTTTGTAGTTTATATGCAAAACTAGGCAAACAAATGACCATGGTTGAAACATTTTATGGCTGTAAAAAAGGGTCAACAATAGGCTCCGGATGTTGGATGATCTCCTTAATGTGCGATCTTAAGGGCAAATGCCACATAGCCCACTACAGGTAATTACCTGAACAACGAGCCTTGAGATTTGGAACTTATATATATATATATATATATATATATATATATATATATATATATGTAGCAAAATTGAATATTGAAATGCTTATATCTTCGGTTCTATGGGACAAAACTGTAATGACAATTTGTTAAAAAGAACATATATTTTTAAACCAATAATATATACACAAATTTGCCTACATTTGTATATAGCCAGCTTTAGTTTTACTGCTTTGGGATGAACTTTGCCTTTTCATTTTTTTTTTTTTTTTGCTTGGATATCTTTCCTGAGGCTTTTCATAATAGATTTAACATATATATATATTCATAATAGATTTTATATATATATTCATATTATACACACACGTGTGTGTGTGTTGGTTGGTTTCCAACTGAAATTCTAATCTAAATGCATTTTCTAGCAGTTGGGTGTCGTAAAACATGAACGAATATATATATATATATATATATATATATATATATATATATATATATATATATATATATATTGTTACATGTTTGATTGATGTGAAGTTCTATGCCGATGAAAGTGAAAGGCAGTTGGCAAACACCGAACAAAATCTTCTGGAAAATGCCGGTAGATTTTACTTAAAACAAAAATTGTTATTATTTTTATTGCAAAAATAGTGGAAAGCAAAACAACAACGATGATAGAAGGTTGTATTTTATAGTTTTAATGGTTCCTTAATCTTTTTCTGGTTCTAATGATTCCTTAATCTTTTTCTAATCAACAACAAAAATGTTGATAACCCAAGAAGAAAAATGTTACTTGGCCTTCGGGACAAGATCAAAGTGTAGTATCTGTTCTACAGATGCTGCACTTTAATTTGTTGATCTCTGTCAGTGGAAGAGAAATCTTTCACGACTGAGACAATTTTTATTTTTGTTTCTTTTCTCCACATTAAAAAACGACCCTGGTGTCTAACTCTGTCCTGTGGGGAAACATTGTAAATAGGACCCCAAGAAGAAAAATGCAACCGAGTAAATAAGATAAGCATTTTCAAAACGTCGAAAGATTTCTGCTGTGGTAAGTTGTCGCTTATGTTTTGCTAACGCATGTTGCATACGTGAGAGACAAAGTGGATAAATATTGCAGAAGGAATAAAAAAGGCAGGAGACGGAAGTGAAACAAACAAGACTGCTAGATTGTGTGGAATATAGCATGGGGGAGGGGGGAGTAGCACAGTGTTCAAATTAAAAATTCAGTAGCTTCGTTTATCGCGAACGAACGATTCCTGTAATTATGTTGACTGAATGTGCTTTTTAATCATACATGTCGATATACGTGAATAGTATAATCGTACGAAGAATACATGTCGATATACGTGAATAGTATAATCGTACGAAGAATACATGTCGATATACGTGAATAGTATAATCGTACGAAGAATACATGTCGATATACGCGAATAGTATAATCGTACGAAGAATACATGTCGATATACGTGAATAGACTCAGATGTGACACACATGTACTAATATTACAGCTGTGTGTTTTCAGCGTTCACTGAAACACAAACATTTTTCTGTTTCTCAAAACCTCTGGCCTTGATTGAGGGGAGACTAAAACTTGCTGCTATGGTTTCAAATTATCTGAAATAACAGATAGGGGAAATTTGATTCCAAATATTTCTATGTTATATCTCCCTTCTTTTGGAAATAGGGTACGATTATGAATATCTCCAGTATTAAATAATCCTTATAGATTGTGAAATTTACTTTATGTATGCAAACCAAAGAGGAGAGATATAACATATGAGAAATATTTGGAATTAAGTTTTCCCTTGCTGTTATTGCAGATCATTTAAAACCATAGCAGCAAGTTTTAGTCTCAAGCCCAGAGGTTTTTTGGAAATATCAGATAATTTGTAAATCAAATGCCAACTAGGAAAACAAACGATTAAAACACTGGTAAAGATGCAGTATTTTCCACACTCGAAAATACTTTTAGAATTACCAATATTATCTGTTTTCGAGGAAGCTGAAAATAGAAATTAACGTTTAAAATTCCAGGAAACGAGTAATTTCCAAGATATGAAGAAATGATTGTTTCTAAAAATGGGTGATCACTTTCGTACATTAATTAAGCGTAAAACAAAGACCCATTTTATACCACCTTTTTGAGAGTAGGAGCGTCTGTTATTTTTATTATTATTATTTAGGGTGATGTTTATTTGGTAAATGTGACCTGGTAAACCAAAAAAAAAACTAACCTAAAAAACTTTTTGAGTGTGCTAAAAACGAATATCGCGTTCAAATTTTCTGTAAATAAGTAGTTTTCCGGGTATTAAGCAATGTAATTCTTTATGGTATGAGTAGTGGCAAGCGCGCATACTTTTGCTTAATACCGGAAAAATACTTATTTGTGGAAAATATTCGTTTTCAGCACATCCGAAAACCTAAAGAAAATAAGTTTTTTTAAAGAAGGTGTTGGTCTACCATGCCACAATAAACACTACCACTAAAAGTCTCCCCAAAAAATTGGCCATTAAATGGGTCCTCATTTTACGTTAAATTAATATAAAAAAAGTAATCCCCCATTTTTTGAAACTATAATTTCTTCAGATCTTGGAAACTACTCGTTTCTTGGAATTTAAACGTTATTTTTGTTTTCAGCACACTCGAAAATCTATAATAGTGGTAATTTTAAAAATCATCCCCTCTGGACGATTTTACTTTTTATGAAGCAATCTGATAATGTCCCTGGAAAACCCTGGAAAACCCTGTGAAATTGTGAAATACTCCCATTTTTAAACCAAGATAGCAAACATGAGTGATTACTTAAAGTACAACTTGTAGAATAATCGATCGCTTTATCCGACTCGATCAGTAATTTTCTTGTATACACTCTTCACACCTAGTCGCTTCTGTCGCCTCACAACGAGAAAAGTTAATCAGATAGATAATGAATTGAGTCATAGTCAGCTCGAGCTCTTCAACATGAGAACCAAACGCCTCCTGTATAATTTCGATTGTGGTCACGTGACGTCCGTCCGGCTACGTAACACTGCCGATGTGTCAATCCGAAACATAGCGGCGATACTCTGCACACAATCCAGTAAGCATTTTTGTAGCTTACTGAGATATCCTTTTTACCTAGCATTAATTATGATACCCTGTTCAGCTGAAAATATCATACCTATATTATTTTCTCCGCCTTCGCCATCCGAGTTAATCTAAATTCTAGCCACTTGATCCGACAACTATATTCAGCAGCAACTGATTTAATAAGTTTCTGACATTATCCCCACCACCTGTTCCCGACTATTGCCACTATCAGCTCCAGCTTTAGAGTTAATAGTGGCTGTTGATAGAAGTCTTAAACTTCCAGTAATCAGCCATACTAGTTTTAGGGATATCTAAATTTATGCACACCCAGATGAGTCTGTAGTTTGTGTAAACTATAATTTAGAAACGCGAATAATTTAAAATTCTTTCATCAGCTCTTCTAATTAAGAATTGGTCAGTGTAAATCGAAATCTATACAGAAAGTAAACCACGATTACCATTGCAAGTCATCATCTACATCACGAGGTTTTCATAACAGAATTAATCGATGGGATTAAACTCAAGGCCTAAATCGAGATCCAGAATTACGTTTTAGTCTCCTGCTAAGATTACCAGACAAGATGCATTCATGAACGGCTCGGCCTACAGAAAAAAATCGGCTATTGGACACAAAGTTGGATAAGCTGAAAAGACATCTCTTTGATAGTAACATCCAGAATACAGTATTCCCTGAGCGAAACAAAGCTCACACAACACAGTCAACAACAACAAGTCAGTCTCTTGACCAAACATCAAAATATGTTGAATGGAGATGGAAGTTCATTGACAGTATACCTTCATATTCATCCTGAATAAAGTGGGTCTAAGGTAAGCAGTACATATTTATACTGGTGCAATGAAAGTCACAGGAGACTCGAAATCCATGCATGTCAGCTTTCATGTCACAGTGATTTGGACTAGCTATTTAGAGTACCATTTTTAATTGTTTAGTGTTCTGAAACGAACATTGACTATGCAAGCTATTAGTTGGTATGCCCCATGGAATATTCAACCATCTCAAGAATGATGCGTTCATCCTGGAACAAACTTCCAATATCGCCATATTTCATAAGGCTGACCTAAATGAGCTTTCTATGTGCTGTTACCCTTATTAACTGTTACCCTTTATGTTATAAGCAGAAGTGTTGTTAGTTCTAATCATAAAAGCAACAGAAATTGTTTAAATTCCACCGACATAAATGAAATTCTTTTCGGCGGAATGGGATAAATAAGGTATCGAACATAGAAACCGATGTCGTGCACCTGATGCAACTTTCTATCAAACTTTATTCCAGGTATTATACTCTCTTGTTCTAGTGATACTTCGTGAGCAAATTTCTTTTGTGGCAATTAAGGACTATCTCTTACGACACTCTTTTCTAGTATAAATATATATATAATATGGCAATCTCTTTTAGTTTGCGCAAATTTGTGTTTTCCGTTACAAGATGGGCCCACCACCACACTCTTTCGTTTCTCCAATGAAGTTAATCCGTATTAAAAACATTATGACACTAATAACAGTAACAAATAATAATAATAATAATAATAATAATAATAATAATAATAACAAATAATAATAATATTAATAATAATAATAACAAATAATAATAATATTAATAATAATAATAACAAATAATAATAATATTAATAATAATAGTAATAACAACAACAACAACAATAGCAGGATAAGAAAAAATAATAAAGTTACAAGCGCAAAAATATCAATATACAGTCTGGAAAGTACAGTGTTGTCTCATTTTCAGTTTGCAGAAGGAGCCAACATTTGCATGTGTAGAGCATATTTGTTCACAACTTGCTAAAAACATTTATATATAAATTCACTTTGAAACAAAAACATTGTTTTGTTTACAAACAGATTTAAAAACACCGACTAAACCAAACCTACTGCTTTGTACGAGAGCAAAATTGAGGCATGACTTAATTGACATTTTCCAAATCGTTATATTTATAAATGTGAAAGACACGTTTTTTAATGACTTTTCATATTAATAATTCATGATATTTTATTGACAAAAAATTTTCAAATTTATGCTGTTGTCACTATGTCGAATTTTCGCGTGGGTCTGGTTGGCTTTGAGGAGTTCCACTACCTCAGCGATCGGATCATACTTGCTTCTGTCACCAAAAATTGTTTTAATAAAACTTCCCGAGGCTTACAGGGCTCACCGTACCAGTGGAAGAGCGCCTGTCAAAATTGAATATGCGCTCGTGTGTTTAATAAAGAATAGCACGTAAAACATCCTGTAGAACGTCCCGCCAAACGTTAATGGGTTGCAGTTTGCAGTTGTAATTTGCAGTTGCCATTACAAAACTAATAAAATAGTGTTCCATTATAGCGTTCACATTAACCCTTTGCGTTATAAGCAGAAGTGTTGTTAGATCCAATCATAAAAGCAGCAGAAATTGTTTGAATTTCACCGATATAGATGAAGTTTCTTTCGTTGGAATGGATAAATAAAGTACGTCTGAAGATAGAAAAAATAGTCATCAGGCACTGGATCACAGTTTGAGAGCAGTAATTAAAACAGAGGAAAGGAAATCGACTATATTCGTCGACGACAGAAAGTATGTAACGGCAACCTGAAGAAGATAGGTGCTTTGTAATCAATAAAAAAAACGTTGAAACATGGCAGTAGAACGGATGAGAATATTATGAGGAGAATTAAAAAATTGGGGTTTTATTTTTGCACAACTAGTACATTCGGATGTCACACGCCAGACCTCATCAATTGAATATGGCATATTTTGTGACTACAAAATGCCAAAAACGTTGTACTCCAGGATGTATTAAAGAATTATGAATTGATTTTAGTTGTTCCAAGAAAGAAGCAGCACCAGCACATGTTCGAGATATCAGCAAAAACATTTTCATTCTCAGGACGGTCATATGAAAAGGGAAGAAGCTCCATATTTCACCGCATCATTTTATCGTTTTTAATTTTTCCAGGATTAACATAAAAAATACAGCTCGTGAAAAATACAGCTAGTGAAGTGTTTTCCAGCACGAGATCTTTCCATTTACGGACACATTCTACTTTTCGGCGATATGAAGTCGCACTTCAGAAAGGATTAACGATCGAGAAAAGAACGCTACAGGTCTC
The DNA here is from genome assembly GCF_053919585.1 of Euprymna scolopes. Classification (NCBI taxonomy): domain Eukaryota; kingdom Metazoa; phylum Mollusca; class Cephalopoda; order Sepiida; family Sepiolidae; genus Euprymna; species Euprymna scolopes. Next base: position 79,164,880 of record NC_136484.1, read on the forward strand.
TGAATTCGTTTCGCAACTATGGCAGTCGATTAACATACACGTCAAACTTCTAAATCTTGAATTCGTCTCACAACTACGGCAGTTGGTTAACACACCGTCCTCGATCTTCTGAACATACTCCTTTTATTGTCCAAGCGTTCGTCATCAGCCAATCAGCGGCCAGAAAAACAGTCACGTAAGGTCTGACGTCATCGTTCAATAATCTTACAAAAACCACAGCCGCCATTTTTAATTTCTGCCCTCGCTGTAATCCTCCCAGCAGTTAAGACAACACGCGCAGACACGTGGTCGGTTTCTTCCTTCATTCTGTTCGACTTTACACCCCCCTCCTGGACCCAAGATCACACATGCGGCATTGCGGAGGGGGATTCGCTGGACTTCTTCATCTTCATCAGGGCTGCTTGGGTCAGTGTCCACAGTCCTACTATCCGGCTGCGCTCCATCTTCATCCGAGCTCTCAGAAGGGGTAACAGACCTGTCGCTATTAACGTTGCCAGCAGTCCTTCCATCAAGCTGGGCTCCATCGTCATTGGGGCTCTCAGAAGTGGCGCTGGAACTATCGCCATCTGTGCTGAGGTTCTTAACCATGTCATCACGGCAATGGGGCATAGGTCGGATCCACATTTCATCATTGGATGATTCATCACTTTCGCTGTTCGCCATTTGGTTTGTATCAAGGGCGGGCCGGACATCCCTCACATGCCGTGGAGTACCATCAACCAGCACAGCCTGCTCACTAATTATGCCAGTGATCCGTCCTCTTCTGAAACTGGCCGTACATCGGTTATTGGGAGGCCTTACCCAGACAGTATCCCTTAACTTGTACCGTCCTTGCGTCCTCTTTTGATTAGGCAGGTGTCAATGCCCTTAACACGCACTCGATAGCAATGTATCGCATTAGCAGGTGCACTTTCAGCAGTCACGTCATCCTTTGGTGTTGTATTGTACCTATATACTGCCTCTGCAATCGTACATTGCTTCCTTGCTTCTATCCTCTTCACACTTCGGTGGCACCGCTCCACTATACCATTGCCACTCAGTACATACGCACACCTGTGTCTAAGCCGGATCTCCCACTCGTCTACGAAACGCCTGAATTCTCCGCTGCAAAAGGCTGTGTCGTTGTCAGTAAGAATTTCTTCAGGTGGCCTCCACTCGTAAAATATGGACTCTAATTGACGGATGACACTAGCCGAGTCCTGTCTTGTTAATAGTCGCCAGATTGCAAACCTCGTTGGTCCGCAATCGATCAGTGTGAGGAAGTGCTGACCACCATAATGGGTTATGTCCATGCCTAGTCGGCTCCAATTCTCGTCGACTTCCAGCCGACCTTTCTGCCATTTGGTGGGAGCAGGGTCGATTGACTGGCATATTTGGCATTCCTTGACCACTGCTTCTTCTTTGCTTTTGGACACTGACGGGTTGGTTAAGTGTACGAAATAATATGTCCGTCTCACTCCGGGGTGTCCACTGTCATGGTGTACCTTCTTGATTTTATCCATCTCCTCAACAGAGGCAGCACATAAAGACCCTGGTTCGGCTTTCTTCATTGTGTCGAACCATCTCTGGGGCACACGGGTAAGTCTATCAGCAAGATTGCAGGTTGAAGTGACAAGCACCACATTCACTGTCTCCAACCTTCGTCTGATTAGCATTTCGGTAGCCACCTTGGTGCGCACTCTCGTTTTGCCTGTTAGTGTGTCAACTATCCAGTGGTATACGTACAGCGAATCTGTGCATATGCATAATTCTTTGACTTTCCACTGGAGTGCCAAGTTTATTCCTTTTATTACCGCATCCAACTCTGCCAGGTTGATGTGAGCAGCATCATCCATTGGTTGCAACCAGCAGGCGTCCTCAATCACAGACCCATTCATCTCCAATAGCGCCCCAATCGTGAGGGAACTCGCATCCACCCACACATTTAGCCTGTCTCCCTGGACGCACCAATCTCCTTTAGCGGGGTCCTCCTGCTTGACTCTTGTGATGGTCTGCTTCACCATGTGCAGCAACAGATTGTCCACTGTTTCGTCATCCCAGCCTTTGGTAACTGCACTCGCCCTCCTCTTCATGATGGCTGTCACGGCCCGAGTCCATCCACATACTGGTAAGTGTCCTACCAGTTTTCCACACAGGGAAAATATAGACCGCTTCATGAGGACATGGGGCACTTCAGGAACTGCAGTTCCACGCCCCCACTTCAAGGGGTCTTGCTCCTGTTGAACGCTCAACCCCAAGACATGAGCGCCATCAGTCCAAGTTCGGCTAGCTTGGCCCTCACACATGATGATGGCACAATGTCTTCATTCACGTATATGTCGTCAAGGTATGCTGATGTCCCCTCTTTTACAGTCTTATTCTGTTACAATACAGTATTGACGATCGTCTTCATTATTTGGGGCGCAACATTCAGCCCAAAGCCCAGTCTTGTGAGGCAATACCTCCTACCGGCAAACACTACCGTCTGAAACGGCCTCATTGTCTCGCTAACCCGGACCTGCAGATATGATCTTCTTAGATCCAACTGAGACACATTAGAACCCAGCTGGGGCCACTCTCGTAGTTTGCTAGCGCACACGTCAGCATCAGCTGTGAATGCATCAACATAGGAGTTCAGTTCTCGGTATTCCATTACCGGCCTGACTTTGGCTTTGTTGTGCTGAGCAACCGCCATTAATGGGATCAGACCCTTAGGAGGTCCAAGTTTCTTGTATGGGTAGGGAATCAGTCAGCCATCCTCGATCCATTTGCAAAGTTTTTCTTCGTACGCGGGCCTCATGTGGTCGGGCACATGGTATTCAGTTATTCCATTCTGCAGTTTGGCTGGTTTCCGGTTTTCCGACCACTTCCATAAGGCAGTCCAAGCCCTCTTTTGCTCGTCAAATTCGACGCTGAAGTCTGGTTGGTCGATCCTTAGCACAACACACACTGGGGCTTTTTCCTGAAAATGTACCGCCCCCGTCGCCGTTATATAGACACCACCAAGGGCTCTGATGGCATCATATCCTAGGAGCAGGTCAAAACTCAGGGGTTTTCGAGCACTACCATCGCCTCTAGGTTAGCAGAGCTTCCATTTTTCGTCTGAATGTTTACATTGCCCACCCCGCAACATGTGTGCGTCTCTCCACTGATGGTAGTCACTCTGACGTTCTTCTTTCTCCAAGTGTGGCAGAGATCTGCACATACAATAGTGCGGGAGCACCCGGAATCGAGGAGTGCTGAGCACAGTGTTTCGTCGATATATATCGGGATGACCGGTAGCATCTCATTTAATTTCTGCGTGGGGAAGAGGTCGACGCTGACACCTTGTCCCCGGTTCCGTTTTCCGGACACTCTTGAGCTATATGGCCAGTTTCCTTACACCGGTAGCAGCGAACAGCCATTGGTTGTTGCCGGCAGTTCCTTGCAATGTGGCCCTGTCCATTGCATCTGTAGCATATGATTTCACCACATGGACCGGGTCCCTGATACGGTTTCTTATCATTCGGTGTGGACTGAGCAGCAGCAATTACTGGTTCCCTCATCTCAGAGTAATTCTTCATTACAGTCCTGGCCCGATCTACTAGGTCATTAAGGGGTAACGAATCTGCACTTGAGCTAGCTTGTAGTAGTTGCTTTGCTCCTGTCGGGAGTCCTGCTAGGAATTTGCATGCTAAGGCCCGCTCAGGCAGTCCACCAAACAACACTGTCAACTTTGTCAGCTCTGCCAAGTACACGTCGACCGTTTCGCCTGGATGTAAGGTCCTTGCCTTAAGTTGCTCCCAAGCAGTGGTGGGGTCAATCGCAAACGCCTTGAACAGCGCCGCCTTGATTTTCTCGTAGTCCTGTTTGCCCTCATGGCTGAGCTGTTAATACACTGCAAAGGCGCCGCCAGACAAACGCAAAGGAACAACATGTTCGAAGTTTTTTTACGCCAGACAAAAGGCAATGTAATTCCACCTTTTCCACCCAGTCAAGTACTGGTGTCAATCCATCAAACTCTGGTATTAATTTGAGGTCAATTTTTTCCTCCATTTCGCCGAAATAGCTTGAATTCGTTTCGCAACTATGGCAGTTGATTAACACACTGTCCTCGATCTTCTGAACATACTCCTTTTATTGTCCAAGCGTTCGTCATCAGCCAATCGGCGGCCAGAAAAACAGTCACGTGAGGTCTGACGTCATCGCTCAATAATCTTACAAAAACCACAGCCGCCATTTTTAATTTCTGCCCTCGCTGTAATCCTCCCAGCAGGTAAGACAACACGCACAGACACGTGGTTGCTTTCTTCCTTCATTCTGTTCGACTTTACAGCCTCCCAACTCGTAATAGAATGCCTTCGATAACCTTATCTGTGGCATCGGTTCCAATAACAAACGGCAACTCATCATCGATAACTTTTACAGAAGATTCGGCAATATATTTTTTGAGTATTTCGAGATAGTTTACAACAGTGGAAGGCATCGGGAATTGTTTATTTTCAACAAGTGGGCGAATTTGGGATGAATAATTAGGCATCTATTTTGCATAGTAGACTAACATACCAAGACACCTTTTTAATGATTTAGAGTTGGAAGGGGGGCATTTGCAAAATAGATCTCAAACGGTCAGGGTTAGATTGAGGAGTTCCATCACAAATTTTATGATCAAACTAGATCTTTCAGAAATACTCCAAGTTGACGTCATGGTCCTCCTAGTTTTTACCGCAGATAGTTATGTCATCTAAATATGAAAAGGTTCGAGATAATTTATCAGAGATAAAAGAATTCACAAAACGTTGAAATGTAGAAATCCTGTTTGTGGCACCCATAATTATGCGTTTACATTGATATAAATGATTTCCAGCTTAAAAAGATTTTATAGGGGTGATCTGAGGGGCAAATTTCTATCTGGTAGTATGCTTTAGATAAGTCAATTATACTGAAGATACGATACTGGACTATTTGGTTTATAAGATCTTCGATTCGTGGTAAGGGGTATGCATCAAGCAAGGTGAAACGATTAATAGTAGGTACGTGCAAAATGAATGCCGATGCTCAAAATGTGTAAACATTTGGACCCCTCCCTTTAAAAATCAGGAAATTAGCAATTTTAATGAATTTTTCAGTAATGATCACGGAATATAACACATTATTTTACTTAAATCTTGGTGGAAATGCATTATTTCGTTTAAACAAAAAATACTGATGTGAATATGGATTACCTCCTCTTTGATAATCCAAGCTATAAAAGCTGTACATTTCCGCTCGTCAAATAGAAGAGTAATAAGATTCTTAATTGAATAAAAGATTACTAGACGGAATCTCTTGTCCTGTTTTCATTGCAATTTATTCAATCAAGAATTAAACAATTTATGAAACCAACGCGATTTACCACACATCCAGAAAGCGATTCAGCCGATAAATGCTGGAAACATTGGCGAGAGGCATTTACAAATTTCAACGAGGTCTTACATTCAGAAAGACCAGGACGTTTCATCAATAAGTGTGCGCACCTAACCAACTACCTGTCTCACAGAGTCAACGAAATTATTTCGGATTTCGTTACCTATATAGAAACAATCGATGTACTGAACGATGCATGCATAAAGTCCAAAAATGAGATATTTTCTAGACACTTACTTGCAACTCACCGACAAGAATCAGGCGAAACATTGGACCATTTCATTAAGAGCCTTTGGCCACTGGGTAAAGATTGCAACTCCTGCCCAATGACGGCATTAGAGGCCCAAGAATAACACATTTTAGAGGCCTTCATTAGGTAAGACATCTTCTTGAGAATAAAACCCTTGCACTTAGAACAGCTTACGAGCAAGCCTATACCTTCGTATGTACTTGCATTTAAATGTGCTCGTATTTTGGGGAAAAATAAAACAAAAAAAAACACAAAAGTTCACAGATAGAATTCGTCACTGTATTTCCTCCTCCTCACAAGTTTCTCTCTCAACTTCCAGCACGCGTATGTCTCCCTTTGCCTTTGCCATCAGGCGATTTATTAAAACAACTGACTACATTTCATTTGCACATGTGTACGGTTGGCGGTGGGATCTCATGCGATTCCACGAGACTGCACCTTATAAAGCCATCTTTAATCTCTCTTTCTTTCTCTTTCTCTCTCTCTCTCTCTCTCTCTCTCTCATAAAAGGGACACCTGCTACTTTTGCGGCTTATCTAAGCACCTACGAGGTTTATGCCCTGCCAAAGATACCCATTGTCGTAAATATGGAAAACTATGTCATTTTTCAAAGGTATGCAAGTCTTCTAAAACCTCATACAAAGCCACTCGTCAAAATACATCTGCAACTTTAGCCAACTCTGCCTTTCAAAAACTATTGTAAAAGTGAAAATTAACGGGAGAACTATGAATGTTCTGCTTGATACTGGGAGCTCAGAAAATTTTATCCAAGAAAACTTGGTAAAAACCAACAAATTGTATTTCGTCTCCTCCTCCAGCAGGGCTACAAGTAAGTGGTTATTGTTTGGTGGATATACTATTTAATAACGTCTAATATAAAACCACTAAATTATCCGTAATAAAAAACCTTTGTTACGAAATAATACTGGGACACAAATATTTGCAGCAACACTCACAGATTGAAATTCCGTTTGACGGTTCAATGCATGCATTGAAAATTTGTGGATTGGCGACAACAAAAATCCAGTACCCGTCACTTTTCAAAAACCTAACTGAAAACTGTAAACCCATAGCAGTGAGAAGCAGACGTTTTTCTTATAATAATAAAAAATTTATTGACTCTGAGAAAAAAAAGATTTCTCTAGGAGGGTATAATTGAGCCTAGCAAATCACCCTGGAGGGCTCGGGTAGTTATAACCACTACTGAAAACCATAAAAAGACAATTGTTATGTTGGTACGGGTTTAGGTTCTTCCAAGTCCCAAAACTACTGACCAGCTTTAATAATTACTAAACGTACAACAAGCATAAACGACAAGAATTTATTAACAAACATGAAAACATGACAACACTGCAATTCAGAACATTAAGGTAAAAAGATTACTCACTTCAATAGTGGGGTTTACGGGAGGAGTGAGGACTGTATTCTAGAGTTGTACTCTGCCTGTCCAACATTGTCTTTTAGGAGAAGAACTTTTTGCGTCCGTGCCTCATGTGTACGGACTCTCCTCTCCATTTCTCAAGGGACCTCACTCCTTACCCTACACCGGTAATCCGGTGCTCTTATTTATTCCCCTACAGCTATATTCAAACTTGTTGTATCACTTGTCATGAGTAGGAATGGCAGCATATGCGAATTAGCAAAATCAGTGAACACGTTTTTAGTAATAGCAGTAGCAGCGACAGCATTGGCAAAATCAGTCACCATATTTTAGTAGAAGCAGAAGCGACACGTTCAATCTGAGACCAGTTTCAAAGCTCTAGCACATTGTGCAATGCCTTGGAGATTCTATGTATCATTTTCAATCAATTTGGCACGTGTCACGGAAGACTGAAAGGCTTCATATAAATTCATTACAGACAAATTCATCACTACAAGTAGCAGCAGTAACATCCCTGAAACAACAATCAGAGGCAAGGTGATTCAATGCCTGAAGATACTCGTCTATGAACTCATTTCCCTGTTGCAGGCGCGGGGAAAGTAAATGTCTAGCATGAATAATGTTAGGGAGCTTTTCATAAATGACTTTTAATAATGCAATAGCATGTTCTAACACAGAACAACCTTCGAAATGTCAGCAACGGCAGTTACTAACGTTTCAGTAAAGAACTTGGACTTTGTCTGGATTTAATGGAGCAATAGTAAGTAAAAGTACGATACCATAGTCTCCAAAGCTTGCTAGTTTGAAGGGTCCATAGAAGTTATATTGAACTTATCCAGTAGAATAATTTTATTAACGAGGATATTATTAAAAAAAAAAAAAATCTTCAGTTGAACAGATTGCAATATAACTAAGATGAAAGAAGAAATACCTTATAAAGACTTTAGTCAGCTGAATTATACATTAATAACCACTCAAATACATATAAATAAGAATTTAAAAAATGGCAGATGTAAACAAGAAAACCACATACCAAAGTTTGTTGTGAAGGAAAGTATAACACAAACACACGATTAAATTTTCGGGGAATGAAAATATCTGATAAAATATTTTTCAGATATTTTAACATGAGAGTATTGATTATTGATTATAACAAAAGTTGTCAAAGCAGTAATATGTCGTTGTATGTTAAATTTAGTTTTTTTTAAGTTTTTTTAGATTAAAAGTCATATTAATAAAGATATTTATTTAAAAATTTGTATTGTTTATATGAATTTCAGTTTGATTCATCTTTTGAAGTCGATCATCTATACATTATTGTAATACTACTCTCAGTGACGTGAAGTGAAAAAAATTACTCAAGTGAAATATAAAGTGTTCAAATGAAATATAAAGTGTTCAAGTGAAATATAAAGTGTTCAAATGAAATATAAAGTGTTCAAATGCAAAAATGCTGACTGGACAAACAAGGTGCTCAAGTAAATAAAAAGTTGTTCAAGTGAAAAAGGTACAAAAGTACAAAAACAAAAAAGGCGGTCAAGTGAAAAAAAGTTACTCAAATAAATAAAAAGTTGCTCAAATAAATAAAAAGTTGCTCCCATGATTAAAAATTCTCACAAGTGAATAAAACGATGCCCAAGTGAAACAGTGCTCAAGTGAAAAAAAAGTGTGTGAAGGAAAGAAAGTTGACGAAGTGAAAAAGAGGTGCTCAGGTAAAATAAGTGCCGATGTGGAAAAAGTGTTAAGGTGAAAAAAAGTGCAGAAGTGAATACAACACTGCTAAAGTGGACCATTGCTTACGTGAACAAAAATGTGCTCATGTGAAACAAAAAGCGCTTAAGTGGAAAAAAGGTGCTCAAGTGAAAAAAAAGTTCCTCAAGTGAAAAAAGGTGCTCAAGTGAAAAATACTGCTACAGTGAAAAAAGATGCTGAACAGAAAAAAAAGTGCTCAAGTAAAAAAAAATGCTCCAGTGAAAAAGTTGTAAACGTACAAAAATGTCTAAGTGAATAAAAATGGTGCTGAAGTAAATAAAAAGTTTCTCAAGTTAAAAAAGATACACCATTGAAAGAATGGTGCTGAAGTATAATAAAAAGTTTCTCAAGTTATAAAAGATACACCATTGAAAGAATGGTGCTGAAGTATAATAAAAAGTTTCTCAAGTTAAAAAAAGGTACTCCAGTAAAAAAAATGGTGTTGAAGTAAATAAAAAGTTTCTCAAGTTAAAAAAGATACACCATTGAAAGAATGGTGCTGAAGTATAATAAAAAGTTTCTCAAGTTAAAAAAAGGTACTCCAGAAAAAAAAATGGTGCTGAAGAAAATAAAAAGATTCTCAAGTTAAAAAAGATACACCATTGAAAGAATGGTGCTGAAGTATAATAAAAAGTTTCTCAAGTTAAAAAAAGGTACTCCAGTAAAAAAAATGGTGCTGAAGAAAATGAAAAGATTCTCAAGTTAAAAAAGATACACCATTGAAAGAATGGTGCTGAAGTATAATAAAAAGTTTCTCAAGTTAAAAAAAGGTACTCCAGTAAAAAAAATGGTGTTGAAGTAAATAAAAAGTTTCTCAAGTTAAAAAAGATACACCATTGAAAGAATGGTGCTGAAGTATAATTAAAAGTTTCTCAAGTTAAAAAAAGGTACTCCAGTAAAAAAAATGGTGCTGAAGAAAATGAAAAGATTCTCAAGTTAAAAAAGATACACCATTGAAAGAATGGTGCTGAAGTATAATAAAAAGTTTCTCAAGTTAAAAAAAGGTACTCCAGTAAAAAAAATGGTGCTGAAGAAAATGAAAAGATTCTCAAGTTAAAAAAGATACACCATTGAAAGAATGGTGCTGAAGTATAATAAAAAGTTTCTCAAGTTAAAAAAAGGTACTCCAGTAAAAAAATACATTGAAAGAATGGTGCTGAAGTATAATAAAAAGTTTCTCAAGTTAAAAAAAGGTACTCCAGTAAAAAAAATGGTGCTGAAGAAAATGAAAAGATTCTCAAGTTAAAAAAGATACACCATTGAAAGAATGGTGCTGAAGTATAATAAAAAGTTTCTCAAGTTAAAAAAAGGTACTCCAGTAAAAAAAAAATGGTGCTGAAGAAAATAAAAAGATTCTCAAGTTAAAAAAGATACACCATTGAAAGAATGGTGCTGAAGTATAATAAAAAGTTTCTCAAGTTAAAAAAAGGTACTCCAGTAAAAAAAATGGTGCTGAAGAAAATAAAAAGTTTCTCAAGTTAAAAAAGATACACCATTGAAAGAATGGTGCTGAAGTATAATAAAAAGTTTCTCAAGTTAAAAAAAGGTACTCCAGTAAAAAAAAATGGTGTTGAAGTAAATAAAAAGTTTCTCAAGTTAAAAACGATACACCATTGAAAGAATGGTGTTGAAGTATAATAAAAAGTTTCTCAAGTTAAAAAAAGGTACTCCAGTAAAAAAAATGGTGTTGAAGTAAATAAAAAGTTTCTCAAGTTAAAAAAGATACACCATTGAAAGAATGGTGCTGAAGTATAATAAAAAGTTTCTCAAGTTAAAAAAAGGTACTCCAGTAAAAAAAATGGTGCTGAAGAAAATGAAAAGATTCTCAAGTTAAAAAAGATACACCATTGAAAGAATGGTGCTGAAGTATAATAAAAAGTTTCTCAAGTTAAAAAAAGGTACTCCAGTAAAAAAAATGGTGCTGAAGAAAATGAAAAGATTCTCAAGTTAAAAAAGATACACCATTGAAAGAATGGTGCTGAAGTATAATAAAAAGTTTCTCAAGTTAAAAAACGGTACTCCAGTAAAAAAAATGGTGTTGAAGAAAATGAAAAGATTCTCAAGTTAAAAAAGATACACCATTGAAAGAATGGTGCTGAAGTATAATAAAAAGTTTCTCAAGTTAAAAAAAGGTACTCCAGTAAAAAAAATGGTGTTGAAGTAAATAAAAAGTTTCTCAAGTTAAAAAAGATACACCATTGAAAGAATGGTGCTGAAGTATAATAAAAAGTTTCTCAAGTTAAAAAAAGGTACTCCAGTAAAAAAAATGGTGTTGAAGTAAATAAAAAGTTTCTCAAGTTAAAAAAGATACACCATTGAAAGAATGGTGCTTAAGTATAATAAAAAGTTTCTCAAGTTAAAAAAAGGTACTCCAGTAAAAAAAATGGTGCTGAAGAAAATGAAAAGATTCTCAAGTTAAAAAAGATACACCATTGAAAGAATGGTGCTGAAGTATAATAAAAAGTTTCTCAAGTTAAAAAAAGGTACTCCAGTAAAAAAAATGGTGCTGAAGAAAATAAAAAGATTCTCAAGTTAAAAACGATACACCATTGAAAGAATGGTGCTGAAGTATAATAAAAAGTTTCTCAAGTTAAAAAAAGGTACTCCAGTAAAAAAAATGGTGCTGAAGAAAATGAAAAGATTCTCAAGTTAAAAAAGATACACCATTGAAAGAATGGTGCTGAAGTATAATAAAAAGTTTCTCAAGTTAAAAAAAGGTACTCCAGTAAAAAAAATGGTGCTGAAGAAAATAAAAAGATTCTCAAGTTAAAAACCATACACCATTGAAAGAATGGTGCTGAAGTATAATAAAAAGTTTCTCAAGTTAAAAAAAGGTACTCCAGTAAAAAAAATGGTGTTGAAGTAAATAAAAAGTTTCTCAAGTTAAAAAAAGGTACTCCAGTAAAAAAAATGGTGCTGAAGAAAATAAAAAGATTCTCAAGTTAAAAAAGATACACCATTGAAAGAATGGTGCTGAAGTATAATAAAAGGTTTCTCAAGTTAAAAAAAGGTACTCCAGTAAAAAAAATGGTGCTGAAGAAAATAAAAAGATTCTCAAGTTAAAAAAGATACACCATTGAAAGAATGGTGCTGAAGTATAATAAAAAGTTTCTCAAGTTAAAAAAAGGTACTCCAGTAAAAAAAATGGTACTGAAGAAAATAAAAAGTTTCTCAAGTTAAAAAAGATACACCATTGAAAGAATGGTGCTGAAGTATAATAAAAAGTTTCTCAAGTTAAAAAAAGGTACTCCAGTAAAAAAAATGGTGTTGAAGTAAATAAAAAGTTTCTCAAGTTAAAAAAGATACACCATTGAAAGAATGGTGCTTAAGTATAATAAAAAGTTTCTCAAGTTAAAAAAAGGTACTCCAGTAAAAAAAATGGTGCTGAAGAAAATGAAAAGATTCTCAAGTTAAAAAAGATACACCATTGAAAGAATGGTGCTGAAGTATAATAAAAAGTTTCTCAAGTTAAAAAAAGGTACTCCAGTAAAAAAAATGGTGCTGAAGAAAATAAAAAGATTCTCAAGTTAAAAACGATACACCATTGAAAGAATGGTGCTGAAGTATAATAAAAAGTTTCTCAAGTTAAAAAAAGGTACTCCAGTAAAAAAAATGGTGCTGAAGAAAATGAAAAGATTCTCAAGTTAAAAAAGATACACCATTGAAAGAATGGTGCTGAAGTATAATAAAAAGTTTCTCAAGTTAAAAAAAGGTACTCCAGTAAAAAAAATGGTGCTGAAGAAAATAAAAAGATTCTCAAGTTAAAAACGATACACCATTGAAAGAATGGTGCTGAAGTATAATAAAAAGTTTCTCAAGTTAAAAAAAGGTACTCCAGTAAAAAAAATGGTGCTGAAGAAAATAAAAAGATTCTCAAGTTAAAAAAGATACACCATTGAAAGAATAGTGCTGAAGTATAATAAAAGGTTTCTCAAGTTAAAAAAAGGTACTCCAGTAAAAAAAATGGTGCTGAAGAAAATAAAAAGATTCTCAAGTTAAAAAAGATACACCATTGAAAGAATGGTGCTGAAGTATAATAAAAAGTTTCTCAAGTTAAAAAAAGGTACTCCAGTAAAAAAAATGGTACTGAAGAAAATAAAAAGTTTCTCAAGTTAAAAAAGATACACCATTGAAAGAATGGTGCTGAAGTATAATAAAAAGTTTCTCAAGTTAAAAAAAGGTACTCCAGTAAAAAAAATGGTGCTGAAGAAAATAAAAAGATTCTCAAGTTAAAAAAGATACACCATTGAAAGAATGGTGCTGAAGTATAATAAAAAGTTTCTCAAGTTAAAAAAAGGTACTCCAGTAAAAAAAATGGTGTTGAAGTAAATAAAAAGTTTCTCAAGTTAAAAAAGATACACCATTGAAAGAATGGTGCTGAAGTATAATAAAAAGTTTCTCAAGTTAAAAAAAGGTACTCCAGTAAAAAAAATGGTGCTGAAGAAAATAAAAAGATTCTCAAGTTAAAAAAGATACACCATTGAAAGAATGGTGCTGAAGTATAATAAAAAGTTTCTCAAGTTAAAAAAAGGTACTCCAGTAAAAAAAAATGGTGTTGAAGTAAATAAAAAGTTTCTCAAGTTAAAAAAGATACACCATTGAAAGAATGGTGCTGAAGTATAATAAAAAGTTTCTCAAGTTAAAAAAAGGTACTCCAGTAAAAAAAATGGTGCTGAAGAAAATAAAAAGATTCTCAAGTTAAAAAAGATACACCATTGACAGAATGGTGCTGAAGTATAATAAAAAGTTTCTCAAGTTAAAAAAAGGTACTCCAGCAATAAAAATGGTGCTGAAGAAAATAAAAAGATTCTCAAGTTAAAAAAGATACACCATTGAAAGAATGGTGCTGAAGTATAATAAAAAGTTTCTCAAGTTAAAAAAAGGTACTCCAGTAAAAAAAATGGTGTTGAAGTAAATAAAAAGTTTCTTAAGTTAAAAAAGATACACCATTGAAAGAATGGTGCTGAAGTATAATAAAAAGTTTCTCAAGTTAAAAAAAGGTACTCCAGTAAAAAAAAAATGGTGTTGAAGTAAATAAAAAGTTTCTCAAGTTAAAAAAGATACACCATTGAAAGAATGGTGCTGAAGTATAATAAAAAGTTTCTCAAGTTAAAAAAAGGTACTCCAGTAAAAAAAATGGTGCTGAAGAAAATAAAAAGATTCTCAAGTTAAAAAAGATACACCATTGAAAGAATGGTGCTGAAGTATAATAAAAAGTTTCTCAAGTTAAAAAAAGGTACTCCAGTAAAAAAAATGGTGTTGAAGTAAATAAAAAGTTTCTCAAGTTAAAAAAGATACACCATTGAAAGAATGGTGCTGAAGTATAATAAAAAGTTTCTCACGTTAAAAAAAGGTACTCCAGTAAAAAAAATGGTGCTGAAGAAAATGAAAAGATTCTCAAGTTAAAAAAGATACACCATTGAAAGAATGGTGCTGAAGTATAATAAAAAGTTTCTCAAGTTAAAAAAAGGTACTCCAGTAAAAAAAATGGTGTTGAAGTAAATAAAAAGTTTCTCAAGTTAAAAAAGATACACCATTGAAAGAATGGTGCTGAAGTATAATAAAAAGTTTCTCAAGTTAAAAAAAGGTACTCCAGTAAAAAAAATGGTGCTGAAGAAAATGAAAAGATTCTCAAGTTAAAAAAGATACACCATTGAAAGAATGGTGCTGAAGTATAATAAAAAGTTTCTCAAGTTAAAAAAAGGTACTCCAGTAAAAAAAATGGTGCTGAAGAAAATAAAAAGATTCTAAAGTTAAAAAAGATACACCATTGAAAGAATGGTGCTGAAGTATAATAAAAAGTTTCTCAAGTTAAAAAAAGGTACTCCAGTAAAAAAAATGGTGTTGAAGTAAATAAAAAGTTTCTCAAGTTAAAAAAGATACACCATTGAAAGAATGGTGCTGAAGTATAATAAAAAGTTTCTCAAGTTAAAAAAAGGTACTCCAGTAAAAAAAATGGTGCTGAAGAAAATAAAAAGATTCTCAAGTTAAAAAAGATACACCATTGAAAGAATGGTGCTGAAGTATAATAAAAAGTTTCTCAAGTTAAAAAAAGGTACTCCAGTAAAAAAAAATGGTGCTGAAGAAAATAAAAAGATTCTAAAGTTAAAAAAGATACACCATTGAAAGAATGGTGCTGAAGTATAATAAAAGGTTTCTCAAGTTAAAAAAAGGTACTCCAGTAAAAAAAATGGTGCTGAAGAAAATAAAAAGATTCTCAAGTTAAAAAAGATACACCATTGAAAGAATGGTGCTGAAGTATAATAAAAAGTTTCTCAAGTTAAAAAAAGGTACTCCAGTAAAAAAAATGGTACTGAAGAAAATAAAAAGTTTCTCAAGTTAAAAAAGATACACCATTGAAAGAATGGTGCTGAAGTATAATAAAAAGTTTCTCAAGTTAAAAAAAGGTACTCCAGTAAAAAAAATGGTGCTGAAGAAAATAAAAAGATTCTCAAGTTAAAAAAGATACACCATTGAAAGAATGGTGCTGAAGTATAATAAAAAGTTTCTCAAGTTAAAAAAAGGTACTCCAGTAAAAAAAAATGGTGTTGAAGTAAATAAAAAGTTTCTCAAGTTAAAAAAGATACACCATTGAAAGAATGGTGCTGAAGTATAATAAAAAGTTTCTCAAGTTAAAAAAAGGTACTCCAGTAAAAAAAATGGTGCTGAAGAAAATAAAAAGATTCTCAAGTTAAAACAGATACACCATTGAAAGAATGGTGCTGAAGTATAATAAAAAGTTTCTCAAGTTAAAAAAAGGTACTCCAGTAAAAAAAAATGGTGTTGAAGTAAATAAAAAGTTTCTCAAGTTAAAAAAGATACACCATTGAAAGAATGGTGCTGAAGTATAATAAAAAGTTTCTCAAGTTAAAAAAAGGTACTCCAGTAAAAAAAATGGTGCTGAAGAAAATAAAAAGATTCTCAAGTTAAAAAAGATACACCATTGACAGAATGGTGCTGAAGTATAATAAAAAGTTTCTCAAGTTAAAAAAAGGTACTCCAGCAATAAAAATGGTGCTGAAGAAAATAAAAAGATTCTCAAGTTAAAAAAGATACACCATTGAAAGAATGGTGCTGAAGTATAATAAAAAGTTTCTCAAGTTAAAAAAAGGTACTCCAGTAAAAAAAATGGTGTTGAAGTAAATAAAAAGTTTCTTAAGTTAAAAAAGATACACCATTGAAAGAATGGTGCTGAAGTATAATAAAAAGTTTCTCAAGTTAAAAAAAGGTACTCCAGTAAAAAAAATGGTGCTGAAGAAAATAAAAAGATTCTCAAGTTAAAAAAGATACACCATTGAAAGAATGGTGCTGAAGTATAATAAAAAGTTTCTCAAGTTAAAAAAAGGTACTCCAGTAAAAAAAATGGTGTTGAAGTAAATAAAAAGTTTCTCAAGTTAAAAAAGATACACCATTGAAAGAATGGTGCTGAAGTATAATAAAAAGTTTCTCAAGTTAAAAAAAGGTACTCCAGTAAAAAAAATGGTGCTGAAGAAAATGAAAAGATTCTCAAGTTAAAAAGGATACACCATTGAAAGAATTGGTGCTGAAGTATAATAAAAAGTTTCTCAAGTTAAAAAAAGGTACTCCAGTAAAAAAAATGGTGTTGAAGTAAATAAACAGTTTCTCAAGTTAAAAAAGATACACCATTGAAAGAATGGTGCTGAAGTATAATAAAAAGTTTCTCAAGTTAAAAAAAGGTACTCCAGTAAAAAAAATGGTGCTGAAGAAAATGAAAAGATTCTCAAGTTAAAAAAGATACACCATTGACAGAATGGTGCTGAAGTATAATAAAAAGTTTCTCAAGTTAAAAAAAGGTACTCCAGTAAAAAAAATGGTGCTGAAGAAAATAAAAAGATTCTCAAGTTAAAAACGATACACCATTGAAAGAATGGTGCTGAAGTATAATAAAAAGTTTCTCAAGTTAAAAAAAGGTACTCCAGTAAAAAAAATGGTGCTGAAGAAAATGAAAAGATTCTCAAGTTAAAAAAGATACACCATTGAAAGAATGGTGCTGAAGTATAATAAAAAGTTTCTCAAGTTAAAAAAAGGTACTCCAGTAAAAAAAATGGTGCTGAAGAAAATAAAAAGATTCTCAAGTTAAAAACGATACACCATTGAAAGAATGGTGCTGAAGTATAATAAAAAGTTTCTCAAGTTAAAAAAAGGTACTCCAGTAAAAAAAATGGTGTTGAAGTAAATAAAAAGTTTCTCAAGTTAAAAAAAGGTACTCCAGTAAAAAAAATGGTGCTGAAGAAAATAAAAAGATTCTCAAGTTAAAAAAGATACACCATTGAAAGAATGGTGCTGAAGTATAATAAAAAGTTTCTCAAGTTAAAAAAAGGTACTCCAGTAAAAAAAATGGTGCTGAAGAAAATAAAAAGATTCTCAAGTTAAAAAAGATACACCATTGAAAGAATGGTGCTGAAGTATAATAAAAAGTTTCTCAAGTTAAAAAAAGGTACTCCAGTAAAAAAAATGGTACTGAAGAAAATAAAAAGTTTCTCAAGTTAAAAAAGATACACCATTGAAAGAATGGTGCTGAAGTATAATAAAAAGTTTCTCAAGTTAAAAAAAGGTACTCCAGAAAAAAAAATGGTGCTGAAGAAAATAAAAAGATTCTCAAGTTAAAAAAGATACACCATTGAAAGAATGGTGCTGAAGTATAATAAAAAGTTTCTCAAGTTAAAAAAGGGTACTCCAGTAAAAAAAATGGTGCTGAAGAAAATGAAAAGATTCTCAAGTTAAAAAAGATACACCATTGACAGAATGGTGCTGAAGTATAATAAAAAGTTTCTCAAGTTAAAAAAAGGTACTCCAGTAAAAAAAATGGTGCTGAAGAAAATAAAAAGATTCTCAAGTTAAAAACGATACACCATTGAAAGAATGGTGCTGAAGTATAATAAAAAGTTTCTCAAGTTAAAAAAAGGTACTCCAGTAAAAAAAATGGTGCTGAAGAAAATGAAAAGATTCTCAAGTTAAAAAAGATACACCATTGAAAGAATGGTGCTGAAGTATAATAAAAAGTTTCTCAAGTTAAAAAAAGGTACTCCAGTAAAAAAAATGGTGCTGAAGAAAATAAAAAGATTCTCAAGTTAAAAACGATACACCATTGAAAGAATGGTGCTGAAGTATAATAAAAAGTTTCTCAAGTTAAAAAAAGGTACTCCAGTAAAAAAAATGGTGTTGAAGTAAATAAAAAGTTTCTCAAGTTAAAAAAAGGTACTCCAGTAAAAAAAATGGTGCTGAAGAAAATAAAAAGATTCTCAAGTTAAAAAAGATACACCATTGAAAGAATGGTGCTGAAGTATAATAAAAAGTTTCTCAAGTTAAAAAAAGGTACTCCAGTAAAAAAAATGGTGCTGAAGAAAATAAAAAGATTCTCAAGTTAAAAAAGATACACCATTGAAAGAATGGTGCTGAAGTATAATAAAAAGTTTCTCAAGTTAAAAAAAGGTACTCCAGTAAAAAAAATGGTACTGAAGAAAATAAAAAGTTTCTCAAGTTAAAAAAGATACACCATTGAAAGAATGGTGCTGAAGTATAATAAAAAGTTTCTCAAGTTAAAAAAAGGTACTCCAGTAAAAAAAATGGTGCTGAAGAAAATAAAAAGATTCTCAAGTTAAAAAAGATACACCATTGAAAGAATGGTGCTGAAGTATAATAAAAAGTTTCTCAAGTTAAAAAAAGGTACTCCAGTAAAAAAAATGGTGCTGAAGAAAATGAAAAGATTCTCAAGTTAAAAAGGATACACCATTGAAAGAATTGGTGCTGAAGTATAATAAAAAGTTTCTCAAGTTAAAAAAAGGTACTCCAGTAAAAAAAATGGTGTTGAAGTAAATAAACAGTTTCTCAAGTTAAAAAAGATACACCATTGAAAGAATGGTGCTGAAGTATAATAAAAAGTTTCTCAAGTTAAAAAAAGGTACTCCAGTAAAAAAAATGGTGCTGAAGAAAATGAAAAGATTCTCAAGTTAAAAAAGATACACCATTGACAGAATGGTGCTGAAGTATAATAAAAAGTTTCTCAAGTTAAAAAAAGGTACTCCAGTAAAAAAAATGGTGCTGAAGAAAATAAAAAGATTCTTAAGTTAAAAACGATACACCATTGAAAGAATGGTGCTGAAGTATAATAAAAAGTTTCTCAAGTTAAAAAAAGGTACTCCAGTAAAAAAAATGGTGCTGAAGAAAATGAAAAGATTCTCAAGTTAAAAAAGATACACCATTGAAAGAATGGTGCTGAAGTATAATAAAAAGTTTCTCAAGTTAAAAAAAGGTACTCCAGTAAAAAAAATGGTGCTGAAGAAAATAAAAAGATTCTCAAGTTAAAAACGATACACCATTGAAAGAATGGTGCTGAAGTATAATAAAAAGTTTCTCAAGTTAAAAAAAGGTACTCCAGTAAAAAAAATGGTGTTGAAGTAAATAAAAAGTTTCTCAAGTTAAAAAAAGGTACTCCAGTAAAAAAAATGGTGCTGAAGAAAATAAAAAGATTCTCAAGTTAAAAAAGATACACCATTGAAAGAATGGTGCTGAAGTATAATAAAAAGTTTCTCAAGTTAAAAAAAGGTACTCCAGTAAAAAAAATGGTGCTGAAGAAAATAAAAAGATTCTCAAGTTAAAAAAGATACACCATTGAAAGAATGGTGCTGAAGTATAATAAAAAGTTTCTCAAGTTAAAAAAAGGTACTCCAGTAAAAAAAATGGTACTGAAGAAAATAAAAAGTTTCTCAAGTTAAAAAAGATACACCATTGAAAGAATGGTGCTGAAGTATAATAAAAAGTTTCTCAAGTTAAAAAAAGGTACTCCAGTAAAAAAAATGGTGCTGAAGAAAATAAAAAGATTCTCAAGTTAAAAAAGATACACCATTGAAAGAATGGTGCTGAAGTATAATAAAAAGTTTCTCAAGTTAAAAAAAGGTACTCCAGTAAAAAAAATGGTGCTGAAGAAAATGAAAAGATTCTCAAGTTAAAAAAGATACACCATTGACAGAATGGTGCTGAAGTATAATAAAAAGTTTCTCAAGTTAAAAAAAGGTACTCCAGTAAAAAAAATGGTGCTGAAGAAAATAAAAAGATTCTCAAGTTAAAAACGATACACCATTGAAAGAATGGTGCTGAAGTATAATAAAAAGTTTCTCAAGTTAAAAAAAGGTACTCCAGTAAAAAAAATGGTGCTGAAGAAAATGAAAAGATTCTCAAGTTAAAAAAGATACACCATTGAAAGAATGGTGCTGAAGTATAATAAAAAGTTTCTCAAGTTAAAAAAAGGTACTCCAGTAAAAAAAATGGTGCTGAAGAAAATAAAAAGATTCTCAAGTTAAAAACGATACACCATTGAAAGAATGGTGCTGAAGTATAATAAAAAGTTTCTCAAGTTAAAAAAAGGTACTCCAGTAAAAAAAATGGTGTTGAAGTAAATAAAAAGTTTCTCAAGTTAAAAAAAGGTACTCCAGTAAAAAAAATGGTGCTGAAGAAAATAAAAAGATTCTCAAGTTAAAAAAACTACACCATTGAAAGAATGGTGCTGAAGTATAATAAAAAGTTTCTCAAGTTAAAAAAAGGTACTCCAGTAAAAAAAATGGTGCTGAAGAAAATAAAAAGATTCTCAAGTTAAAAAAGATACACCATTGAAAGAATGGTGCTGAAGTATAATAAAAAGTTTCTCAAGTTAAAAAAAGGTACTCCAGTAAAAAAAATGGTACTGAAGAAAATAAAAAGTTTCTCAAGTTAAAAAAGATACACCATTGAAAGAATGGTGCTGAAGTATAATAAAAAGTTTCTCAAGTTAAAAAAAGGTACTCCAGTAAAAAAAATGGTGCTGAAGAAAATAAAAAGATTCTCAAGTTAAAAAAGATACACCATTGAAAGAATGGTGCTGAAGTATAATAAAAAGTTTCTCAAGTTAAAAAAAGGTACTCCAGTAAAAAAAATGGTGTTGAAGTAAATAAAAAGTTTCTCAAGTTAAAAAAGATACACCATTGAAAGAATGGTGCTGAAGTATAATAAAAAGTTTCTCAAGTTAAAAAAAGGTACTCCAGTAAAAAAAATGGTGCTGAAGAAAATAAAAAGATTCTCAAGTTAAAACAGATACACCATTGAAAGAATGGTGCTGAAGTATAATAAAAAGTTTCTCAAGTTAAAAAAAGGTACTCCAGTAAAAAAAAATGGTGTTGAAGTAAATAAAAAGTTTCTCAAGTTAAAAAAGATACACCATTGAAAGAATGGTGCTGAAGTATAATAAAAAGTTTCTCAAGTTAAAAAAAGGTACTCCAGTAAAAAAAATGGTGCTGAAGAAAATAAAAAGATTCTCAAGTTAAAAAAGATACACCATTGACAGAATGGTGCTGAAGTATAATAAAAAGTTTCTCAAGTTAAAAAAAGGTACTCCAGCAATAAAAATGGTGCTGAAGAAAATAAAAAGATTCTCAAGTTAAAAAAGATACACCATTGAAAGAATGGTGCTGAAGTATAATAAAAAGTTTCTCAAGTTAAAAAAAGGTACTCCAGTAAAAAAACTGGTGTTGAAGTAAATAAAAAGTTTCTTAAGTTAAAAAAGATACACCATTGAAAGAATGGTGCTGAAGTATAATAAAAAGTTTCTCAAGTTAAAAAAAGGTACTCCAGTAAAAAAAAAATAGTGTTGAAGTAAATAAAAAGTTTCTCAAGTTAAAAAAGATACACCATTGAAAGAATGGTGCTGAAGTATAATAAAAAGTTTCTCAAGTTAAAAAAAGGTACTCCAGTAAAAAAAATGGTGCTGAAGAAAATAAAAAGATTCTCAAAGTAAAAAAGATACACCATTGAAAGAATGGTGCTGAAGTATAATAAAAAGTTTCTCAAGTTAAAAAAAGGTACTCCAGTAAAAAAAAATGGTGTTCAAGTAAATAAAAAGTTTCTCAAGTTAAAAAAGATACACCATTGAAAGAATGGTGCTAAAGTATAATAAAAAGTTTCTCAAGTTAAAAAAAGGTACTCCAGTAAAAAAAAAATGTTGCTGAAGAAAATAAAAAGATTCTCAAGTTAAAAAAGATACACCATTGAAAGAATGGTGCTGAAGTATAATAAAAAGTTTCTCAAGTTAAAAAAAGGTACTCCAGTAAAAAAAATGTTGCTGAAGAAAATAAAAAGATTCTCAAGTTAAAAAAGATACACCATTGAAAGAATGGTGCTGAAGTATAATAAACAGTTTCATAAGTTAAAAAAAGGTACTCCAGTAAAAACAAATGGTGTTGAAGTAAATAAAAAGTTTCTCAAGTTAAAAAAGATACACCATTGAAAGAATGGTGCTGAAGTATAATAAAAAGTTTCTCAAGTTAAAAAAAGATACTCCAGTAAAAAAAATGGTGCTGAAGAAAATAAAAAGATTCTCAAGTTAAAAACGATACACCATTGAAAGAATGGTGCTGAAGTATAATAAAAAGTTTCTCAAGTTAAAAAAAGGTACTCCAGTAAAAAAAATGGTGTTGAAGTAAATAAAAAGTTTCTCAAGTTAAAAAAAGGTACTCCAGTAAAAAAAATGGTGCTGAAGAAAATAAAAAGATTCTCAAGTTAAAAAAGATACACCATTGAAAGAATGGTGCTGAAGTATAATAAAAAGTTTCTCAAGTTAAAAAAAGGTACTCCAGTAAAAAAAATGGTACTGAAGAAAATAAAAAGTTTCTCAAGTTAAAAAAGATACACCATTGAAAGAATGGTGCTGAAGTATAATAAAAAGTTTCTCAAGTTAAAAAAAGGTACTCCAGTAAAAAAAATGGTGCTGAAGAAAATAAAAAGATTCTCAAGTTAAAAAAGATACACCATTGAAAGAATGGTGCTGAAGTATAATAAAAAGTTTCTCAAGTTAAAAAAAGGTACTCCAGTAAAAAAATGGTGTTGAAGTAAATAAAAAGTTTCTCAAGTTAAAAAAGATACACCATTGAAAGAATGGTGCTGAAGTATAATAAAAAGTTTCTCAAGTTAAAAAAAGGTACTCCAGTAAAAAAAATGGTGTTGAAGTAAATAAAAAGTTTCTCAAGTTAAAAAAGATACACCATTGAAAGAATGGTGCTGAAGTATAATAAAAAGTTTCTCAAGTTAAAAAACGGTACTCCAGTAAAAAAAATGGTGCTGAAGAAAATAAAAAGATTCTCAAGTTAAAAAAGATACACCATTGAAAGTATGGTGCTGAAGTATAATAAAAAGTTTCTCAAGTTAAAAAAAGATACTCCAGTAAAAAAAATGGTGCTGAAGAAAATAAAAAGATTCTCAAGTTAAAAACGATACACCATTGAAAGAATGGTGCTGAAGTATAATAAAAAGTTTCTCAAGTTAAAAAAAGGTACTCCAGTAAAAAAAATGGTGTTGAAGTAAATAAAAAGTTTCTCAAGTTAAAAAAAGGTACTCCAGTAAAAAAAATGGTGCTGAAGAAAATAAAAAGTTTCTCAAGTTAAAAAAAGGTACTCCAGTAAAAAAAATGGTGTTGAAGTAAATAAAAAGTTTCTCAAGTTAAAAACGATACACCATTGAAAGAATGGTGCTGAAGTATAATAAAAAGTTTCTCAAGTTAAAAAACGGTACTCCAGTAAAAAAAATGGTGCTGAAGAAAATAAAAAGAATCTCAAGTTAAAAAAGATACACCATTGAAAGAATGGTGCTGAAGTATAATAAAAAGTTTCTCAAGTTAAAAAAAGGTACTCCAGTAAAAAAAATGGTACTGAAGAAAATAAAAAGTTTCTCAAGTTAAAAAAGATACACCATTGAAAGAATGGTGCTGAAGTATAATAAAAAGTTTCTCAAGTTAAAAAAGATACACCATTGAAAGAATGGTGCTGAAGTATAATAAAAAGTTTCTCAAGTTAAAAAAAGGTACTCCAGTAAAAAAATGGTGTTGAAGTAAATAAAAAGTTTCTCAAGTTAAAAAAGATACACCATTGAAAGAATGGTGCTGAAGTATAATAAAAAGTTTCTCAAGTTAAAAAAAGGTACTCCAGTAAAAAAAATGGTGCTGAAGAAAATGAAAAGATTCTCAAGTTAAAAAAGATACACCATTGAAAGAATGGTGCTGAAGTATAATAAAAAGTTTCTCAAGTTAAAAAAAGGTACTCCAGTAAAAAAAATGGTGTTGAAGTAAATAAAAAGTTTCTCAAGTTAAAAAAGATACACCATTGAAAGAATGGTGCTGAAGTATAATAAAAAGTTTCTCAAGTTAAAAAACGGTACTCCAGTAAAAAAAATGGTGCTGAAGAAAATAAAAAGATTCTCAAGTTAAAAAAGATACACCATTGAAAGAATGGTGCTGAAGTATAATAAAAAGTTTCTCAAGTTAAAAAAAGATACTCCAGTAAAAAAAATGGTGCTGAAGAAAATAAAAAGATTCTCAAGTTAAGAACGATACACCATTGAAAGAATGGTGCTGAAGTATAATAAAAAGTTTCTCACGTTAAAAAAAGGTACTCCAGTAAAAAAAATGGTGCTGAAGTAAATAAAAAGTTTCTCAAGTTAAAAAAGATACACCATTGAAAGAATGGTGCTGAAGTATAATAAAAAGTTTCTCAAGTTAAAAAAAGGTACTCCAGTAAAAAAAATGGTGCTGAAGAAAATGAAAAGATTCTCAAGTTAAAAAAGATACACCATTGAAAGAATGGTGCTGAAGTATAATAAAAAGTTTCTCAAGTTAAAAAAAGGTACTCCAGTAAAAAAAATGGTGTTGAAGTAAATAAAAAGTTTCTCAAGTTAAAAAAGATACACCATTGAAAGAATGGTGCTGAAGTATAATAAAAAGTTTCTCAAGTTAAAAAAAGGTACTCCAGTAAAAAAAATGGTGCTGAAGAAAATGAAAAGATTCTCAAGTTAAAAAAGATACACCATTGAAAGAATGGTGCTGAAGTATAATAAAAAGTTTCTCAAGTTAAAAAAAGATACTCCAGTAAAAAAAATGGTGCTGAAGAAAATAAAAAGATTCTCAAGTTAAAAACGATACACCATTGAAAGAATGGTGCTGAAGTATAATAAAAAGTTTCTCAAGTTAAAAAAAGGTACTCCAGTAAAAAAAATGGTGTTGAAGTAAATAAAAAGTTTCTCAAGTTAAAAAAAGGTACTCCAGTAAAAAAAATGGTGCTGAAGAAAATAAAAAGATTCTCAAGTTAAAAAAGATACACCATTGAAAGAATGGTGCTGAAGTATAATAAAAAGTTTCTCAAGTTAAAAAAAGGTACTCCAGTAAAAAAAATGGTACTGAAGAAAATAAAAAGTTTCTCAAGTTAAAAAAGATACACCATTGAAAGAATGGTGCTGAAGTATAATAAAAAGTTTCTCAAGTTAAAAAAAGGTACTCCAGTAAAAAAAATGGTGCTGAAGAAAATAAAAAGATTCTCAAGTTAAAACAGATACACCATTGAAAGAATGGTGCTGAAGTATAATAAAAAGATTCTCAAGTTAAAAAAAGGTACTCCAGTAAAAAAAAATGGTGTTGAAGTAAATAAAAAGTTTCTCAAGTTAAAAAAGATACACCATTGAAAGAATGGTGCTGAAGTATAATAAAAAGTTTCTCAAGTTAAAAAAAGGTACTCCAGTAAAAAAAATGGTGTTGAAGAAAATAAAAAGATTCTCAAGTTAAAAAAGATACACCATTGAAAGAATGGTGCTGAAGTATAATAAAAAGTTTCTCAAGTTAAAAAAAGGTACTCCTGTAAAAAAAATGGTGCTGAAGAAAATAAAAAGATTCTCAAGTTAAAAAAGATACACCATTGAAAGAATGGTGCTGAAGTATAATAAAAACTTTCTCAAGTTAAAAAAAGGTACTCCAGTAAAAAAAATGGTGTTGAAGTAAATAAAAAGATTCTCAAGTTAAAAAAAGGTACTCCAGTAAAAAAAATGGTGCTGAAGAAAATAAAAAGATTCTCAAGTTAAAAAAGATACACCATTGAAAGAATGGTGCTGAAGTATAATAAAAAGTTTCTCAAGTTAAAAAAAGGTACTCCAGTAAAAAAAATGGTACTGAAGAAAATAAAAAGTTTCTCAAGTTAAAAAAGATACACCATTGAAAGAATGGTGCTGAAGTATAATAAAAAGTTTCTCAAGTTAAAAAAAGGTACTCCAGTAAAAAAAATGGTGCTGAAGAAAATAAAAAGATTCTCAAGTTAAAACAGATACACCATTGAAAGAATGGTGCTGAAGTATAATAAAAAGATTCTCAAGTTAAAAAAAGGTACTCCAGTAAAAAAAAAATTGTGTTGAAGTAAATAAAAAGTTTCTCAAGTTAAAAAAGATACACCATTGAAAGAATGGTGCTGAAGTATAATAAAAAGTTTCTCAAGTTAAAAAACGGTACTCCAGTAAAAAAAATGGTGCTGAAGAAAATAAAAAGATTTTCAAGTTAAAAAAGATACACCATTGAAAGAATGGTGCTGAAGTATAATAAAAAGTTTCTCAAGTTAAAAAAAGATACTCCAGTAAAAAAAATGGTGCTGAAGAAAATAAAAAGATTCTCAAGTTAAAAACGATACACCATTGAAAGAATGGTGCTGAAGTATAATAAAAAGTTTCTCAAGTTAAAAAATGGTACTCCAGTAAAAAAATGGTGTTGAAGTAAATAAAAAGTTTCTCAAGTAAAAAAAAAGGTACTCCAGTAAAAAAAATGGTGCTGAAGAAAATAAAAAGTTTCTCAAGTTAAAAAAAGGTACTCCAGTAAAAAAAATGGTGCTGAAGAAAATAAAAAGATTCTCAAGTTAAAAACGATACACCATTGAAAGAATGGTGCTGAAGTATAATAAAAAGTTTCTCAAGTTAAAAAAAGGTACTCCAGTAAAAAAAATGGTGCTGAAGAAAATGAAAAGATTCTCAAGTTAAAAAAGATACACCATTGAAAGAATGGGGCTGAAGTATAATAAAAAGTTTCTCAAGTTAAAAAAAGGTACTCCAGTAAAAAAAATGGTGCTGAAGAAAATAAAAAGATTCTCAAGTTTAAAACGATACACCATTGAAAGAATGGTGCTGAAGTATAATAAAAAGTTTCTCAAGTTAAAAAAAGGTACTCCAGTAAAAAAAATGGTGTTGAAGTAAATAAAAAGTTTCTCAAGTTAAAAAAAGGTACTCCAGTAAAAAAAATGGTGCTGAAGAAAATAAAAAGATTCTCAAGTTAAAAAAGATACACCATTGAAAGAATGGTGCTGAAGTATAATAAAAAGTTTCTCAAGTTAAAAAAAGGTACTCCAGTAAAAAAAATGGTGCTGAAGAAAATAAAAAGATTCTCAAGTTAAAAAAGATACACCATTGAAAGAATGGTGCTGAAGTATAATAAAAAGTTTCTCAAGTTAAAAAAAGGTACTCCAGTAAAAAAAATGGTACTGAAGAAAATAAAAAGTTTCTCAAGTTAAAAAAGATACACCATTGAAAGAATGGTGCTGAAGTATAATAAAAAGTTTCTCAAGTTAAAAAAAGGTACTCCAGTAAAAAAAATGGTGCTGAAGAAAATGAAAAGATTCTCAAGTTAAAAAAGATACACCATTGACAGAATGGTGCTGAAGTATAATAAAAAGTTTCTCAAGTTAAAAAAAGGTACTCCAGTAAAAAAAATGGTGCTGAAGAAAATAAAAAGATTCTCAAGTTAAAAACGATACACCATTGAAAGAATGGTGCTGAAGTATAATAAAAAGTTTCTCAAGTTAAAAAAAGGTACTCCAGTAAAAAAAATGGTGCTGAAGAAAATGAAAAGATTCTCAAGTTAAAAAAGATACACCATTGAAAGAATGGTGCTGAAGTATAATAAAAAGTTTCTCAAGTTAAAAAAAGGTACTCCAGTAAAAAAAATGGTGCTGAAGAAAATAAAAAGATTCTCAAGTTAAAAAAGATACACCATTGAAAGAATGGTGCTGAAGTATAATAAAAAGTTTCTCAAGTTAAAAAAAGGTACTCCAGTAAAAAAAATGGTGTTGAAGTAAATAAAAAGTTTCTCAAGTTAAAAAAAGGTACTCCAGTAAAAAAAATGGTGCTGAAGAAAATAAAAAGATTCTCAAGTTAAAAAAGATACACCATTGAAAGAATGGTGCTGAAGTATAATAAAAAGTTTCTCAAGTTAAAAAAAGGTACTCCAGTAAAAAAAATGGTGCTGAAGAAAATAAAAAGATTCTCAAGTTAAAAAAGATACACCATTGAAAGAATGGTGCTGAAGTATAATAAAAAATTTCTCAAGTTAAAAAAAGGTACTCCAGTAAAAAAAATGGTACTGAAGAAAATAAAAAGTTTCTCAAGTTAAAAAAGATACACCATTGAAAGAATGGTGCTGAAGTATAATAAAAAGTTTCTCAAGTTAAAAAAAGGTACTCCAGTAAAAAAAATGGTGCTGAAGAAAATAAAAAGATTCTCAAGTTAAAAAAGATACACCATTGAAAGAATGGTGCTGAAGTATAATAAAAAGTTTCTCAAGTTAAAAAAAGGTACTCCAGTAAAAAAAATGGTGTTGAAGTAAATAAAAAGTTTCTCAAGTTAAAAAAGATACACCATTGAAAGAATGGTGCTGAAGTATAATAAAAAGTTTCTCAAGTTAAAAAAAGGTACTCCAGTAAAAAAAATGGTGCTGAAGAAAATAAAAAGATTCTCAAGTTAAAACAGATACACCATTGAAAGAATGGTGCTGAAGTATAATAAAAAGTTTCTCAAGTTAAAAAAAGGTACTCCAGTAAAAAAAAATGGTGTTGAAGTAAATAAAAAGTTTCTCAAGTTAAAAAAGATACACCATTGAAAGAATGGTGCTGAAGTATAATAAAAAGTTTCTCAAGTTAAAAAAAGGTACTCCAGTAAAAAAAATGGTGCTGAAGAAAATAAAAAGATTCTCAAGTTAAAAAAGATACACCATTGACAGAATGGTGCTGAAGTATAATAAAAAGTTTCTCAAGTTAAAAAAAGGTACTCCAGCAATAAAAATGGTGCTGAAGAAAATAAAAAGATTCTCAAGTTAAAAAAGATACACCATTGAAAGAATGGTG
Source organism: Euprymna scolopes (assembly GCF_053919585.1). Lineage (NCBI taxonomy): Eukaryota > Metazoa > Mollusca > Cephalopoda > Sepiida > Sepiolidae > Euprymna > Euprymna scolopes. The sequence goes on from NC_136484.1 coordinate 79,193,588, forward strand.
CTGAAGTATAATAAAAAGTTTCTCAAGTTAAAAAAAGGTACTCCAGTAAAAAAACTGGTGTTGAAGTAAATAAAAAGTTTCTTAAGTTAAAAAAGATACACCATTGAAAGAATGGTGCTGAAGTATAATAAAAAGTTTCTCAAGTTAAAAAAAGGTACTCCAGTAAAAAAAAAATGGTGTTGAAGTAAATAAAAAGTTTCTCAAGTTAAAAAAGATACACCATTGAAAGAATGGTGCTGAAGTATAATAAAAAGTTTCTCAAGTTAAAAAAAGGTACTCCAGTAAAAAAAATGGTGCTGAAGAAAATAAAAAGATTCTCAAAGTAAAAAAGATACACCATTGAAAGAATGGTGCTGAAGTATAATAAAAAGTTTCTCAAGTTAAAAAAAGGTACTCCAGTAAAAAAAAATGGTGTTCAAGTAAATAAAAAGTTTCTCAAGTTAAAAAAGATACACCATTGAAAGAATGGTGCTAAAGTATAATAAAAAGTTTCTCAAGTTAAAAAAAGGTACTCCAGTAAAAAAAAAATGTTGCTGAAGAAAATAAAAAGATTCTCAAGTTAAAAAAGATACACCATTGAAAGAATGGTGCTGAAGTATAATAAAAAGTTTCTCAAGTTAAAAAAAGGTACTCCAGTAAAAAAAATGTTGCTGAAGAAAATAAAAAGATTCTCAAGTTAAAAAAGATACACCATTGAAAGAATGGTGCTGAAGTATAATAAACAGTTTCTTAAGTTAAAAAAAGGTACTCCAGTAAAAACAAATGGTGTTGAAGTAAATAAAAAGTTTCTCAAGTTAAAAAAGATACACCATTGAAAGAATGGTGCTGAAGTATAATAAAAAGTTTCTCAAGTTCAAAAAAGATACTCCAGTAAAAAAAATGGTGCTGAAGAAAATAAAAAGATTCTCAAGTTAAAAACGATACACCATTGAAAGAATGGTGCTGAAGTATAATAAAAAGTTTCTCAAGTTAAAAAAAGGTACTCCAGTAAAAAAAATGGTGTTGAAGTAAATAAAAAGTTTCTCAAGTTAAAAAAAGGTACTCCAGTAAAAAAAATGGTGCTGAAGAAAATAAAAAGATTCTCAAGTTAAAAAAGATACACCATTGAAAGAATGGTGCTGAAGTATAATAAAAAGTTTCTCAAGTTAAAAAAAGGTACTCCAGTAAAAAAAATGGTACTGAAGAAAATAAAAAGTTTCTCAAGTTAAAAAAGATACACCATTGAAAGAATGGTGCTGAAGTATAATAAAAAGTTTCTCAAGTTAAAAAAAGGTACTCCAGTAAAAAAAATGGTGCTGAAGAAAATAAAAAGATTCTCAAGTTAAAAAAGATACACCATTGAAAGAATGGTGCTGAAGTATAATAAAAAGTTTCTCAAGTTAAAAAAAGGTACTCCAGTAAAAAAATGGTGTTGAAGTAAATAAAAAGTTTCTCAAGTTAAAAAAGATACACCATTGAAAGAATGGTGCTGAAGTATAATAAAAAGTTTCTCAAGTTAAAAAAAGGTACTCCAGTAAAAAAAATGGTGCTGAAGAAAATAAAAAGATTCTCAAGTTAAAACAGATACACCATTGAAAGAATGGTGCTGAAGTATAATAAAAAGATTCTCAAGTTAAAAAAAGGTACTCCAGTAAAAAAAAAATTGTGTTGAAGTAAATAAAAAGTTTCTCAAGTTAAAAAAGATACACCATTGAAAGAATGGTGCTGAAGTATAATAAAAAGTTTCTCAAGTTAAAAAACGGTACTCCAGTAAAAAAAATGGTGCTGAAGAAAATAAAAAGATTTTCAAGTTAAAAAAGATACACCATTGAAAGAATGGTGCTGAAGTATAATAAAAAGTTTCTCAAGTTAAAAAAAGATACTCCAGTAAAAAAAATGGTGCTGAAGAAAATAAAAAGATTCTCAAGTTAAAAACGATACACCATTGAAAGAATGGTGCTGAAGTATAATAAAAAGTTTCTCAAGTTAAAAAATGGTACTCCAGTAAAAAAATGGTGTTGAAGTAAATAAAAAGTTTCTCAAGTAAAAAAAAAGGTACTCCAGTAAAAAAAATGGTGCTGAAGAAAATAAAAAGTTTCTCAAGTTAAAAAAAGGTACTCCAGTAAAAAAAATGGTGCTGAAGAAAATAAAAAGATTCTCAAGTTAAAAACGATACACCATTGAAAGAATGGTGCTGAAGTATAATAAAAAGTTTCTCAAGTTAAAAAAAGGTACTCCAGTAAAAAAAATGGTGCTGAAGAAAATGAAAAGATTCTCAAGTTAAAAAAGATACACCATTGAAAGAATGGTGCTGAAGTATAATAAAAAGTTTCTCAAGTTAAAAAAAGGTACTCCAGTAAAAAAAATGGTGCTGAAGAAAATAAAAAGATTCTCAAGTTAAAAACGATACACCATTGAAAGAATGGTGCTGAAGTATAATAAAAAGTTTCTCAAGTTAAAAAAAGGTACTCCAGTAAAAAAAATGGTGTTGAAGTAAATAAAAAGTTTCTCAAGTTAAAAAAAGGTACTCCAGTAAAAAAAATGGTGCTGAAGAAAATAAAAAGATTCTCAAGTTAAAAAAGATACACCATTGAAAGAATGGTGCTGAAGTATAATAAAAAGTTTCTCAAGTTAAAAAAAGGTACTCCAGTAAAAAAAATGGTGCTGAAGAAAATAAAAAGATTCTCAAGTTAAAAAAGATACACCATTGAAAGAATGGTGCTGAAGTATAATAAAAAGTTTCTCAAGTTAAAAAAAGGTACTCCAGTAAAAAAAATGGTACTGAAGAAAATAAAAAGTTTCTCAAGTTAAAAAAGATACACCATTGAAAGTATGGTGCTGAAGTATAATAAAAAGTTTCTCAAGTTAAAAAAAGGTACTCCAGTAAAAAAAATGGTGCTGAAGAAAATAAAAAGATTCTCAAGTTAAAAAAGATACACCATTGAAAGAATGGTGCTGAAGTATAATAAAAAGTTTCTCAAGTTAAAAAAAGGTACTCCAGTAAAAAAAATGGTGCTGAAGAAAATGAAAAGATTCTCAAGTTAAAAAAGATACACCATTGACAGAATGGTGCTGAAGTATAATAAAAAGTTTCTCAAGTTAAAAAAAGGTACTCCAGTAAAAAAAATGGTGCTGAAGAAAATAAAAAGATTCTCAAGTTAAAAACGATACACCATTGAAAGAATGGTGCTGAAGTATAATAAAAAGTTTCTCAAGTTAAAAAAAGGTACTCCAGTAAAAAAAATGGTGCTGAAGAAAATGAAAAGATTCTCAAGTTAAAAAAGATACACCATTGAAAGAATGGTGCTGAAGTATAATAAAAAGTTTCTCAAGTTAAAAAAAGGTACTCCAGTAAAAAAAATGGTGCTGAAGAAAATAAAAAGATTCTCAAGTTAAAAAAGATACACCATTGAAAGAATGGTGCTGAAGTATAATAAAAAGTTTCTCAAGTTAAAAAAAGGTACTCCAGTAAAAAAAATGGTGTTGAAGTAAATAAAAAGTTTCTCAAGTTAAAAAAAGGTACTCCAGTAAAAAAAATGGTGCTGAAGAAAATAAAAAGATTCTCAAGTTAAAAAAGATACACCATTGAAAGAATGGTGCTGAAGTATAATAAAAAGTTTCTCAAGTTAAAAAAAGGTACTCCAGTAAAAAAAATGGTGCTGAAGAAAATAAAAAGATTCTCAAGTTAAAAAAGATACACCATTGAAAGAATGGTGCTGAAGTATAATAAAAAGTTTCTCAAGTTAAAAAAAGGTACTCCAGTAAAAAAAATGGTACTGAAGAAAATAAAAAGTTTCTCAAGTTAAAAAAGATACACCATTGAAAGAATGGTGCTGAAGTATAATAAAAAGTTTCTCAAGTTAAAAAAAGGTACTCCAGTAAAAAAAATGGTGCTGAAGAAAATAAAAAGATTCTCAAGTTAAAAAAGATACACCATTGAAAGAATGGTACTGAAGTATAATAAAAAGTTTCTCAAGTTAAAAAAAGGTACTCCAGTAAAAAAAATGGTGTTGAAGTAAATAAAAAGTTTCTCAAGTTAAAAAAGATACACCATTGAAAGAATGGTGCTGAAGTATAATAAAAAGTTTCTCAAGTTAAAAAAAGGTACTCCAGTAAAAAAAATGGTGCTGAAGAAAATAAAAAGATTCTCAAGTTAAAACAGATACACCATTGAAAGAATGGTGCTGAAGTATAATAAAAAGTTTCTCAAGTTAAAAAAAGGTACTCCAGTAAAAAAAAATGGTGTTGAAGTAAATAAAAAGTTTCTCAAGTTAAAAAAGATACACCATTGAAAGAATGGTGCTGAAGTATAATAAAAAGTTTCTCAAGTTAAAAAAAGGTACTCCAGTAAAAAAAATGGTGCTGAAGAAAATAAAAAGATTCTCAAGTTAAAAAAGATACACCATTGACAGAATGGTGCTGAAGTATAATAAAAAGTTTCTCAAGTTAAAAAAAGGTACTCCAGCAATAAAAATGGTGCTGAAGAAAATAAAAAGATTCTCAAGTTAAAAAAGATACACCATTGAAAGAATGGTGCTGAAGTATAATAAAAAGTTTCTCAAGTTAAAAAAAGGTACTCCAGTAAAAAAACTGGTGTTGAAGTAAATAAAAAGTTTCTTAAGTTAAAAAAGATACACCATTGAAAGAATGGTGCTGAAGTATAATAAAAAGTTTCTCAAGCTAAAAAATGGTACTCCAGTAAAAAAAAAATGGTGTTGAAGTAAATAAAAAGTTTCTCAAGTTAAAAAAGATACACCATTGAAAGAATGGTGCTGAAGTATAATAAAAAGTTTCTCAAGTTAAAAAAAGGTACTCCAGTAAAAAAAATGGTGCTGAAGAAAATAAAAAGATTCTCAAAGTAAAAAAGATACACCATTGAAAGAATGGTGCTGAAGTATAATAAAAAGTTTCTCAAGTTAAAAAAAGGTACTCCAGTAAAAAAAAATGGTGTTCAAGTAAATAAAAAGTTTCTCAAGTTAAAAAAGATACACCATTGAAAGAATGGTGCTAAAGTATAATAAAAAGTTTCTCAAGTTAAAAAAAGGTACTCCAGTAAAAAAAAAATGTTGCTGAAGAAAATAAAAAGATTCTCAAGTTAAAAAAGATACACCATTGAAAGAATGGTGCTGAAGTATAATAAAAAGTTTCTCAAGTTAAAAAAAGGTACTCCAGTAAAAAAAATGGTGTTGAAGTAAATAAAAAGTTTCTCAAGTTAAAAAAAGGTACTCCAGTAAAAAAAATGGTGCTGAAGAAAATAAAAAGATTCTCAAGTTAAAAAAGATACACCATTGAAAGAATGGTGCTGAAGTATAATAAAAAGTTTCTCAAGTTAAAAAAAGGTACTCCAGTAAAAAAAATGGTACTGAAGAAAATAAAAAGTTTCTCAAGTTAAAAAAGATACACCATTGAAAGAATGGTGCTGAAGTATAATAAAAAGTTTCTCAAGTTAAAAAAAGGTACTCCAGTAAAAAAATGGTGTTGAAGTAAATAAAAAGTTTCTCAAGTTAAAAAAGATACACCATTGAAAGAATGGTGCTGAAGTATAATAAAAAGTTTCTCAAGTTAAAAAAAGGTACTCCAGTAAAAAAAATGGTGCTGAAGAAAATAAAAAGATTCTCAAGTTAAAACAGATACACCATTGAAAGAATGGTGCTGAAGTATAATAAAAAGATTCTCAAGTTAAAAAAAGGTACTCCAGTAAAAAAAAAATTGTGTTGAAGTAAATAAAAAGTTTCTCAAGTTAAAAAAGATACACCATTGAAAGAATGGTGCTGAAGTATAATAAAAAGTTTCTCAAGTTAAAAAACGGTACTCCAGTAAAAAAAATGGTGCTGAAGAAAATAAAAAGATTTTCAAGTTAAAAAAGATACACCATTGAAAGAATGGTGCTGAAGTATAATAAAAAGTTTCTCAAGTTAAAAAAAGATACTCCAGTAAAAAAAATGGTGCTGAAGAAAATAAAAAGATTCTCAAGTTAAAAACGATACACCATTGAAAGAATGGTGCTGAAGTATAATAAAAAGTTTCTCAAGTTAAAAAATGGTACTCCAGTAAAAAAATGGTGTTGAAGTAAATAAAAAGTTTCTCAAGTAAAAAAAAAGGTACTCCAGTAAAAAAAATGGTGCTGAAGAAAATAAAAAGTTTCTCAAGTTAAAAAAAGGTACTCCAGTAAAAAAAATGGTGCTGAAGAAAATAAAAAGATTCTCAAGTTAAAAACGATACACCATTGAAAGAATGGTGCTGAAGTATAATAAAAAGTTTCTCAAGTTAAAAAAAGGTACTCCAGTAAAAAAAATGGTGCTGAAGAAAATGAAAAGATTCTCAAGTTAAAAAAGATACACCATTGGAAGAATGGTGCTGAAGTATAATAAAAAGTTTCTCAAGTTAAAAAAAGGTACTCCAGTAAAAAAAATGGTGCTGAAGAAAATAAAAAGATTCTCAAGTTAAAAACGATACACCATTGAAAGAATGGTGCTGAAGTATAATAAAAAGTTTCTCAAGTTAAAAAAAGGTACTCCAGTAAAAAAAATGGTGTTGAAGTAAATAAAAAGTTTCTCAAGTTAAAAAAAGGTACTCCAGTAAAAAAAATGGTGCTGAAGAAAATAAAAAGATTCTCAAGTTAAAAAAGATACACCATTGAAAGAATGGTGCTGAAGTATAATAAAAAGTTTCTCAAGTTAAAAAAAGGTACTCCAGTAAAAAAAATGGTGCTGAAGAAAATAAAAAGATTCTCAAGTTAAAAAAGATACACCATTGAAAGAATGGTGCTGAAGTATAATAAAAAGTTTCTCAAGTTAAAAAAAGGTACTCCAGTAAAAAAAATGGTACTGAAGAAAATAAAAAGTTTCTCAAGTTAAAAAAGATACACCATTGAAAGTATGGTGCTGAAGTATAATAAAAAGTTTCTCAAGTTAAAAAAAGGTACTCCAGTAAAAAAAATGGTGCTGAAGAAAATAAAAAGATTCTCAAGTTAAAAAAGATACACCATTGAAAGAATGGTGCTGAAGTATAATAAAAAGTTTCTACAGTTAAAAAAAGGTACTCCAGTAAACAAAATGGTGCTGAAGAAAATGAAAAGATTCTCAAGTTAAAAAAGATACACCATTGACAGAATGGTGCTGAAGTATAATAAAAAGTTTCTCAAGTTAAAAAAAGGTACTCCAGTAAAAAAAATGGTGCTGAAGAAAATAAAAAGATTCTCAAGTTAAAAACGATACACCATTGAAAGAATGGTGCTGAAGTATAATAAAAAGTTTCTCAAGTTAAAAAAAGGTACTCCAGTAAAAAAAATGGTGCTGAAGAAAATGAAAAGATTCTCAAGTTAAAAAAGATACACCATTGAAAGAATGGTGCTGAAGTATAATAAAAAGTTTCTCAAGTTAAAAAAAGGTACTCCAGTAAAAAAAATGGTGCTGAAGAAAATAAAAAGATTCTCAAGTTAAAAAAGATACACCATTGAAAGAATGGTGCTGAAGTATAATAAAAAGTTTCTCAAGTTAAAAAAAGGTACTCCAGTAAAAAAAATGGTGTTGAAGTAAATAAAAAGTTTCTCAAGTTAAAAAAAGGTACTCCAGTAAAAAAAATGGTGCTGAAGAAAATAAAAAGATTCTCAAGTTAAAAAAGATACACCATTGAAAGAATGGTGCTGAAGTATAATAAAAAGTTTCTCAAGTTAAAAAAAGGTACTCCAGTAAAAAAAATGGTGCTGAAGAAAATAAAAAGATTCTCAAGTTAAAAAAGATACACCATTGAAAGAATGGTGCTGAAGTATAATAAAAAGTTTCTCAAGTTAAAAAAAGGTACTCCAGTAAAAAAAATGGTACTGAAGAAAATAAAAAGTTTCTCAAGTTAAAAAAGATACACCATTGAAAGAATGGTGCTGAAGTATAATAAAAAGTTTCTCAAGTTAAAAAAAGGTACTCCAGTAAAAAAAATGGTGCTGAAGAAAATAAAAAGATTCTCAAGTTAAAAAAGATACACCATTGAAAGAATGGTACTGAAGTATAATAAAAAGTTTCTCAAGTTAAAAAAAGGTACTCCAGTAAAAAAAATGGTGTTGAAGTAAATAAAAAGTTTCTCAAGTTAAAAAAGATACACCATTGAAAGAATGGTGCTGAAGTATAATAAAAAGTTTCTCAAGTTAAAAAAAGGTACTCCAGTAAAAAAAATGGTGCTGAAGAAAATAAAAAGATTCTCAAGTTAAAACAGATACACCATTGAAAGAATGGTGCTGAAGTATAATAAAAAGTTTCTCAAGTTAAAAAAAGGTACTCCAGTAAAAAAAAATGGTGTTGAAGTAAATAAAAAGTTTCTCAAGTTAAAAAAGATACACCATTGAAAGAATGGTGCTGAAGTATAATAAAAAGTTTCTCAAGTTAAAAAAAGGTACTCCAGTAAAAAAAATGGTGCTGAAGAAAATAAAAAGATTCTCAAGTTAAAAAAGATACACCATTGACAGAATGGTGCTGAAGTATAATAAAAAGTTTCTCAAGTTAAAAAAAGGTACTCCAGCAATAAAAATGGTGCTGAAGAAAATAAAAAGATTCTCAAGTTAAAAAAGATACACCATTGAAAGAATGGTGCTGAAGTATAATAAAAAGTTTCTCAAGTTAAAAAAAGGTACTCCAGTAAAAAAACTGGTGTTGAAGTAAATAAAAAGTTTCTTAAGTTAAAAAAGATACACCATTGAAAGAATGGTGCTGAAGTATAATAAAAAGTTTCTCAAGTTAAAAAAAGGTACTCCAGTAAAAAAAAAAATGGTGTTGAAGTAAATAAAAAGTTTCTCAAGTTAAAAAAGATACACCATTGAAAGAATGGTGCTGAAGTATAATAAAAAGTTTCTCAAGTTAAAAAAAGGTACTCCAGTAAAAAAAATGGTGCTGAAGAAAATAAAAAGATTCTCAAAGTAAAAAAGATACACCATTGAAAGAATGGTGCTGAAGTATAATAAAAAGTTTCTCAAGTTAAAAAAAGGTACTCCAGTAAAAAAAAATGGTGTTCAAGTAAATAAAAAGTTTCTCAAGTTAAAAAAGATACACCATTGAAAGAATGGTGCTAAAGTATAATAAAAAGTTTCTCAAGTTAAAAAAAGGTACTCCAGTAAAAAAAAAATGTTGCTGAAGAAAATAAAAAGATTCTCAAGTTAAAAAAGATACACCATTGAAAGAATGGTGCTGAAGTATAATGAAAAGTTTCTCAAGTTCAAAAAAGATACTCCAGTAAAAAAAATGGTGCTGAAGAAAATAAAAAGATTCTCAAGTTAAAAACGATACACCATTGAAAGAATGGTGCTGAAGTATAATAAAAAGTTTCTCAAGTTAAAAAAAGGTACTCCAGTAAAAAAAATGGTGTTGAAGTAAATAAAAAGTTTCTCAAGTTAAAAAAAGGTACTCCAGTAAAAAAAATGGTGCTGAAGAAAATAAAAAGATTCTCAAGTTAAAAAAGATACACCATTGAAAGAATGGTGCTGAAGTATAATAAAAAGTTTCTCAAGTTAAAAAAAGGTACTCCAGTAAAAAAAATGGTACTGAAGAAAATAAAAAGTTTCTCAAGTTAAAAAAGATACACCATTGAAAGAATGGTGCTGAAGTATAATAAAAAGTTTCTCAAGTTAAAAAAAGGTACTCCAGTAAAAAAAATGGTGCTGAAGAAAATAAAAAGATTCTCAAGTTAAAAAAGATACACCATTGAAAGAATGGTGCTGAAGTATAATAAAAAGTCTCTCAAGTTAAAAAAAGGTACTCCAGTAAAAAAATGGTGTTGAAGTAAATAAAAAGTTTCTCAAGTTAAAAAAGATACACCATTGAAAGAATGGTGCTGAAGTATAATAAAAAGTTTCTCAAGTTAAAAAACGGTACTCCAGTAAAAAAAATGGTGCTGAAGAAAATTAAAAGATTCTCAAGTTAAAAAAGATACACCATTGAAAGAATGGTGCTGAAGTATAATAAAAAGTTTCTCAAGTTAAAAAAAGATACTCCAGTAAAAAAAATGGTGCTGAAGAAAATAAAAAGATTCTCAAGTTAAAAACGATACACCATTGAAAGAATGGTGCTGAAGTATAATAAAAAGTTTCTCAAGTTAAAAAAAGGTACTCCAGTAAAAAAAATGGTGTTGAAGTAAATAAAAATTTCTCAAGTTAAAAAAAGGTACTCCAGTAAAAAAAATGGTGCTGAAGAAAATAAAAAGTTTCTCAAGTTAAAAAAAGGTACTCCAGTAAAAAAAATGGTGTTGAAGTAAATAAAAAGTTTCTCAAGTTAAAAACGATACACCATTGAAAGAATGGTGCTGAAGTATAATAAAAAGTTTCTCAAGTTAAAAAACGGTACTCCAGTAAAAAAAATGGTGCTGAAGAAAATAAAAAGAATCTCAAGTTAAAAAAGATACACCATTGAAAGAATGGTGCTGAAGTATAATAAAAAGTTTCTCAAGTTAAAAAAAGGTACTCCAGTAAAAAAAATGGTACTGAAGAAAATAAAAAGTTTCTCAAGTTAAAAAAGATACACCATTGAAAGAATGGTGCTGAAGTATAATAAAAAGTTTCTCAAGTTAAAAAAGATACACCATTGAAAGAATGGTGCTGAAGTATAATAAAAAGTTTCTCAAGTTAAAAAAAGGTACTCCAGTAAAAAAAATGGTACTGAAGAAAATAAAAATTTTCTCAAGTTAAAAAAGATACACCATTGAAAGAATGGTGCTGAAGTATAATAAAAAGTTTCTCAAGTTAAAAAAAGGTACTCCAGTAAAAAAAATGGTGCTGAAGAAAATAAAAAGATTCTCAAGTTAAAAAAGATACACCATTGAAAGAATGGTGCTGAAGTATAATAAAAAGTTTCTCAAGTTAAAAAAAGGTACTCCAGTAAAAAAATGGTGTTGAAGTAAATAAAAAGTTTCTCAAGTTAAAAAAGATACACCATTGAAAGAATGGTGCTGAAGTATAATAAAAAGTTTCTCAAGTTAAAAAAAGGTACTCCAGTAAAAAAAATGGTGTTGAAGTAAATAAAAAGTTTCTCAAGTTAAAAAAGATACACCATTGAAAGAATGGTGCTGAAGTATAATAAAAAGTTTCTCAAGTTAAAAAACGGTACTCCAGTAAAAAAAATGGTGCTGAAGAAAATAAAAAGATTCTCAAGTTAAAAAAGATACACCATTGAAAGAATGGTGCTGAAGTATAATAAAAAGTTTCTCAAGTTAAAAAAAGGTACTCCAGTAAAAAAAATGGTGTTGAAGTAAATAAAAAGTTTCTCAAGTTAAAAAAAGGTACTCCAGTAAAAAAAATGGTGCTGAAGAAAATAAAAAGATTCTCAAGTTAAAAAAAGGTACTCCAATAAAAAAAATGGTGTTGAAGTAAATAAAAAGTTTCTCAAGTTAAAAACGATACACCATTGAAAGAATGGTGCTGAAGTATAATAAAAAGTTTCTCAAGTTAAAAAACGGTACTCCAGTAAAAAAAATGGTGCTGAAGAAAATAAAAAGAATCTCAAGTTAAAAAAGATACACCATTGAAAGAATGGTGCTGAAGTATAATAAAAAGTTTCTCAAGTTTAAAAAAGATACTCCAGTAAAAAAAATGGTGCTGAAGAAAATAAAAAGATTCTCAAGTTAAAAACGATACACCATTGAAAGAATGGTGCTGAAGTATAATAAAAAGTTTCTCAAGTTAAAAAAAGGTACTCCAGTAAAAAAAATGGTGTTGAAGTAAATAAAAAGTTTCTCAAGTTAAAAAAAGGTACTCCAGTAAAAAAAATGGTGCTGAAGAAAATAAAAAGATTCTCAAGTTAAAAAAGATACACCATTGAAAGAATGGTGCTGAAGTATAATAAAAAGTTTCTCAAGTTAAAAAAAGGTACTCCAGTAAAAAAAATGGTACTGAAGAAAATAAAAAGTTTCTCAAGTTAAAAAAGATACACCATTGAAAGAATGGTGCTGAAGTATAATAAAAAGTTTCTCAAGTTAAAAAAAGGTACTCCAGTAAAAAAAATGGTGCTGAAGAAAATAAAAAGATTCTCAAGTTAAAAAAGATACACCATTGAAAGAATGGTGCTGAAGTATAATAAAAAGTTTCTCAAGTTAAAAAAAGGTACTCCAGTAAAAAAATGGTGTTGAAGTAAATAAAAAGTTTCTCAAGTTAAAAAAGATACACCATTGAAAGAATGGTGCTGAAGTATAATAAAAAGTTTCTCAAGTTAAAAAAAGGTACTCCAGTAAAAAAAATGGTGCTGAAGAAAATGAAAAGATTCTTAAGTTAAAAAAGATACACCATTGAAAGAATGGTGCTGAAGTATAATAAAAAGTTTCTCAAGTTAAAAAAAGGTACTCCAGTAAAAAAAATGGTGTTGAAGTAAATAAAAAGTTTCTCAAGTTAAAAAAGATACACCATTGAAAGAATGGTGCTGAAGTATAATAAAAAGTTTCTCAAGTTAAAAAACGGTACTCCAGTAAAAAAAATGGTGCTGAAGAAAATAAAAAGATTCTCAAGTTAAAAAAGATACACCATTGAAAGAATGGTGCTGAAGTATAATAAAAAGTTTCTCAAGTTAAAAAAAGATACTCCAGTAAAAAAAATGGTGCTGAAGAAAATAAAAAGATTCTCAAGTTAAGAACGATACACCATTGAAAGAATGGTGCTGAAGTATAATAAAAAGTTTCTCAAGTTAAAAAAAGGTACTCCAGTAAAAAAAAATGGTGCTGAAGTAAATAAAAAGTTTCTCAAGTTAAAAAAGATACACCATTGAAAGAATGGTGCTGAAGTATAATAAAAAGTTTCTCAAGTTAAAAAAAGGTACTCCAGTAAAAAAAATGGTGCTGAAGAAAATGAAAAGATTCTCAAGTTAAAAAAGATACACCATTGAAAGAATGGTGCTGAAGTATAATAAAAAGTTTCTCAAGTTAAAAAAAGGTACTCCAGTAAAAAAAATTGTGTTGAAGTAAATAAAAAGTTTCTCAAGTTAAAAAAGATACACCATTGAAAGAATGGTGCTGAAGTATAATAAAATGTTTCTCAAGTTAAAAAAAGGTACTCCAGTAAAAAAAATGGTGCTGAAGAAAATGAAAAGATTCTCAAGTTAAAAAAGATACACCATTGAAAGAATGGTGCTGAAGTATAATAAAAAGTTTCTCAAGTTAAAAATAGATACTCCAGTAAAAAAAAATGGTGCTGAAGAAAATAAAAAGATTCTCAAGTTAAAAACGATACACCATTGAAAGAATGGTGCTGAAGTATAATAAAAAGTTTCTCAAGTTAAAAAAAGGTACTCCAGTAAAAAAAATGGTGTTGAAGTAAATAAAAAGTTTCTCAAGTTAAAAAAAGGTACTCCAGTAAAAAAAATGGTGCTGAAGAAAATAAAAAGATTCTCAAGTTAAAAAAGATACACCATTGAAAGAATGGTGCTGAAGTATAATAAAAAGTTTCTCAAGTTAAAAAAAGGTACTCCAGTAAAAAAAATGGTACTGAAGAAAATAAAAAGTTTCTCAAGTTAAAAAAGATACACCATTGAAAGAATGGTGCTGAAGTATAATAAAAAGTTTCTCAAGTTAAAAAAAGGTACTCCAGTAAAAAAAATGGTGCTGAAGAAAATAAAAAGATTCTCAAGTTAAAACAGATACACCATTGAAAGAATGGTGCTGAAGTATAATAAAAAGATTCTCAAGTTAAAAAAAGGTACTCCAGTAAAAAAAAATGGTGTTGAAGTAAATAAAAAGTTTCTCAAGTTAAAAAAGATACACCATTGAAAGAATGGTGCTGAAGTATAATAAAAAGTTTCTCAAGTTAAAAAAAGGTACTCCAGTAAAAAAAATGGTGCTGAAGAAAATAAAAAGATTCTCAAGTTAAAAAAGATACACCATTGAAAGAATGGTGCTGAAGTATAATAAAAAGTTTCTCAAGTTAAAAAAAGGTACTCCAGTAAAAAAAATGGTGTTGAAGTAAATAAAAAGATTCTCAAGTTAAAAAAAGGTACTCCAGTAAAAAAAATGGTGCTGAAGAAAATAAAAAGATTCTCAAGTTAAAAAAGATACACCATTGAAAGAATGGTGCTGAAGTATAATAAAAAGTTTCTCAAGTTAAAAAAAGGTACTCCAGTAAAAAAAATGGTACTGAAGAAAATAAAAAGTTTCTCAAGTTAAAAAAGATACACCATTGAAAGAATGGTGCTGAAGTACAATAAAAAGTTTCTCAAGTTAAAAAAAGGTACTCCAGTAAAAAAAATGGTGCTGAAGAAAATAAAAAGATTCTCAAGTTAAAACAGATACACCATTGAAAGAATGGTGCTGAAGTATAATAAAAAGTTTCTCAAGTTAAAAAACGGTACTCCAGTAAAAAAAATGGTGCTGAAGAAAATAAAAAGATTCTCAAGTTAAAAAAGATACACCATTGAAAGAATGGTGCTGAAGTATAATAAAAAGTTTCTCAAGTTAAAAAAAGATACTCCAGTAAAAAAAATGGTGCTGAAGAAAATAAAAAGATTCTCAAGTTAAAAACGATACACCATTGAAAGAATGGTGCTGAAGTATAATAAAAAGTTTCTCAAGTTAAAAAAAGGTACTCCAGTAAAAAAAATGGTGTTGAAGTAAATAAAAAGTTTCTCAAGTTAAAAAAAGGTACTCCAGTAAAAAAAATGGTGCTGAAGAAAATAAAAAGTTTCTCAAGTTAAAAAAAGGTACTCCAGTAAAAAAAATGGTGTTGAAGTAAATAAAAAGTTTCTCAAGTTAAAAACGATACACCATTGAAAGAATGGTGCTGAAGTATAATAAAAAGTTTCTCAAGTTAAAAAACGGTACTCCAGTAAAAAAAATGGTGCTGAAGAAAATAAAAAGAATCTCAAATTAAAAAAGATACACCATTGAAAGAATGGTGCTGAAGTATAATAAAAAGTTTCTCAAGTTAAAAAAAGATACTCCAGTAAAAAAAATGGTGCTGAAGAAAATAAAAAGATTCTCAAGTTAAAAACGATACACCATTGAAAGAATGGTGCTGAAGTATAATAAAAAGTTTCTCAAGTTAAAAAAAGGTACTCCAGTAAAAAAAATGGTGTTGAAGTAAATAAAAAGTTTCTCAAGTTAAAAAAAGGTACTCCAGTAAAAAAAATGGTGCTGAAGAAAATAAAAAGATTCTCAAGTTAAAAAAGATACACCATTGAAAGAATGGTGCTGAAGTATAATAAAAAGTTTCTCAAGTTAAAAAAAGGTACTCCAGTAAAAAAAATGGTACTGAAGAAAATAAAAAGTTTCTCAAGTTAAAAAAGATACACCATTGAAAGAATGGTGCTGAAGTATAATAAAAAGTTTCTCAAGTTAAAAAAAGGTACTCCAGTAAAAAAAATGGTGCTGAAGAAAATAAAAAGATTCTCAAGTTAAAAAAGATACACCATTGAAAGAATGGTGCTGAAGTATAATAAAAAGTTTCTCAAGTTAAAAAAAGGTACTCCAGTAAAAAAATGGTGTTGAAGTAAATAAAAAGTTTCTCAAGTTAAAAAAGATACACCATTGAAAGAATGGTGCTGAAGTATAATAAAAAGTTTCTCAAGTTAAAAAAAGGTACTCCAGTAAAAAAAATGGTGCTGAAGAAAATGAAAAGATTCTCAAGTTAAAAAAGATACACCATTGAAAGAATGGTGCTGAAGTATAATAAAAAGTTTCTCAAGTTAAAAAAAGGTACTCCAGTAAAAAAAATGGTGTTGAAGTAAATAAAAAGTTTCTCAAGTTAAAAAAGATACACCATTGAAAGAATGGTGCTGAAGTATAATAAAAAGTTTCTCAAGTTAAAAAACGGTACTCCAGTAAAAAAAAATGGTGCTGAAGAAAATAAAAAGATTCTCAAGTTAAAAAAGATACACCATTGAAAGAATGGTGCTGAAGTATAATAAAAAGTTTCTCAAGTTAAAAAAAGATACTCCAGTAAAAAAAATGGTGCTGAAGAAAATAAAAAGATTCTCAAGTTAAAAACGATACACCATTGAAAGAATGGTGCTGAAGTATAATAAAAAGTTTCTCAAGTTAAAAAAAGGTACTCCAGTAAAAAAAAATGGTGCTGAAGTAAATAAAAAGTTTCTCAAGTTAAAAAAGATACACCATTGAAAGAATGGTGCTGAAGTATAATAAAAAGTTTCTCAAGTTAAAAAAAGGTACTCCAGTAAAAAAAATGGTGCTGAAGAAAATGAAAAGATTCTCAAGTTAAAAAAGATACACCATTG
The DNA here is from genome assembly GCF_053919585.1 of Euprymna scolopes. Taxonomy (NCBI): domain Eukaryota; kingdom Metazoa; phylum Mollusca; class Cephalopoda; order Sepiida; family Sepiolidae; genus Euprymna; species Euprymna scolopes. Next base: position 79,209,754 of record NC_136484.1, read on the forward strand.
AAAGAATGGTGCTGAAGTATAATAAAAAGTTTCTCAAGTTAAAAAAAGGTACTCCAGTAAAAAAAATGGTGTTTAAGTAAATAAAAAGTTTCTCAAGTTTAAAAAGATACACCATTGAAAGAATGGTGCTGAAGTATAATAAAAAGTTTCTCAAGTTAAAAAAAGGTACTCCAGTAAAAAAAATGGTGCTGAAGAAAATGAAAAGATTCTCAAGTTAAAAAAGATACACCATTGAAAGAATGGTGCTGAAGTATAATAAAAAGTTTCTCAAGTTAAAAAAAGATACTCCAGTAAAAAAAATGGTGCTGAAGAAAATAAAAAGATTCTCAAGTTAAAAACGATACACCATTGAAAGAATGGTGCTGAAGTATAATAAAAAGTTTCTCAAGTTAAAAAAAGGTACTCCAGTAAAAAAAATGGTGTTGAAGTAAATAAAAAGTTTCTCAAGTTAAAAAAAGGTACTCCAGTAAAAAAAATGGTGCTGAAGAAAATAAAAAGATTCTCAAGTTAAAAAAGATACACCATTGAAAGAATGGTGCTGAAGTATAATAAAAAGTTTCTCAAGTTAAAAAAAGGTACTCCAGTAAAAAAAATGGTACTGAAGAAAATAAAAAGTTTCTCAAGTTAAAAAAGATACACCATTGAAAGAATGGTGCTGAAGTATAATAAAAAGTTTCTCAAGTTAAAAAAAGGTACTCCAGTAAAAAAAATGGTGCTGAAGAAAATAAAAAGATTCTCAAGTTAAAACAGATACACCATTGAAAGAATGGTGCTGAAGTATAATAAAAAGATTCTCAAGTTAAAAAAAGGTACTCCAGTAAAAAAAAATGGTGTTGAAGTAAATAAAAAGTTTCTCAAGTTAAAAAAGATACACCATTGAAAGAATGGTGCTGAAGTATAATAAAAAGTTTCTCAAGTTAAAAAAAGGTACTCCAGTAAAAAAAATGGTGCTGAAGAAAATAAAAAGATTCTCAAGTTAAAAAAGATACACCATTGAAAGAATGGTGCTGAAGTATAATAAAAAGTTTCTCAAGTTAAAAAAAGGTACTCCAGTAAAAAAAATGGTGTTGAAGTAAATAAAAAGATTCTCAAGTTAAAAAAAGGTACTCCAGTAAAAAAAATGGTGCTGAAGAAAATGAAAAGATTCTCAAGTTAAAAAAGATACACCATTGAAAGAATGGTGCTGAAGTATAATAAAAAGTTTCTCAAGTTAAAAAAAGGTACTCCAGTAAAAAAAATGGTGTTGAAGTAAATAAAAAGTTTCTCAAGTTAAAAAAGATACACCATTGAAAGAATGGTGCTGAAGTATAATAAAAAGTTTCTCAAGTTAAAAAAAGGTACTCCAGTAAAAAAAATGGTGCTGAAGAAAATGAAAAGATTCTCAAGTTAAAAAAGATACACCATTGAAAGAATGGTGCTGAAGTATAATAAAAAGTTTCTCAAGTTAAAAAAAGATACTCCAGTAAAAAAAATGGTGCTGAAGAAAATAAAAAGATTCTCAAGTTAAAAACGATACACCATTGAAAGAATGGTGCTGAAGTATAATAAAAAGTTTCTCAAGTTAAAAAAAGGTACTCCAGTAAAAAAAATAATGTTGAAGTAAATAAAAAGTTTCTCAAGTTAAAAAAAGGTACTCCAGTAAAAAAAATGGTGCTGAAGAAAATAAAAAGATTCTCAAGTTAAAAAAGATACACCATTGAAAGAATGGTGCTGAAGTATAATAAAAAGTTTCTCAAGTTAAAAAAAGGTACTCCAGTAAAAAAAATGGTACTGAAGAAAATAAAAAGTTTCTCAAGTTAAAAAAGATACACCATTGAAAGAATGGTGCTGAAGTATAATAAAAAGTTTCTCAAGTTAAAAAAAGGTACTCCAGTAAAAAAAATGGTGCTGAAGAAAATAAAAAGATTCTCAAGTTAAAACAGATACACCATTGAAAGAATGGTGCTGAAGTATAATAAAAAGATTCTCAAGTTAAAAAAAGGTACTCCAGTAAAAAAAAAATGGTGTTGAAGTAAATAAAAAGTTTCTCAAGTTAAAAAAGATACACCATTGAAAGAATGGTGCTGAAGTATAATAAAAAGTTTCTCAAGTTAAAAAAAGGTACTCCAGTAAAAAAAATGGTGCTGAAGAAAATAAAAAGATTCTCAAGTTAAAAAAGATACACCATTGAAAGAATGGTGCTGAAGTATAATAAAAAGTTTCTCAAGTTAAAAAAAGGTACTCCAGTAAAAAAAATGGTGTTGAAGTAAATAAAAAGATTCTCAAGTTAAAAAAAGGTACTCCAGTAAAAAAAATGGTGCTGAAGAAAATAAAAAGATTCTCAAGTTAAAAAAGATACACCATTGAAAGAATGGTGCTGAAGTATAATAATAAGTTTCTCAAGTTAAAAAAAGGTACTCCAGTAAAAAAAATGGTACTGAAGAAAATAAAAAGTTTCTCAAGTTAAAAAAGATACACCATTGAAAGAATGGTGCTGAAGTATAATAAAAAGTTTCTCAAGTTAAAAAAAGGTACTCCAGTAAAAAAAATGGTGCTGAAGAAAATAAAAAGATTCTCAAGTTAAAACAGATACACCATTGAAAGAATGGTGCTGAAGTATAATAAAAAGATTCTCAAGTTAAAAAAATGTACTCCAGTAAAAAAAAAATTGTGTTGAAGTAAATAAAAAGTTTCTCAAGTTAAAAAAGATACACCATTGAAAGAATGGTGCTGAAGTATAATAAAAAGTTTCTCAAGTTAAAAAAAGGTACTCCAGTAAAAAAAATGGTGCTGAAGAAAATAAAAAGATTCTCAAGTTAAAAAAGATACACCATTGAAAGAATGGTGCTGAAGTATAATAAAAAGTTTCTCAAGTTAAAAAAAGGTACTCCAGTAAAAAAAATGGTGTTAAAGTAAATAAAAAGATTCTCAAGTTAAAAAAAGGTACTCCAGTAAAAAAAATGGTGCTGAAGAAAATAAAAAGATTCTCAAGTTAAAAAAGATACACCATTGAAAGAATGGTGCTGAAGTATAATAAAAAGTTTCTCAAGTTAAAAAAAGGTACTCCAGTAAAAAAAATGGTACTGAAGAAAATAAAAAGTTTCTCAAGTTAAAAAAGATACACCATTGAAAGAATGGTGCTGAAGTATAATAAAAAGTTTCTCAAGTTAAAAAAAGGTACTCCAGTAAAAAAAATGGTGCTGAAGAAAATAAAAAGATTCTCAAGTTAAAACAGATACACCATTGAAAGAATGGTGCTGAAGTATAATAAAAAGATTCTCAAGTTAAAAAAAGGTACTCCAGTAAAAAAAAATGGTGTTGAAGTAAATAAAAAGTTTCTCAAGTTAAAAAAGATACACCATTGAAAGAATGGTGCTGAAGTATAATAAAAAGTTTCTCAAGTTAAAAAAAGGTACTCCAGTAAAAAAAATGGTGCTGAAGAAAATAAAAAGATTCTCAAGTTAAAAAAGATACACCATTGACAGAATGGTGCTGAAGTATAATAAAAAGTTTCTCAAGTTAAAAAAAGGTACTCCAGCAATAAAAATGGTGCTGAAGAAAATAAAAAGATTCTCAAGTTAAAAAAGATACACCATTGAAAGAATGGTGCTGAAGTATAATAAAAAGTTTCTCAAGTTAAAAAAAGGTACTCCAGTAAAAAAAATGGTGTTGAAGTAAATAAAAAGTTTCTCAAGTTAAAAAAGATACACCATTGAAAGAATGGTGCTGAAGTATAATAAAAAGTTTCTCAAGTTAAAAAACGGTACTCCAGTAAAAAAAATGGTGCTGAAGAAAATAAAAAGATTCTCAAGTTAAAACAGATACACCATTGAAAGAATGGTGCTGAAGTATAATAAAGAGATTCTCAAGTTAAGAAAAGGTACTCCAGTAAAAAAAAAATGGTGCTGAAGTAAATAAAAAGTTTCTCAAGTTAAAAAAGATACACCATTGAAAGAATGGTGCTGAAGTATAATAAAAAGTTTCTCAAGTTAAAAAAAGGTACTCCAGTAAAAAAAATGGTGCTGAAGAAAATAAAAAGATTCTCCAGTTAAAAAAGATACACCATTGAAAGAATGGTGCTGAAGTATAATAAACAGTTTCTCAAGTTAAAAAAAGGTACTCCAGTAAAAAAAAATGGTGTTCAAGTAAATAAAAAGTTTCTCAAGTTAAAAAAGATACACCATTGAAAGAATGGTGCTGAAGTATAATAAAAAGTTTCTCAAGTTAAAAAAAGGTACTCCAGTAAAAAAAAAATGTTGCTGAAGAAAATAAAAAGATTCTCAAGTTAAAAAAGATACACCATTGAAAGAATGGTGCTGAAGTATAATAAACAGTTTCTTAAGTTAAAAAAAGGTACTCCAGTAAAAACAAATGGTGTTGAAGTAAATAAAAAGTTTCTCAAGTTAAAAAAGATACACCATTGAAAGAATGGTGCTGAAGTATAATAAAAAGGTTCTCAAGTTAAAAAAAGGTACTCCAGTAAAAAAAAAATGGTGCTGAAGAAAATAAAAAGATTCTCAAGTTAAAAAAGATACACCATTGAAAGAATGGTGCTGAAGTATAATAAAAAGTTTCTCAAGTTAAAAAAAGATACTCCAGTAAAAAAAATGGTGCTGAAGAAAATAAAAAGATTCTCAAGTTAAAAACGATACACCATTGAAAGAATGGTGCTGAAGTATAATAAAAAGTTTCTCAAGTTAAAAAAAGGTACTCCAGTAAAAAAAAATGGTGCTGAAGTAAATAAAAAGTTTCTCAAGTTAAAAAAGATACACCATTGAAAGAATGGTGCTGAAGTATAATAAAAAGTTTCTCTAGTTAAAAAAAGGTACTCCAGTAAAAAAAATGGTGCTGAAGTAAATAAAAAGTTTCTCAAGTTAAAAAAGATACACCATTGAAAGAATGGTGCTGAATAATAATAAAAAGTTTCTCAAGTTAAAAAAAGGTACTCCAGTAAAAAAAATGGTGCTGAAGAAAATAAAAAGTTTCTCAAGTTAAATAAGATACACCATTGAAAGAATGGTGCTGAAGTATAATAACAAGTTTCTCAAGTTAAAAAAAGGTACTCCAGTAAAAAAAATGGTGCTGAAGAAAATAAAAAGATTCTCAAGTTAAAAAAGATACACCATTGAAAGAATGGTGCTGAAGTATAATAAAAAGTTTCTCAAGTTAAAAAAAGGTACTCCAGTAAAAAAAATGGTACTGAAGAAAATTAAAAGTTTCTCAAGTTAAAAAAGATACACCATTGAAAGAATGGTGCTGAAGTATAATAAAAAGTTTCTCAAGTTAAAAAAAGGTACTCCAGTAAAAAAAATGGTGTTGAAGAATAATAAAAAGATTCTCAAGTTAAAAAAGATACACCATTGAAAGAATGGTGCTGAAGTATAATAAAAAGTTTCTCAAGTTAAAAAAAGGTACTCCAGTAAAAAAAATGGTGTTGAAGTAAATAAAAAGTTTCTCAAGTTAACAAAGATACACCATTGAAAGAATGGTGCTGAAGTATAATAAAAAGTTTCTCAAGTTAAAAAAAGGTACTCCAGTAAAAAAAAATGGTGTTCAAGTAAATAAAAAGGTCCTCAAGTTAAAAAAGATACACCATTGAAAGAATGGTGCTGAAGTATAATACAAAGTTTCTCAAGTTAAAAAAAGGTACTCCAGTAAAAAAAAAATGTTGCTGAAGAAAATAAAAAGATTCTCAAGTTAAAAAAGATACACCATTGAAAGAATGGTGCTGAAGTATAATAAAAAGTTTCTCAAGTTAAAAAAAGGTACTCCAGTAAAAAAAAATGTTGCTGAAGAAAATAAAAAGATTCTCAAGTTAAAAAAGATACACCATTGAAAGAATGGTGCTGAAGTATAATAAACAGTTTCTCAAGTTAAAAAAAGGTACTCCAGTAAAAAAAAATGGTGTTCAAGTAAATAAAAAGTTTCTCAAGTTAAAAAAGATACACCATTGAAAGAATGGTGCTGAAGTATAATAAAAAGTTTCTCAAGTTAAAAAAAGGTACTCCAGTAAAAAAAAAATGTTGCTGAAGAAAATAAAAAGATTCTCAAGTTAAAAAAGATACACCATTGAAAGAATGGTGCTGAAGTATAATAAACAGTTTCTTAAGTTAAAAAAAGGTACTCCAGTAAAAACAAATGGTGTTGAAGTAAATAAAAAGTTTCTCAAGTTAAAAAAGATACACCATTGAAAGAATGGTGCTGAAGTATAATAAAAAGGTTCTCAAGTTAAAAAAAGGTACTCCAGTAAAAAAAAAATGGTGCTGAAGAAAATAAAAAGATTCTCAAGTTAAAAAAGATACACCATTGAAAGAATGGTGCTGAAGTATAATAAAAAGTTTCTCAAGTTAAAAAAAGATACTCCAGTAAAAAAAATGGTGCTGAAGAAAATAAAAAGATTCTCAAGTTAAAAACGATACACCATTGAAAGAATGGTGCTGAAGTATAATAAAAAGTTTCTCAAGTTAAAAAAAGGTACTCCAGTAAAAAAAAATGGTGCTGAAGTAAATAAAAAGTTTCTCAAGTTAAAAAAGATACACCATTGAAAGAATGGTGCTGAAGTATAATAAAAAGTTTCTCTAGTTAAAAAAAGGTACTCCAGTAAAAAAAATGGTGCTGAAGTAAATAAAAAGTTTCTCAAGTTAAAAAAGATACACCATTGAAAGAATGGTGCTGAATAATAATAAAAAGTTTCTCAAGTTAAAAAAAGGTACTCCAGTAAAAAAAATGGTGCTGAAGAAAATAAAAAGTTTCTCAAGTTAAATAAGATACACCATTGAAAGAATGGTGCTGAAGTATAATAACAAGTTTCTCAAGTTAAAAAAAGGTACTCCAGTAAAAAAAATGGTGCTGAAGAAAATAAAAAGATTCTCAAGTTAAAAAAGATACACCATTGAAAGAATGGTGCTGAAGTATAATAAAAAGTTTCTCAAGTTAAAAAAAGGTACTCCAGTAAAAAAAATGGTACTGAAGAAAATTAAAAGTTTCTCAAGTTAAAAAAGATACACCATTGAAAGAATGGTGCTGAAGTATAATAAAAAGTTTCTCAAGTTAAAAAAAGGTACTCCAGTAAAAAAAATGGTGTTGAAGAATAATAAAAAGATTCTCAAGTTAAAAAAGATACACCATTGAAAGAATGGTGCTGAAGTATAATAAAAAGTTTCTCAAGTTAAAAAAAGGTACTCCAGTAAAAAAAATGGTGTTGAAGTAAATAAAAAGTTTCTCAAGTTAACAAAGATACACCATTGAAAGAATGGTGCTGAAGTATAATAAAAAGTTTCTCAAGTTAAAAAAAGGTACTCCAGTAAAAAAAAATGGTGTTCAAGTAAATAAAAAGGTCCTCAAGTTAAAAAAGATACACCATTGAAAGAATGGTGCTGAAGTATAATACAATATTTCTCAAGTTAAAAAAAGGTACTCCAGTAAAAAAAAAATGTTGCTGAAGAAAATAAAAAGATTCTCAAGTTAAAAAAGATACACCATTGAAAGAATGGTGCTGAAGTATAATAAAAAGTTTCTCAAGTTAAAAAAAGGTACTCCAGTAAAAAAAAATGTTGCTGAAGAAAATAAAAAGATTCTCAAGTTAAAAAAGATACACCATTGAAAGAATGGTGCTGAAGTATAATAAAAAGTTTCTCAAGTTAAAAAAAGGTACTCCAGTAAAAAAAATGGTGCTGAAGAAAATAAAAAGATTCTCAAGTTAAAACAGATACACCATTGAAAGAATGGTGCTGAAGTATAATAAAAAGTTTCTCAAGTTAAAAAAAGATACTCCAGTAAAAAAAATGGTGCTGAAGAAAATAAAAAGATTCTCAAGTTAAAAACGATACACCATTGAAAGAATGGTGCTGAAGTATAATAAAAAGTTTCTCAAGTTAAAAAAAGGTACTCCAGTAAAAAAAAATGGTGCTGAAGTAAATAAAAAGTTTCTCAAGTTAAAAAAGATACACCATTGAAAGAATGGTGCTGAAGTATAATAAAAAGTTTCTCAAGTTAAAAAAAGGTACTCCAGTAAAAATAAATGGTGCTGAAGTAAATAAAAAGTTTCTCAAGTTAAAAAAGATACACCATTGAAAGAATGGTGCTGAAGTATAATAAAAAGTTTCTCAAGTTAAAAAAAGGTACTCCAGTAAAAAAAAATGGTGCTGAAGAAAATAAAAAGATTCTCAAGTTAAAAAAGATACACCATTGAAAGAATGGTGCTGAAGTATAATAAAAAGTTTCTCAAGTTAAAAAAAGGTACTCCAGTAAAAAAAATGGTGCTGAAGAAAATAAAAAGATTCTCAAGTTAAATAAGATACACCATTGAAAGAATGGTGCTGAAGTATAATAACAAGTTTCTCAAGTTAAAAAAAGGTACTCCAGTAAAAAAAATGGTGCTGAAGAAAATAAAAAGATTCTCAAGTTAAAAAAGATACACCATTGAAAGAATGGTGCTGAAGTATAATAAAAAGTTTCTCAAGTTAAAAAAAGGTACTCCAGTAAAAAAAATGGTACTGAAGAAAATTAAAAGTTTCTCAAGTTAAAAAAGATACACCATTGAAAGAATGGTGCTGAAGTATAATAAAAGGTTTCTCAAGTTAAAAAAAGGTACTCCAGTAAAAAAAATGGTGCTGAAGAAAATAAAAAGATTCTCAAGTTAAAAAAGATACACCATTGAAAGAATGGTGCTGAAGTATAATAAAAAGTTTCTCAAGTTAAAAAAAGGTACTCCAGTAAAAAAAATGGTGCTGAAGAAAATAAAAAGATTCTCAAGTTAAATAAGATACACCATTGAAAGAATGGTGCTGAAGTATAATAACAAGTTTCTCAAGTTAAAAAAAGGTACTCCAGTAAAAAGAAATGGTGCTGAAGAAAATAAAAAGATTCTCAAGTTAAATAAGATACACCATTGAAAGAATGGTGCTGAAGTATAATAACAAGTTTCTCAAGTTAAAAAAAGGTACTCCAGTAAAAAAAATGGTGCTGAAGAAAATAAAAAGATTCTCAAGTTAAAAAAGATACACCATTGAAAGAATGGTGCTGAAGTATAATAAAAAGTTTCTCAAGTTAAAAAAAGGTACTCCAGTAAAAAAAAATGTTGCTGAAGAAAATAAAAAGATTCTCAAGTTAAAAAAGATACACCATTGAAAGAATGGTGCTGAAGTATAATAAACAGTTTCTCAAGTTAAAAAAAGGTACTCCAGTAAAAACAAATGGTGTTGAAGTAAATAAACAGTTTCTCAAGTTAAAAAAGATACACCATTGAAAGAATGGTGCTGAAGTATAATAAAAAGTTTCTCAAGTTAAAAAAAGGTACTCCAGTAAAAAAAAATGGTGCTGAAGAAAATAAAAAGATTCTCAAGTTAAAAAAGATACACCATTGAAAGAATGGTGCTGAAGTATAATAAAAAGTTTCTCAAGTTAAAAAAAGATACTCCAGTAAAAAAAATGGTGCTGAAGAAAATAAAAAGATTCTCAAGTTAAAAACGATGCACCATTGAAAGAATGGTGCTGAAGTATAATAAAAAGTTTCTCAAGTTAAAAAAAGGTACTCCAGTAAAAAAAATGGTGTTGAAGTAAATAAAAAGTTTCTCGAGTTAAAAAAAGGTACTCCAGTAAAAAAAATGGTGCTGAAGAAAATAAAAAGATTCTCAAGTTAAAAAAGATACACCATTGAAAGAATGGTGCTGAAGTATAATAAAAAGTTTCTCAAGTTAAAAAAAGGTACTCCAGTAAAAAAAATGGTACTGAAGAAAATAAAAAGTTTCTCAAGTTAAAAAAGATACACCATTGAAAGAATGGTGCTGAAGTATAATAAAAAGTTTCTCAAGTTAAAAAAAGGTACTCCAGTAAAAAAAATGGTGCTGAAGAAAATAAAAAGATTCTCAAGTTAAAAAAGATACACCATTGAAAGAATGGTGCTGAAGTATAATAAAAAGTTTCTCAAGTTAAAAAAAGGTACTCCAGTAAAAAAATGGTGTTGAAGTAAATAAAAAGTTTCTCAAGTTAAAAAAGATACACCATTGAAAGAATGGTGCTGAAGTATAATAAAAAGTTTCTCAAGTTAAAAAAAGGTACTCCAGTAAAAAAAATGGTGCTGAAGAAAATGAAAAGATTCTCAAGTTAAAAAAGATACACCATTGAAAGAATGGTGCTGAAGTATAATAAAAAGTTTCTCAAGTTAAAAAAAGGTACTCCAGTAAAAAAAATGGTGTTGAAGTAAATAAAAAGTTTCTCAAGTTAAAAAAGATACACCATTGAAAGAATGGTGCTGAAGTATAATAAAAAGTTTCTCAAGTTAAAAAACGGTACTCCAGTAAAAAAAATGGTGCTGAAGAAAATAAAAAGATTCTCAAGTTAAAACAGATACACCATTGAAAGAATGGTGCTGAAGTATAATAAAAAGTTTCTCAAGTTAAAAAAAGATACTCCAGTAAAAAAAATGGTGCTGAAGAAAATAAAAAGATTCTCAAGTTAAAAACGATACACCATTGAAAGAATGGTGCTGAAGTATAATAAAAAGTTTCTCAAGTTAAAAAAAGGTACTCCAGTAAAAAAAAATGGTGCTGAAGTAAATAAAAAGTTTCTCAAGTTAAAAAAGATACACCATTGAAAGAATGGTGCTGAAGTATAATAAAAAGTTTCTCAAGTTAAAAAAAGGTACTCCAGTAAAAATAAATGGTGCTGAAGTAAATAAAAAGTTTCTCAAGTTAAAAAAGATACACCATTGAAAGAATGGTGCTGAAGTATAATAAAAAGTTTCTCAAGTTAAAAAAAGGTACTCCAGTAAAAAAAAATGGTGCTGAAGAAAATAAAAAGATTCTCAAGTTAAAAAAGATACACCATTGAAAGAATGGTGCTGAAGTATAATAAAAAGTTTCTCAAGTTAAAAAAAGGTACTCCAGTAAAAAAAATGGTGCTGAAGAAAATAAAAAGATTCTCAAGTTAAATAAGATACACCATTGAAAGAATGGTGCTGAAGTATAATAACAAGTTTCTCAAGTTAAAAAAAGGTACTCCAGTAAAAAAAATGGTGCTGAAGAAAATAAAAAGATTCTCAAGTTAAAAAAGATACACCATTGAAAGAATGGTGCTGAAGTATAATAAAAAGTTTCTCAAGTTAAAAAAAGGTACTCCAGTAAAAAAAATGGTACTGAAGAAAATTAAAAGTTTCTCAAGTTAAAAAAGATACACCATTGAAAGAATGGTGCTGAAGTATAATAAAAGGTTTCTCAAGTTAAAAAAAGGTACTCCAGTAAAAAAAATGGTGCTGAAGAAAATAAAAAGATTCTCAAGTTAAAAAAGATACACCATTGAAAGAATGGTGCTGAAGTATAATAAAAAGTTTCTCAAGTTAAAAAAAGGTACTCCAGTAAAAAAAATGGTGCTGAAGAAAATAAAAAGATTCTCAAGTTAAATAAGATACACCATTGAAAGAATGGTGCTGAAGTATAATAAAAAGTTTCTCAAGTTAAAAAAAGGTACTCCAGTAAAAAGAAATGGTGCTGAAGAAAATAAAAAGATTCTCAAGTTAAATAAGATACACCATTGAAAGAATGGTGCTGAAGTATAATAACAAGTTTCTCAAGTTAAAAAAAGGTACTCCAGTAAAAAAAATGGTGCTGAAGAAAATAAAAAGATTCTCAAGTTAAAAAAGATACACCATTGAAAGAATGGTGCTGAAGTATAATAAAAAGTTTCTCAAGTTAAAAAAAGGTACTCCAGTAAAAAAAAATGTTGCTGAAGAAAATAAAAAGATTCTCAAGTTAAAAAAGATACACCATTGAAAGAATGGTGCTGAAGTATAATAAACAGTTTCTCAAGTTAAAAAAAGGTACTCCAGTAAAAACAAATGGTGTTGAAGTAAATAAACAGTTTCTCAAGTTAAAAAAGATACACCATTGAAAGAATGGTGCTGAAGTATAATAAAAAGTTTCTCAAGTTAAAAAAAGGTACTCCAGTAAAAAAAAATGGTGCTGAAGAAAATAAAAAGATTCTCAAGTTAAAAAAGATACACCATTGAAAGAATGGTGCTGAAGTATAATAAAAAGTTTCTCAAGTTAAAAAAAGGTACTCCAGTAAAAAAAAATGGTGCTGAAGAAAATAAAAAGATTCTCAAGTTAAAAAAGATACACCATTGAAAGAATGGTGCTGAAGTATAATAAAAAGTTTCTCAAGTTAAAAAAAGGTACTCCAGTAAAAAAAATGGTGTTGAAGTAAATAAAAAGTTTCTCGAGTTAAAAAAAGGTACTCCAGTAAAAAAAATGGTGCTGAAGAAAATAAAAAGATTCTCAAGTTAAAAAAGATACACCATTGAAAGAATGGTGCTGAAGTATAATAAAAAGTTTCTCAAGTTAAAAAAAGGTACTCCAGTAAAAAAAATGGTACTGAAGAAAATAAAAAGTTTCTCAAGTTAAAAAAGATACACCATTGAAAGAATGGTGCTGAAGTATAATAAAAAGTTTCTCAAGTTAAAAAAAGGTACTCCAGTAAAAAAAATGGTGCTGAAGAAAATAAAAAGATTCTCAAGTTAAAAAAGATACACCATTGAAAGAATGGTGCTGAAGTATAATAAAAAGTTTCTCAAGTTAAAAAAAGGTACTCCAGTAAAAAAATGGTGTTGAAGTAAATAAAAAGTTTCTCAAGTTAAAAAAGATACACCATTGAAAGAATGGTGCTGAAGTATAATAAAAAGTTTCTCAAGTTAAAAAAAGGTACTCCAGTAAAAAAAATGGTGCTGAAGAAAATGAAAAGATTCTCAAGTTAAAAAAGATACACCATTGAAAGAATGGTGCTGAAGTATAATAAAAAGTTTCTCAAGTTAAAAAAAGGTACTCCAGTAAAAAAAATGGTGTTGAAGTAAATAAAAAGTTTCTCAAGTTAAAAAAGATACACCATTGAAAGAATGGTGCTGAAGTATAATAAAAAGTTTCTCAAGTTAAAAAACGGTACTCCAGTAAAAAAAATGGTGCTGAAGAAAATAAAAAGATTCTCAAGTTAAAAAAGATACACCATTGAAAGAATGGTGCTGAAGTATAATAAAAAGTTTCTCAAGTTAAAAAAAGATACTCCAGTAAAAAAAATGGTGCTGAAGAAAATAAAAAGATTCTCAAGTTAAAAACGATACACCATTGAAAGAATTGTGCTGAAGTATAATAAAAAGTTTCTCAAGTTAAAAAAAGGTACTCCAGTAAAAAAAAATGGTGCTGAAGTAAATAAAAAGTTTCTCAAGTTAAAAAAGATACACCATTGAAAGAATGGTGCTGAAGTATAATAAAAAGTTTCTCAAGTTAAAAAAAGGTACTCCAGTAAAAAAAATGGTGCTGAAGAAAATGAAAAGATTCTCAAGTTAAAAAAGATACACCATTGAAAGAATGGTGCTGAAGTATAATAAAAAGTTTCTCAAGTTAAAAAAAGGTACTCCAGTAAAAAAAATGGTGTTGAAGTAAATAAAAAGTTTCTCAAGTTAAAAAAGATACACCATTGAAAGAATGGTGCTGAAGTATAATAAAACGTTTCTCAAGTTAAAAAAAGGTACTCCAGTAAAAAAAATGGTGCTGAAGAAAATGAAAAGATTCTCAAGTTAAAAAAGATACACCATTGAAAGAATGGTGCTGAAGTATAATAAAAAGTTTCTCAAGTTAAAAAAAGATACTCCAGTAAAAAAAATGGTGCTGAAGAAAATAAAAAGATTCTCAAGTTAAAAACGATACACCATTGAAAGAATGGTGCTGAAGTATAATAAAAAGTTTCTCAAGTTAAAAAAAGGTACTCCAGTAAAAAAAATGGTGTTGAAGTAAATAAAAAGTTTCTCAAGTTAAAAAAAGGTACTCCAGTAAAAAAAAATGGTGCTGAAGAAAATAAAAAGATTCTCAAGTTAAAAAAGATACACCATTGAAAGAATGGTGCTGAAGTATAATAAAAAGTTTCTCAAGTTAAAAAAAGGTACTCCAGTAAAAAAAATGGTGCTGAAGAAAATAAAAAGATTCTCAAGTTAAAAAAGATACACCATTGAAAGAATGGTGCTGAAGTATAATAAAAAGTTTCTCAAGTTAAAAAAAGGTACTCCAGTAAAAAAAATGGTACTGAAGAAAATAAAAAGTTTCTCAAGTTAAAAAAGATACACCATTGAAAGAATGGTGCTGAAGTATAATAAAAAGTTTCTCAAGTTAAAAAAAGGTACTCCAGTAAAAAAAATGGTGCTGAAGAAAATAAAAAGATTCTCAAGTTAAAACAGATACACCATTGAAAGAATGGTGCTGAAGTATAATAAAAAGATTCTCAAGTTAAAAAAAGGTACTCCAGTAAAAAAAAATGGTGTTGAAGTAAATAAAAAGTTTCTCAAGTTAAAAAAGATACACCATTGAAAGAATGGTGCTGAAGTATAATAAAAAGTTTCTCAAGTTAAAAAAAGGTACTCCAGTAAAAAAAATGGTGCTGAAGAAAATAAAAAGATTCTCAAGTTAAAAAAGATACACCATTGAAAGAATGGTGCTGAAGTATAATAAAAAGTTTCTCAAGTTAAAAAAAGGTACTCCAGTAAAAAAAATGGTGTTGAAGTAAATAAAAAGATTCTCAAGTTAAAAAAAGGTACTCCAGAAAAAAAAAATGGTGCTGAAGAAAAAAATAAGATTCTCAAGTTAAAAAAGATACACCATTGAAAGAATGGTGCTGAAGTATAATAATAAGTTTCTCAAGTTAAAAAAAGGTACTCCAGTAAAAAAAATGGTACTGAAGAAAATAAAAAGTTTCTCAAGTTAAAAAAGATACACCATTGAAAGAATGGTGCTGAAGTATAATAAAAAGTTTCTCAAGTTAAAAAAAGGTACTCCAGTAAAAAAAATGGTGCTGAAGAAAATAAAAAGATTCTCAAGTTAAAACAGATACACCATTGAAAGAATGGTGCTGAAGTATAATAAAAAGATTCTCAAGTTAAAAAAAGGTACTCCAGTAAAAAAAAAATTGTGTTGAAGTAAATAAAAAGTTTCTCAAGTTAAAAAAGATACACCATTGAAAGAATGGTGCTGAAGTATAATAAAAAGTTTCTCAAGTTAAAAAAAGGTACTCCAGTAAAAAAAATGGTGCTGAAGAAAATAAAAAGATTCTCAAGTTAAAAAAGATACACCATTGAAAGAATGGTGCTGAAGTATAATAAAAAGTTTCTCAAGTTAAAAAAAGGTACTCCAGTAAAAAAAATGGTGTTGAAGTAAATAAAAAGATTCTCAAGTTAAAAAAAGGTACTCCAGTAAAAACAAATGGTGTTGAAGTAAATAAACAGTTTCTCAAGTTAAAAAAGATACACCATTGAAAGAATGGTGCTGAAGTATAATAAAAAGTTTCTCAAGTTAAAAAAAGGTACTCCAGTAAAAAAAAATGGTGCTGAAGAAAATAAAAAGATTCTCAAGTTAAAAAAGATACACCATTGAAAGAATGGTGCTGAAGTATAATAAAAAGTTTCTCAAGTTAAAAAAAGATACTCCAGTAAAAAAAATGGTGCTGAAGAAAATAAAAAGATTCTCAAGTTAAAAACGATGCACCATTGAAAGAATGGTGCTGAAGTATAATAAAAAGTTTCTAAAGTTAAAAAAAGGTACTCCAGTAAAAAAAATGGTGTTGAAGTAAATAAAAAGTTTCTCGAGTTAAAAAAAGGTACTCCAGTAAAAAAAATGGTGCTGAAGAAAATAAAAAGATTCTCAAGTTAAAAAAGATACACCATTGAAAGAATGGTGCTGAAGTATAATAAAAAGTTTCTCAAGTTAAAAAAAGGTACTCCAGTAAAAAAAATGGTACTGAAGAAAATAAAAAGTTTTTCAAGTTAAAAAAGATACACCATTGAAAGAATGGTGCTGAAGTATAATAAAAAGTTTCTCAAGTTAAAAAAAGGTACTCCAGTAAAAAAAATGGTGCTGAAGAAAATAAAAAGATTCTCAAGTTAAAAAAGATACACCATTGAAAGAATGGTGCTGAAGTATAATAAAAAGTTTCTCAAGTTAAAAAAAGGTACTCCAGTAAAAAAATGGTGTTGAAGTAAATAAAAAGTTTCTCAAGTTAAAAAAGATACACCATTGAAAGAATGGTGCTGAAGTATAATAAAAAGTTTCTCAAGTTAAAAAAAGGTACTCCAGTAAAAAAAATGGTGCTGAAGAAAATGAAAAGATTCTCAAGTTAAAAAAGATACACCATTGAAAGAATGGTGCTGAAGTATAATAAAAAGTTTCTCAAGTTAAAAAAAGGTACTCCAGTAAAAAAAATGGTGTTGAAGTAAATAAAAAGTTTCTCAAGTTAAAAAAGATACACCATTGAAAGAATGGTGCTGAAGTATAATAAAAAGTTTCTCAAGTTAAAAAACGGTACTCCAGTAAAAAAAATGGTGCTGAAGAAAATAAAAAGATTCTCAAGTTAAAAAAGATACACCATTGAAAGAATGGTGCTGAAGTATAATAAAAAGTTTCTCAAGTTAAAAAAAGGTACTCCAGTAAAAAAAAATGGTGCTGAAGTAAATAAAAAGTTTCTCAAGTTAAAAAAGATACACCATTGAAAGAATGGTGCTGAAGTATAATAAAAAGTTTCTCAAGTTAAAAAAAGGTACTCCAGTAAAAAAAATGGTGCTGAAGAAAATGAAAAGATTCTCAAGTTAAAAAAGATACACCATTGAAAGAATGGTGCTGAAGTATAATAAAAAGTTTCTCAAGTTAAAAAAAGGTACTCCAGTAAAAAAAATGGTGTTGAAGTAAATAAAAAGTTTCTCAAGTTAAAAAAGATACACCATTGAAAGAATGGTGCTGAAGTATAATAAAAAGTTTCTCAAGTTAAAAAAAGGTACTCCAGTAAAAAAAATGGTGCTGAAGAAAATGAAAAGATTCTCAAGTTAAAAAAGATACACCATTGAAAGAATGGTGCTGAAGTATAATAAAAAGTTTCTCAAGTTAAAAAAAGATACTCCAGTAAAAAAAATGGTGCTGAAGAAAATAAAAAGATTCTCAAGTTAAAAACGATACACCATTGAAAGAATGGTGCTGAAGTATAATAAAAAGTTTCTCAAGTTAAAAAAAGGTACTCCAGTAAAAAAAATGGTGTTGAAGTAAATAAAAAGTTTCTCAAGTTAAAAAAAGGTACTCCAGTAAAAAAAAATGGTGCTGAAGAAAATAAAAAGATTCTCAAGTTAAAAAAGATACACCATTGAAAGAATGGTGCTGAAGTATAATAAAAAGTTTCTCAAGTTAAAAAAAGGTACTCCAGTAAAAAAAATGGTGCTGAAGAAAATAAAAAGATTCTCAAGTTAAAAAAGATACACCATTGAAAGAATGGTGCTGAAGTATAATAAAAAGTTTCTCAAGTTAAAAAAAGGTACTCCAGTAAAAAAAATGGTACTGAAGAAAATAAAAAGTTTCTCAAGTTAAAAAAGATACACCATTGAAAGAATGGTGCTGAAGTATAATAAAAAGTTTCTCAAGTTAAAAAAAGGTACTCCAGTAAAAAAAATGGTGCTGAAGAAAATAAAAAGATTCTCAAGTTAAAACAGATACACCATTGAAAGAATGGTGCTGAAGTATAATAAAAAGATTCTCAAGTTAAAAAAAGGTACTCCAGTAAAAAAAAATGGTGTTGAAGTAAATAAAAAGTTTCTCAAGTTAAAAAAGATACACCATTGAAAGAATGGTGCTGAAGTATAATAAAAAGTTTCTCAAGTTAAAAAAAGGTACTCCAGTAAAAAAAATGGTGCTGAAGAAAATAAAAAGATTCTCAAGTTAAAAAAGATACACCATTGAAAGAATGGTGCTGAAGTATAATAAAAAGTTTCTCAAGTTAAAAAAAGGTACTCCAGTAAAAAAAATGGTGTTGAAGTAAATAAAAAGATTCTCAAGTTAAAAAAAGGTACTCCAGAAAAAAAAAATGGTGCTGAAGAAAAAAATAAGATTCTCAAGTTAAAAAAGATACACCATTGAAAGAATGGTGCTGAAGTATAATAATAAGTTTCTCAAGTTAAAAAAAGGTACTCCAGTAAAAAAAATGGTACTGAAGAAAATAAAAAGTTTCTCAAGTTAAAAAAGATACACCATTGAAAGAATGGTGCTGAAGTATAATAAAAAGTTTCTCAAGTTAAAAAAAGGTACTCCAGTAAAAAAAATGGTGCTGAAGAAAATAAAAAGATTCTCAAGTTAAAACAGATACACCATTGAAAGAATGGTGCTGAAGTATAATAAAAAGATTCTCAAGTTAAAAAAAGGTACTCCAGTAAAAAAAAATGGTGTTGAAGTAAATAAAAAGTTTCTCAAGTTAAAAAAGATACACCATTGAAAGAATGGTGCTGAAGTATAATAAAAAGTTTCTCAAGTTAAAAAAAGGTACTCCAGTAAAAAAAATGGTGCTGAAGAAAATAAAAAGATTCTCAAGTTAAAAAAGATACACCATTGACAGAATGGTGCTGAAGTATAATAAAAAGTTTCTCAAGTTAAAAAAAGGTACTCCAGCAATAAAAATGGTGCTGAAGAAAATAAAAAGATTCTCAAGTTAAAAAAGATACACCATTGAAAGAATGGTGCTGAAGTATAATAAAAAGTTTCTCAAGTTAAAAAAAGATACTCCAGTAAAAAAAATGGTGCTGAAGAAAATAAAAAGATTCTCAAGTTAAAAACGATGCACCATTGAAAGAATGGTGCTGAAGTATAATAAAAAGTTTCTAAAGTTAAAAAAAGGTACTCCAGTAAAAAAAATGGTGTTGAAGTAAATAAAAAGTTTCTCGAGTTAAAAAAAGGTACTCCAGTAAAAAAAATGGTGCTGAAGAAAATAAAAAGATTCTCAAGTTAAAAAAGATACACCATTGAAAGAATGGTGCTGAAGTATAATAAAAAGTTTCTCAAGTTAAAAAAAGGTACTCCAGTAAAAAAAATGGTACTGAAGAAAATAAAAAGTTTCTCAAGTTAAAAAAGATACACCATTGAAAGAATGGTGCTGAAGTATAATAAAAAGTTTCTCAAGTTAAAAAAAGGTACTCCAGTAAAAAAAATGGTGCTGAAGAAAATAAAAAGATTCTCAAGTTAAAAAAGATACACCATTGAAAGAATGGTGCTGAAGTATAATAAAAAGTTTCTCAAGTTAAAAAAAGGTACTCCAGTAAAAAAATGGTGTTGAAGTAAATAAAAAGTTTCTCAAGTTAAAAAAGATACACCATTGAAAGAATGGTGCTGAAGTATAATAAAAAGTTTCTCAAGTTAAAAAAAGGTACTCCAGTAAAAAAAATGGTGCTGAAGAAAATGAAAAGATTCTCAAGTTAAAAAAGATACACCATTGAAAGAATGGTGCTGAATAATAATAAAAAGTTTCTCAAGTTAAAAAAAGGTACTCCAGTAAAAAAAATGGTGTTGAAGTAAATAAAAAGTTTCTCAAGTTAAAAAAGATACACCATTGAAAGAATGGTGCTGAAGTATAATAAAAAGTTTCTCAAGTTAAAAAACGGTGCTCCAGTAAAAAAAATGGTGCTGAAGAAAATAAAAAGATTCTCAAGTTAAAAAAGATACACCATTGAAAGAATGGTGCTGAAGTATAATAAAAAGTTTCTCAAGTTAAAAAAAGGTACTCCAGTAAAAAAAAATGGTGCTGAAGTAAATAAAAAGTTTCTCAAGTTAAAAAAGATACACCATTGAAAGAATGGTGCTGAAGTATAATAAAAAGTTTCTCAAGTTAAAAAAAGGTACTCCAGTAAAAAAAATGGTGCTGAAGAAAATGAAAAGATTCTCAAGTTAAAAAAGATACACCATTGAAAGAATGGTGCTGAAGTATAATAAAAAGTTTCTCAAGTTAAAAAAAGGTACTCCAGTAAAAAAAATGGTGTTGAAGTAAATAAAAAGTTTCTCAAGTTAAAAAAGATACACCATTGAAAGAATGGTGCTGAAGTATAATAAAAAGTTTCTCAAGTTAAAAAAAGGTACTCCAGTAAAAAAAATGGTGCTGAAGAAAATGAAAAGATTCTCAAGTTAAAAAAGATACACCATTGAAAGAATGGTGCTGAAGTATAATAAAAAGTTTCTCAAGTTAAAAAAAGATACTCCAGTAAAAAAAATGGTGCTGAAGAAAATAAAAAGATTCTCAAGTTAAAAACGATACACCATTGAAAGAATGGTGCTGAAGTATAATAAAAAGTTTCTCAAGTTAAAAAAAGGTACTCCAGTAAAAAAAATGGTGTTGAAGTAAATAAAAAGTTTCTCAAGTTAAAAAAAGGTACTCCAGTAAAAAAAAATGGTGCTGAAGAAAATAAAAAGATTCTCAAGTTAAAAAAGATACACCATTGAAAGAATGGTGCTGAAGTATAATAAAAAGTTTCTCAAGTTAAAAAAAGGTACTCCAGTAAAAAAAATGGTGCTGAAGAAAATAAAAAGATTCTCAAGTTAAAAAAGATACACCATTGAAAGAATGGTGCTGAAGTATAATAAAAAGTTTCTCAAGTTAAAAAAAGGTACTCCAGTAAAAAAAATGGTACTGAAGAAAATAAAAAGTTTCTCAAGTTAAAAAAGATACACCATTGAAAGAATGGTGCTGAAGTATAATAAAAAGTTTCTCAAGTTAAAAAAAGGTACTCCAGTAAAAAAAATGGTGCTGAAGAAAATAAAAAGATTCTCAAGTTAAAACAGATACACCATTGAAAGAATGGTGCTGAAGTATAATAAAAAGATTCTCAAGTTAAAAAAAGGTACTCCAGTAAAAAAAAATGGTGTTGAAGTAAATAAAAAGTTTCTCAAGTTAAAAAAGATACACCATTGAAAGAATGGTGCTGAAGTATAATAAAAAGTTTCTCAAGTTAAAAAAAGGTACTCCAGTAAAAAAAATGGTGCTGAAGAAAATAAAAAGATTCTCAAGTTAAAAAAGATACACCATTGAAAGAATGGTGCTGAAGTATAATAAAAAGTTTCTCAAGTTAAAAAAAGGTACTCCAGTAAAAAAAATGGTGTTGAAGTAAATAAATAGATTCTCAAGTTAAAAAAAGGTACTCCAGAAAAAAAAAATGGTGCTGAAGAAAAAAATAAGATTCTCAAGTTAAAAAAGATACACCATTGAAAGAATGGTGCTGAAGTATAATAATAAGTTTCTCAAGTTAAAAAAAGGTACTCCAGTAAAAAAAATGGTACTGAAGAAAATAAAAAGTTTCTCAAGTTAAAAAAGATACACCATTGAAAGAATGGTGCTGAAGTATAATAAAAAGTTTCTCAAGTTAAAAAAAGGTACTCCAGTAAAAAAAATGGTGCTGAAGAAAATAAAAAGATTCTCAAGTTAAAACAGATACACCATTGAAAGAATGGTGCTGAAGTATAATAAAAAGATTCTCAAGTTAAAAAAAGGTACTCCAGTAAAAAAAAAATTGTGTTGAAGTAAATAAAAAGTTTCTCAAGTTAAAAAAGATACACCATTGAAAGAATGGTGCTGAAGTATAATAAAAAGTTTCTCAAGTTAAAAAAAGGTACTCCAGTAAAAAAAATGGTGCTGAAGAAAATAAAAAGATTCTCAAGTTAAAAAAGATACACCATTGAAAGAATGGTGCTGAAGTATAATAAAAAGTTTCTCAAGTTAAAAAAAGGTACTCCAGTAAAAAAAATGGTGTTGAAGTAAATAAAAAGATTCTCAAGTTAAAAAAAGGTACTCCAGTAAAAAAAATGGTGCTGAAGAAAATAAAAAGATTCTCAAGTTAAAAAAGATACACCATTGAAAGAATG
The DNA here is from genome assembly GCF_053919585.1 of Euprymna scolopes. Classification (NCBI taxonomy): domain Eukaryota; kingdom Metazoa; phylum Mollusca; class Cephalopoda; order Sepiida; family Sepiolidae; genus Euprymna; species Euprymna scolopes. Next base: position 79,231,419 of record NC_136484.1, read on the forward strand.
GTGCTGAAGTATAATAAAAAGTTTCTCAAGTTAAAAAAAGGTACTCCAGTAAAAAAAATGGTACTGAAGAAAATAAAAAGTTTCTCAAGTTAAAAAAGATACACCATTGAAAGAATGGTGCTGAAGTATAATAAAAAGTTTCTCAAGTTAAAAAAAGGTACTCCAGTAAAAAAAATGGTGCTGAAGAAAATAAAAAGATTCTCAAGTTAAAACAGATACACCATTGAAAGAATGGTGCTGAAGTATAATAAAAAGATTCTCAAGTTAAAAAAAGGTACTCCAGTAAAAAAAAATGGTGTTGAAGTAAATAAAAAGTTTCTCAAGTTAAAAAAGATACACCATTGAAAGAATGGTGCTGAAGTATAATAAAAAGTTTCTCAAGTTAAAAAAAGGTACTCCAGTAAAAAAAATGGTGCTGAAGAAAATAAAAAGATTCTCAAGTTAAAAAAGATACACCATTGACAGAATGGTGCTGAAGTATAATAAAAAGTTTCTCAAGTTAAAAAAAGGTACTCCAGCAATAAAAATGGTGCTGAAGAAAATAAAAAGATTCTCAAGTTAAAAAAGATACACCATTGAAAGAATGGTGCTGAAGTATAATAAAAAGTTTCTCAAGTTAAAAAAAGGTACTCCAGTAAAAAAAATGGTGTTGAAGTAAATAAAAAGTTTCTCAAGTTAAAAAAGATACACCATTGAAAGAATGGTGCTGAAGTATAATAAAAAGTTTCTCAAGTTAAAAAAAGGTACTCCAGTAAAAAAAAAATGGTGTTGAAGTAAATAAAAAGTTTCTCAAGTTAAAAAAGATACACCATTGAAAGAATGGTGCTGAAGTATAATAAAAAGTTTCTCAAGTTAAAAAAAGGTACTCCAGTAAAAAAAATGGTGCTGAAGAAAATAAAAAGATTCTCCAGTTAAAAAAGATACACCATTGAAAGAATGGTGCTGAAGTATAATAAAAAGTTTCTCAAAGTAAAAAAATGTACTCCAGTAAAAAAAAATGGTGTTCAAGTAAATAAAAAGTTTCTCAAGTTAAAAAAGATACACCATTGAAAGAATGGTGCTGAAGTATAATAAAAAGTTTCTCAAGTTAAAAAAAGGTACTCCAGTAAAAAAAAAATGTTGCTGAATAAAATAAAAAGATTCTCAAGTTAAAAAAGATACACCATTGAAAGAATGGTGCTGAAGTATAATAAACAGTTTCTTAAGTTAAAAAAAGGTACTCCAGTAAAAACAAATGGTGTTGAAGTAAATAAAAAGTTTCTCAAGTTAAAAAAGATACACCATTGAAAGAATGGTTCTGAAGTATAATAAAAAGGTTCTCAAGTTAAAAAAAGGTACTCCAGTAAAAAAAAAATGGTGCTGAAGAAAATAAAAAGATTCTCAAGTTAAAACAGATACACCATTGAAAGAATGGTGCTGAAGTATAATAAAAAGATTCTCAAGTTAAAAAAAGGTACTCCAGTAAAAAAAAAATTGTGTTGAAGTAAATAAAAAGTTTCTCAAGTTAAAAAAGATACACCATTGAAAGAATGGTGCTGAAGTATAATAAAAAGTTTCTCAAGTTAAAAAAAGGTACTCCAGTAAAAAAAATGGTGCTGAAGAAAATAAAAAGATTCTCAAGTTAAAAAAGATACACCATTGAAAGAATGGTGCTGAAGTATAATAAAAAGTTTCTCAAGTTAAAAAAAGGTACTCCAGTAAAAAAAATGGTGTTGAAGTAAATAAAAAGATTCTCAAGTTAAAAAAAGGTACTCCAGTAAAAAAAATGGTGCTGAAGAAAATAAAAAGATTCTCAAGTTAAAAAAGATACACCATTGAAAGAATGGTGCTGAAGTATAATAAAAAGTTTCTCAAGTTAAAAAAAGGTACTCCAGTAAAAAAAATGGTACTGAAGAAAATAAAAAGTTTCTCAAGTTAAAAAAGATACACCATTGAAAGAATGGTGCTGAAGTATAATAAAAAGTTTCTCAAGTTAAAAAAAGGTACTCCAGTAAAAAAAATGGTGCTGAAGAAAATAAAAAGATTCTCAAGTTAAAACAGATACACCATTGAAAGAATGGTGCTGAAGTATAATAAAAAGATTCTCAAGTTAAAAAAAGGTACTCCAGTAAAAAAAAATGGTGTTGAAGTAAATAAAAAGTTTCTCAAGTTAAAAAAGATACACCATTGAAAGAATGGTGCTGAAGTATAATAAAAAGTTTCTCAAGTTAAAAAAAGGTACTCCAGTAAAAAAAATGGTGCTGAAGAAAATAAAAAGATTCTCAAGTTAAAAAAGATACACCATTGACAGAATGGTGCTGAAGTATAATAAAAAGTTTCTCAAGTTAAAAAAAGGTACTCCAGCAATAAAAATGGTGCTGAAGAAAATAAAAAGATTCTCAAGTTAAAAAAGATACACCATTGAAAGAATGGTGCTGAAGTATAATAAAAAGTTTCTCAAGTTAAAAAAAGGTACTCCAGTAAAAAAAATGGTGCTGAAGAAAATAAAAAGATTCTCCAGTTAAAAAAGATACACCATTGAAAGAATGGTGCTGAAGTATAATAAAAAGTTTCTCAAGTTAAAAAAAGGTACTCCAGTAAAAAAAAATGGTGTTCAAGTAAATAAAAAGTTTCTCAAGTTAAAAAAGATACACCATTGAAAGAATGGTGCTGAAGTATAATAAAAAGTTTCTCAAGTTAAAAAAAGGTACTCCAGTAAAAAAAAAATGTTGCTGAAGAAAATAAAAAGATTCTCAAGTTAAAAAAGATACACCATTGAAAGAATGGTGCTGAAGTATAATAAACAGTTTCTTAAGTTAAAAAAAGGTACTCCAGTAAAAACAAATGGTGTTGAAGTAAATAAAAAGTTTCTCAAGTTAAAAAAGATACACCATTGAAAGAATGGTGCTGAAGTATAATAAAAAGGTTCTCAAGTTAAAAAAAGGTACTCCAGTAAAAAAAAAATGGTGCTGAAGAAAATAAAAAGATTCTCAAGTTAAAAAAGATACACCATTGAAAGAATGGTGCTGAAGTATAATAAAAAGTTTCTCAAGTTAAAAAAAGATACTCCAGTAAAAAAAATGGTGCTGAAGAAAATAAAAAGATTCTCAAGTTAAAAACGATACACCATTGAAAGAATGGTGCTGAAGTATAATAAAAAGTTTCTCAAGTTAAAAAAAGGTACTCCAGTAAAAAAAAATGGTGCTGAAGTAAATAAAAAGTTTCTCAAGTTAAAAAAGATACACCATTGAAAGAATGGTGCTGAAGTATAATAAAAAGTTTCTCTAGTTAAAAAAAGGTACTCCAGTAAAAAAAAATGGTGCTGAAGTAAATAAAAAGTTTCTCAAGTTAAAAAAGATACACCATTGAAAGAATGGTGCTGAATAATAATAAAAAGTTTCTCAAGTTAAAAAAAGGTACTCCAGTAAAAAAAATGGTGCTGAAGAAAATAAAAAGTTTCTCAAGTTAAATAAGATACACCATTGAAAGAATGGTGCTGAAGTATAATAACAAGTTTCTCAAGTTAAAAAAAGGTACTCCAGTAAAAAAAATGGTGCTGAAGAAAATAAAAAGATTCTCAAGTTAAAAAAGATACACCATTGAAAGAATGGTGCTGAAGTATAATAAAAAGTTTCTCAAGTTAAAAAAAGGTACTCCAGTAAAAAAAATGGTGTTGAAGAATAATAAAAAGATTCTCAAGTTAAAAAAGATACACCATTGAAAGAATGGTGCTGAAGTATAATAAAAAGTTTCTCAAGTTAAAAAAAGGTACTCCAGTAAAAAAAATGGTGTTGAAGTAAATAAAAAGTTTCTCAAGTTAACAAAGATACACCATTGAAAGAATGGTGCTGAAGTATAATAAAAAGTTTCTCAAGTTAAAAAAAGGTACTCCAGTAAAAAAAAATGGTGTTCAAGTAAATAAAAAGGTCCTCAAGTTAAAAAAGATACACCATTGAAAGAATGGTGCTGAAGTATAATAAAAAGTTTCTCAAGTTAAAAAAAGGTACTCCAGTAAAAAAAAATGTTGCTGAAGAAAATAAAAAGATTCTCAAGTTAAAAAAGATACACCATTGAAAGAATGGTGCTGAAGTATAATAAAAAGTTTCTCAAGTTAAAAAAAGGTACTCCAGTAAAAAAAAATGTTGCTGAAGAAAATAAAAAGATTCTCAAGTTAAAAAAGATACACCATTGAAAGAATGGTGCTGAAGTATAATAAAAAGTTTCTCAAGTTAAAAAAAGGTACTCCAGTAAAAAAAATGGTGCTGAAGAAAATAAAAAGATTCTCAAGTTAAAACAGATACACCATTGAAAGAATGGTGCTGAAGTATAATAAAAAGTTTCTCAAGTTAAAAAAAGATACTCCAGTAAAAAAAATGGTTCTGAAGAAAATAAAAAGATTCTCAAGTTAAAAACGATACACCATTGAAAGAATGGTGCTGAAGTATAATAAAAAGTTTCTCAAGTTAAAAAAAGGTACTCCAGTAAAAAAAAATGGTGCTGAAGTAAATAAAAAGTTTCTCAAGTTAAAAAAGATACACCATTGAAAGAATGGTGCTGAAGTATAATAAAAAGTTTCTCAAGTTAAAAAAAGGTACTCCAGTAAAAATAAATGGTGCTGAAGTAAATAAAAAGTTTCTCAAGTTAAAAAAGATACACCATTGAAAGAATGGTGCTGAAGTATAATAAAAAGTTTCTCAAGTTAAAAAAAGGTACTCCAGTAAAAAAAAATGGTGCTGAAGAAAATAAAAAGATTCTCAAGTTAAAAAAGATACACCATTGAAAGAATGGTGCTGAAGTATAATAAAAAGTTTCTCAAGTTAAAAAAAGGTACTCCAGTAAAAAAAATGGTGCTGAAGAAAATAAAAAGATTCTCAAGTTAAATAAGATACACCATTGAAAGAATGGTGCTGAAGTATAATAACAAGTTTCTTAAGTTAAAAAAAGGTACTCCAGTAAAAAAAATGGTGCTGAAGAAAATAAAAAGATTCTCAAGTTAAAAAAGATACACTATTGAAAGAATGGTGCTGAAGTATAATAAAAAGTTTCTCAAGTTAAAAAAAGGTACTCCAGTAAAAAAAATGGTACTGAAGAAAATTAAAAGTTTCTCAAGTTAAAAAAGATACACCATTATAAGAATGGTGCTGAAGTATAATAAAAGGTTTCTCAAGTTAAAAAAAGGTACTCCAGTAAAAAAAATGGTGCTGAAGAAAATAAAAAGATTCTCAAGTTAAAAAAGATACACCATTGAAAGAATGGTGCTGAAGTATAATAAAAAGTTTCTCAAGTTAAAAAAAGGTACTCCAGTAAAAAAAATGGTGCTGAAGAAAAGAAAAAAGATTCTCAAGTTAAATAAGATACACCATTGAAAGAATGGTGCTGAAGTATAATAACAAGTTTCTCAAGTTAAAAAAAGGTACTCCAGTAAAAAAAAATGGTGCTGAAGAAAATAAAAAGATTCTCAAGTTAAATAAGATACACCATTGAAAGAATGGTGCTGAAGTATAATAACAAGTTTCTCAAGTTAAAAAAAGGTACTCCAGTAAAAAAAATGGTGCTGAAGAAAATAAAAAGATTCTCAAGTTAAAAAAGATACACCATTGAAAGAATGGTGCTGAAGTATAATAAAAAGTTTCTCAAGTTAAAAAAAGGTACTCCAGTAAAAAAAAATGTTGCTGAAGAAAATAAAAAGATTCTCAAGTTAAAAAAGATACACCATTGAAAGAATGGTGCTGAAGTATAATAAACAGTTTCTCAAGTTAAAAAAAGGTACTCCAGTAAAAACAAATGGTGTTGAAGTAAATAAACAGTTTCTCAAGTTAAAAAAGATACACCATTGAAAGAATGGTGCTGAAGTATAATAAAAAGTTTCTCAAGTTAAAAAAAGGTACTCCAGTAAAAAAAAATGGTGCTGAAGAAAATAAAAAGATTCTCAAGTTAAAAAAGATACACCATTGAAAGAATGGTGCTGAAGTATAATAAAAAGTTTCTCAAGTTAAAAAAAGATACTCCAGTAAAAAAAATGGTGCTGAGGAAAATAAAAAGATTCTCAAGTTAAATAAGATACACCATTGAAAGAATGGTGCTGAAGTATAATAACAAGTTTCTCAAGTTAAAAAAAGGTACTCCAGTAAAAAAAAATGGTGCTGAAGAAAATAAAAAGATTCTCAAGTTAAATAAGATACACCATTGAAAGAATGGTGCTGAAGTATAATAACAAGTTTCTCAAGTTAAAAAAAGGTACTCCAGTAAAGAAAATGGTGCTGAAGAAAATAAAAAGATTCTCAAGTTAAAAAAGATACACCATTGAAAGAATGGTGCTGAAGTATAATAAAAAGTTTCTCAAGTTAAAAAAAGGTACTCCAGTAAAAAAAATGGTGCTGAAGAAAATAAAAAGATTCTCAAGTTAAAACAGATACACCATTGAAAGAATGGTGCTGAAGTATAATAAAAAGTTTCTCAAGTTAAAAAAAGGTACTCCAGTAAAAAAAATGGTGTTCAAGTAAATAAAAAGTTTCTCAAGTTAAAAAAGATACACCATTGAAAGAATGGTGCTGAAGTATAATAAAAAGTTTCTCAAGTTAAAAAAGGTACTCCAGTAAAAAAAATGGTGCTGAAGAAAATAAAAAGATTCTCAAGTTAAAAAAGATACACCATTGAAAGAATGGTGCTGAAGTATAATAAAAAGTTTCTCAAGTTAAAAAAAGGTACTCCAGCAAAAAAAATGGTGCTGAAGAAAATAAAAAGATTCTCAAGTTAAAAAAGATACACCATTGAAAGAATGGTGCTGAAGTATAATAAAAAGTTTCTCAAGTTAAAAAAAGGTACTCCAGTAAAAAAAATGGTGCTGAAGAAAATAAAAAGATTCTCAAGTTAAAAAAGATACACCATTGAAAGAATGGTGCTGAAGTATAATAAAAAGTTTCTCAAGTTAAAAAAAGGTACTCCAGTAAAAAAAATGGTACTGAAGAAAATTAAAAGTTTCTCAAGTTAAAAAAGATACACCATTGAAAGAATGGTGCTGAAGTATAATAAAAAGTTTCTCAAGTTAAAAAAAGGTACTCCAGTAAAAAAAATGGTGCTGAAGAAAATAAAAAGATTCTCAAGTTAAAAAAGATACACCATTGAAAGAATGGTGCTGAAGTATAATAAAAAGTTTCTCAAGTTAAAAAAAGGTACTCCAGTAAAAAAAATGGTGTTGAAGTAAATAAAAAGTTTCTCAAGTTAAAAAAGATACACCATTAAAAGAATGGTGCTGAAGTATAATAAAAAGTTTCTCAAGTTAAAAAAAGGTACTCCAGTAAAAAAAATGGTGCTGAAGAAAATAAAAAGATTCTCAAGTTAAAACAGATACACCATTGAAAGAATGGTGCTGAAGTATAATAAAAAGTTTCTCAAGTTAAAAAAAGGTACTCCAGTAAAAAAAATGGTGCTGAAGTAAATAAAAAGTTTCTCAAGTTAAAAAAGATACACCATTGAAAGAATGGTGCTGAAGTATAATAAAAAGTTTCTCAAGTTAAAAAAAGGTACTCCAGTAAAAAAAATGGTGCTGAAGAAAATAAAAAGTTTCTCAAGTTAAAAAGATACACCATTGAAAGAATGGTGCTGAAGTATAATAAAAAGTTTCTCAAGTTAAAAAAAGGTACTCCAGCAAAAAAAATGGTGCTGAAGAAAATAAAAAGATTCTCCAGTTAAAAACGATACACCATTGAAAGAATGGTGCTGAAGTATAATAAAAAGTTTCTCAAGTTAAAAAAAGGTACTCCAGTAAAAAAAATGGTGCTGAAGAAAATAAAAAGATTCTCAAGTTAAAAAAGATACACCATTGAAAGAATGGTGCTGAAGTATAATAACAAGTTTCTCAAGTTAAAAAAGGTACTCCAGTAAAAAAAATGGTGCTGAAGAAAATAAAAAGATTCTCAAGTTAAAAAAGATACACCATTGAAAGAATGGTGCTGAAGTATAATAAAAAGTTTCTCAAGTTAAAAAAAGGTACTCCAGTAAAAAAAATGGTACTGAAGAAAATTAAAAGTTTCTCAAGTTAAAAAAGATACACCATTGAAAGAATGGTGCTGAAGTATAATAAAAAGTTTCTCAAGTTAAAAAAAGGTACTCCAGTAAAAAAAATGGTGCTGAAGAAAATAAAAAGATTCTCAAGTTAAAAAAGATACACCATTGAAAGAATGGTGCTGAAGTATAATAAAAAGTTTCTCAAGTTAAAAAAAGGTACTCCAGTAAAAAAAATGGTGCTGAAGAAAATAAAAAGATTCTCAAGTTAAAAAAGATACACCATTGAAAGAATGGTGCTGAAGTATAATAAAAAGTTTCTCAAGTTAAAAAAAGGTACTCCAGCAAAAAAAATGGTGCTGAAGAAAATAAAAAGATTCTCAAGTTAAAAAAGATACACCATTGAAAGAATGGTGCTGAAGTATAATAAAAAGTTTCTCAAGTTAAAAAAAGGTACTCCAGTAAAAAAAATGGTGCTGAAGAAAATAAAAAGATTCTCAAGTTAAAAAAGATACACCATTGAAAGAATGGTTCTGAAGTATAATAAAAAGTTTCTCAAGTTAAAAAAAGGTACTCCAGTAAAAAAAATGGTGCTGAAGAAAATAAAAAGATTCTCAAGTTAAAAAAGATACACCATTGAAAGAATGGTGCTGAAGTATAATAAAAAGTTTCTCAAGTTAAAAAAGGGACTCTAGTGAAAAAATGGTGCTGAAGTAAATAAAAAGTTTCTCAAGTTAAAAAAAGGGACTCCAGTGAAAAAATGGTGCTGCAGTAAATAAAAAGTTTCTCAAGTTAAAAAAGGTGTTAAATAGAAAGCATGGTTCTGAAGTAAATAAAAAGTTTCTCAAGTTAAAAAAAGGGACTCCAGTAAAAAAAATGGTGTTCAAGTAAATAAAAAGTTTCTCAAGTTAAAAAAAGGGACTCCAGTGAAAAAATGGTGCTGAAGTAAATAAAAAGTTTCTCAAGTTAAAAAAAGGTGTTCAATAGAAAGCATGGTTCTGAAGTAAATAAAAAGTTTCTCAAGTTAAAAAAAGGGACTCCAGTGAAAAAATGGTGCTGAAGTAAATGAAAAGTTTCTCAAGTAAAAAAAGGTGTTCAATAGAAAGCATGGTTCTGAAGTAAATAAAAAGTTTCTCAAGTTAAAAAAAGGGACTCCAGTAAAAAAAATGGTGTTCAAGTAAATAAAAAGTTTCTCAAGTTAAAAAAGATACACCATTGAAAGAATGGTGCTGAAGTATAATAAAAAGTTTCTCAAGTTAAAAAAAGGTACTCCAGTAAAAAAAATGGTGCTGAAGAAAATAAAAAGATTCTCAAGTTAAAAAAGATACACCATTGAAAGAATGGTGCTGAAGTATAATAAAAAGTTTCTCAAGTTAAAAAAAGGTACTCCAGTAAAAAAAATGGTGCTGAAGAAAATAAAAAGATTCTCAAGTTAAAAAAGATACACCATTGAAAGAATGGTGCTGAAGTATAATAAAAAGTTTCTCAAGTTAAAAAAAGGGACTCCAGTGAAAAAATGGTGCTGAAGTAAATAAAAAGTTTCTCAAGTTAAAAAAAGGGACTCCAGTGAAAAAATGGTGCTGCAGTAAATAAAAAGTTTCTCAAGTTAAAAAAGGTGTTCAATAGAAAGCATGGTTCTGATGTAAATAAAAAGTTTCTAAAGTTAAAAAAAAACACTCCAGTAAAAAAAATGGTGTTCAAGTAAATAAAAAGTTTCTCAAGTTAAAAAAAGGGACTCCAGTGAAAAAATGGTGCTGAAGTAAATAAAAAGTTTCTCAAGTTAAAAAAAGGGACTCCAGTGAAAAAATGGTGCTGAAGTAAATGAAAAGTTTCTAAAGTTAAAAAAAGGGACTCCAGTAAAAAAATGGTGCTGAAGTAAATGAAAAGTTTCTAAAGTTAAAAAAAGGGACTCCAGTGAAAAAATGGTGCTGAAGTAAATAAAAAGTTTCTCAAGTGAAAAATAGGGACTCCAGTGAAAAAATGGTGCTGAAGTAAATGAAAAGTTTCTAAAGTTAAAAAAAGGGACTCCAGTAAAAAAAATGGTGCTGAAGTAAATGAAAAGTTTCTAAAGTTAAAAAAAGGGACTCCAGTGAAGAAATGGTGCTGAAGTAAATAAAAAGTTTCTCAAGTTAAAAAAAGGGACTCCAGTGAAAAAATGGTGCTGAAGTAAATGAAAAGTTTCTAAAGTTAAAAAAAGGGACGCCAGTGAAAAAATGGTGCTGAAGTAAATAAAAAGTTTCTCAAGTTAAAAAAAGGGACTCCAGTGAAAAAAAGGTGCTGAAGTAAATGAAAAGTGTCTAAAGTTAAAAAAAGGGACTCCAGTGAAAAAATGGTGCTGAAGTAAATAAAAAGTTTCTCAAGTTAAAAAAAGGGACTCCAGTGAAAAAATGGTGCTGAAGTAAATGAAAAGTTTCTCAAGTAAAAAAAGGTGTTCAATAGAAAGCATGGTTCTGAAGTAAATAAAAAGTTTCTCAAGTTAAAAAAAGGGACTCCAGTAAAAAAATGGTGCTGAAGTAAATGAAAAGTTTCTAAAGTTAAAAAAAGGGACTCCAGTGAAAAAATGGTGCTGAAGTAAATAAAAAGTTTCTCAAGTTAAAAAAAGGGACTCCAGTGAAAAAATGGTGCTGAAGTAAATGAAAAGTTTCTAAAGTTAAAAAAAGGGACTCCAGTGAAAAAATGGTGCTGAAGTAAATAAAAAGTTTCTCAAGTTAAAAAAAGGGACTCCAGTGAAAAAATGGTGCTGAAGTAAATGAAAAGTTTCTAAAGTTAAAAAAAGGGACTCCAGTGAAAAAATGGTGCTGAAGTAAATAAAAAGTTTCTCAAGTTAAAAAAAGGGACTCCAGTGAAAAAATGGTGCTGAAGTAAATGAAAAGTTTCTAAAGTTAAAAAAAGGGACTCCAGTGAAAAAATGGTGCTGAAGTAAATAAAAAGTTTCTAAAGTTAAAAAAAGGGACTCCAGTGAAAAAATGGTGCTGAAGTAAATAAAAAGTTTCTCAAGTTAAAAAAGGGACTCCAGTGAAAAAATGGTGCTGAAGTAAATGAAAAGTTTCTAAAGTTAAAAAAAGGGACTCCAGTGAAAAAATGGTGCTGAAGTAAATAAAAAGTTTCTCAAGTTAAAAAAAGGGACTCCAGTGAAAATATGGTGCTGAAGTAAATGAAAAGTTTCTAAAGTTAAAAAAAGGGACTCCAGTGAAAAAATGGTGCTGAAGTAAATAAAAAGTTTCTCAAGTTAAAAAAGGTACTCCAGTAAAAAAAATGGTGCTGCAATAAATGAAAAGTTTCTCAAGTAAAAAAAGGTGGTCAATGGAAACAATAGTGCTGAAGTAAATAAAAAATTTCCCAATTTTAAAAAGGTACTCCAGTGAAAAAATAGTGCTAAAGTAAATGAAACGTTTCAAAAATTAAAAAAGGTACTACAGTAAGAAAATGGTGCTGAAGAAAATAAAAAGATTCTCAAGTTAAAAAAAATACTCCAGTTAAAAAATGGTGCTGAAGTAAATAAAAATTTTTTCAAGTTAAAAAAGGTAATCGAGTGAAAAAATGGTGCTGAAGTAAATAAAAAGTTTCTCAAGTTAAAAAAGATACCCCAGTGAAAAAATGGTGCTGAAGTAAATAAAAAGTTTCTCAAGTTAAAAAGTTACACCATTGAAAAAATGTTGCTGAAGTAAAAACAAAGTTCCTCAACTTAAAAAAGATACACCATTAAAACTTAGTGCTGAAGCCAATAAAAAGTTTCTAAAGTTAAAAGATACAACATTGAAAAAAAGTTTCCCAAGTTAAAACAGATACTTCAGTGAAACAATGGTGCTGAAGTAAATAAAACGTTACTCAAGTAAAAAAAAGGTACTCCAGTGAAAAAAAGGTGCCGAAGTAAATAAAAAATTTCTAAAGTTAAAAAAGGTGCTCCAGTAAAAAATGGGGCTGAAGTAAATAAAACGTTTCTCAAGTTAAAAAATGTACTCCAGTGAAATATTGGTTCTGAAGAAAAAAAAAAGTTTCCCAAGTTAAAAAAGATACTTCAGTGAAACAATGGCGCGGAAGTAAATATAAAGTTTCTCAAGTTAAAAAAGATACACCATTGAAAGATTAGTGCTGAAGTAAATAAAAAGTTTTTAAAGTTAAAAACGGTACTCCAGTGAAAAAATGGTGCTGAAGTAAATAAAATGTTTTTCAAGTTAAAAATGTTACACCATTGAAAAAATGGTTCTGAAGTAAATAAAAAGTTTCTCAAGCTAAAAAAGATACCCCATGTAAAATATAGTGCTGAAGTTAATAAAAAGTGTCTCAAGTTAAAAAAGGTATACCATTGAGAAAATGGGCTAAAGTAAATAAAAAGTTTCTCAAGTTAAAAAAGATACTCCATTGGAAAAATGATGTTGATGTAAATAAAACGTCTCTCAAGTTAACAGATACATCATTGAAAAATGGTGCTGATGTAAATAATAAATTTCCCAACTTTAAAAAGGTTCTCCAGTGAAAAAATGGTGCTAAAGTAAATAAAAAGATTCTCAAGTTAAAAAAGATACACCATTTAAAAAATAGTGCTGAAGTAAATAAAAAGTTTCTCAAGTTAAAAAAGATACACCATTTAAAAAATAGTGCTGAAGTAAATAAAAAGTTTCTCAAGTTAAAAAAGATATTCCAGTGAATAAATTGTGCTGAAGTAAATAAAGTTTCTCAAGTTAAAAAAGATACACCATTGAAAAAATGGTGCTGAAGTTATTACAAAATTTCTAAAGTTAAAAAGGTACTCCATTGAAAAAATGGTGCTGCAATGAAAAAATGGTGCTGAAGTAAATAAAAGGTTTCTCAAGTTAAAAAATTGTGCTGCAGTGAAAAAATGGTGCTGACGTAAATAAAAAGTTTCTCAAGTTAAAAAAGATAAACCATAGAAAAAATAGTGCTAAAGTAAATAAAAACTTTCTCAAGTTAAAAAAGATACACCATTGAAAAATAGTGCTGAAGTAAATATAAACTTTCTCAAGTTAAAAAAGATACACCATTGAAAAAATAGTGCTAAAGTAAATAAAAACTTTCTCAAGTTAAAAAAGATACACCATTGAAAAATAGTGCTGAAGTAAATACAATGTTTCTCAAGTTAAAAAAGATACACCATTGAAAAAATAGTGCTGAAGTAAATAAAAAGTTTCTCAAGTAAAAAAAGATACGCCATTGAAAATATAGTGCTTAAGTTAATAAAAAGTTTCGGAAGTTAAAAAAGTATACCATTGAAAAAAGTGTGCTAAAGTAAATAAAAAATTTATCAAGTTAAAAAAGATACTCCAGTGACAAAATGATGATTACGTAAATAAAAAGTCTCTCAAGTTAAAAGATACATCATTGAAAAAATAGTGCTGAAGTAAATAAAAAGTTTCTCAAGTTAAAAAAGGTACTCCAGTTAAAAAATGGCGCTGAATTAAATAAAAAGTTTCTCAAGTTAAAAAAATACACCATTGAAAAAATAGTGCTGAAGTAAATAAAACGTTTCTCAAGTTAAAAAAAGTGCGTCAGTGAAAAAAGCGCTTAAGTGAAAATAGGTGCTCAAGTGAAAAAAAGATGCTCAAGTAAAAAAAAGTGCTCAATTGAATGGTGCCAAAGTAAATAAAACGTTTCTCAAGTTAAAAAAGATACACCATTGACAAAACAGTGCTGAAGTAAATAAACTGTTTCTCAAGTTAAAAAAGGTACTCCAGTGAGAAAATGGTGCTGAACTAAATAAAAAGTTTCTCAAGTTAAAAAAGGTACACCATTGAAAAAATGGTGCTGAAGTAAATAAAAAGTTTCTCAAGTTAAAAAAGATACACCATGGAAAAAAATTATGTTGAAGTAAATAAAAATGTTCTCAATTTAAAAAAGGTGCTCAATTGAAAAAATGGTGCTAAAGTAAATAAAAACTTTCTTAAGTTAAAAAAGGTACTCCAGTGAAAAAATTATGTTGAAGTAAATAAAAAGTTTCTCAAGTTAAAAAAAGGTACTCCAGTGAAAAAATGATGCTGAAGTATATAAAAAGTTTCTCAAGTTAAAAAAGATACACCATTGAAAAAATGATGCTGAAGTAAATAAAAAGTTTCTCAAGTTAAAAAAGATACACCATTGAAAAAATGATGCTGAAGTAAATAAAAAGTTTCTCAAGTTAAAAAAGATACACCATTGAAAAAATGATGCTGAAGTAAATAAAAAGTTTCTCAAGTTAAAAAAGATACACCATTGAAAAAATGATGCTGAAGTAAATAAAAAGTTTCTCAAGTTAAAAAAGGTACTCCAGTGAAAAAATGATGCTAAAGTAAATAAAAAGTTTCTCAAGTTAAAAAAAGGTACTCCAGTGAAAAAATGATGCTAAAGTAAATAAAAAGTTTCTCAAGTTAAAAAAGGTACTCCAGTGAAAAAATGATGCTAAAGTAAATAAAAAGTTTCTCAAGTTAAAAAAAGGTACTCCAGTGAAAATATGATGCTGAAGTATATAAAAAGTTTCTCAAGTTAAAAAAGATACACCATTGAAAAAATGATGCTGAAGTAAATAAAAAGTTTCTCAAGTTAAAATAGATACACCATTGAAAAAATGATGCTAAAGTAAATAAAAAGTTTCTCAAGTTAAAAAAGATACACCATTGAAAAAATGATGCTGAAGTAAATAAAAAGTTTCTCAAGTTAAAAAAGGTACTCCAGTGAAAAAATGATGCTAAAGTAAATAAAAAGTTTCTCAAGTTAAAAAAAGGTACTCCAGTGAAAAAATGATGCTGAAGTATATAAAAAGTTTCTCAAGTTAAAAAAGATACACCATTGAAAAAATGATGCTGAAGTAAATAAAAAGTTTCTCAAGTTAAAAAAGATACACCATTGAAAAAATGATGCTGAAGTAAATAAAAAGTTTCTCAAGTTAAAAAAGATACACCATTGAAAAAATGATGCTGAAGTAAATAAAAAGTTTCTCAAGTTAAAAAAGGTACTCCAGTGAAAAAATGATGCTAAAGTAAATAAAAAGTTTCTCAAGTTAAAAAAAGGTACTCCAGTGAAAAAATGATGCTGAAGTATATAAAAAGTTTCTCAAGTTAAAAAAGATACACCATTGAAAAAATGATGCTGAAGTAAATAAAAAGTTTCTCAAGTTAAAAAAAGGTACTCCAGTGAAAAAATGATTCTAAAGTAAATAAAAAGTTTCTCAAGTTAAAAAAAGGTACTCCAGTGAAAAAATGATGCTGAAGTATATAAAAAGTTTCTCAAGTTAAAAAAGATACACCATTGAAAAAATGATTCTGAAGTAAATAAAAAGTTTCTCAAGTTAAAAAAGATATACCATTGGAAATATAGTGCTGAAGTTAATAACAATTTTCTCAAGTTAAAAAAGGTGTACCATTGAAAAAAGTGTGCTAAAGTAAATATAAAGTTTCTCCAGTTAAAACAGATTTTCCAGTGAAAAAATGATGCTGAAGTAAATAAAAAGTCTCTCAAGTTAAACGATACATCATTGAAAAAATAGTGCTGAAGTAAATAAAAAGTTTACCAAGTTAAAAAAAGTTATTCCAGTGAATAAATGATGCTGAAGTAAATAAAAAGCTTCTCAAGTTAAATTTTGATTTACTTCAGCACTATTTTTTCAATGGTGTATCTGTTTTAACTTGAGAAACTTTTTATTTATTTCTCAAGTTTAAAAAGATACACCAGTACTTAAAAATGATGCTGAAGTAAATAAAAAGTTTCTCAAGTTAAAAAAGATACACCATTGAAAATATAGGTACACTCAAGTGAATAAAGGTTCTAAAGTAAAAAAAGGTTCTCAAGTGAATCAAAGGTTCTAAAGTAAAAAAAAAAGTGCTCAAGTGAATCAAAGGTTCTAAAGTAAAAAAAAAGGTGCTCAAGTCAATCAAAGGTTCTAAAGTAAAAAAAAAAGGTGCTCAAGTGAATCAAAGGTTCTACAGTAAAAAAAAAAGGTGCTCAAGTGAATCAAAGGTTCTAAAGTAAAAATAGGTGCTCAACTGAATCAAAGGTTCTAAAGTAAAAAAAAAGGTGCTCAAGTGAATCAAAGGTTCTAAAGTAAAAAAATGTGCTCAAGTGAATCAAAGGTTCTAAAGTAAAAAAAAAGGTGCTCAACTGAATCAAAGGTTCTAAAGTAAAAAAAAGGTGCTCAAGTGAATCAAAGGTTCTAAAGTAAAAAAATGTGCTCAAGTGAATCAAAGGTTCTAAAGTAAAAAAAGGTGCTCAAGTCAATCAAAGGTTCTAAAGTAAAAAAAAAAGGTGCTCAAGTGAATCAAAGGTTCTAAAGTAAAAAAAGGTGCTCAAGTAAATCAAAGGTTCTAAAGTAAAAAAAGGTGCTCAAGTGAATCAAAGGTTCTAAAGTAAAAAAAAGGTGCTCAAGTGAATCAAAGGGTCTAAAGTAAAAAAAGTTGCTCAAGTGAATCAAAGGTTCTAAATTAAAAAAAAGTTGCTCAAGTGAATCAAAGGTTCTAAAGTAAAAAAAAGGTGCTCAAGTGAATCAAAGGTTCTAAAGTAAAAAAAAGGTGCTCAAGTCAATCAAAGGTTCTAAAGTAAAAAAAAGGTGCTCAAGTGAATCAAAGGTTCTAAAGTAAAAAAAAAAGGTGCTCAAGTCAATCAAAGGTTCTAAAGTAAAAAAAGGTGCTCAAGTGAATCAAAGGTTCTAAAGTAAAAAAAAAAGGTGCTCAAGTCAATCAAAGGTTCTAAAGTAAAAAAAGGTGCTCAAGTAAATCAAAGGTTCTAAAGTAAAAAAAAGGTGCTCAAGTGAATCAAAGGTTCTAAAGTAACAAAAAGGTGCTCAAGTGAATCAAAGGGTCTAAAGTAAAAAAAAGTTGCTCAAGTGAATCAAAGGTTCTAAATTAAAAAAAAGTTGCTCAAGTGAATCAAAGGTTCTAAAGTAAAAAAAGGTTGCTCAAGTGAATCAAAGGTTCTAAAGTAAAAAAAGGTTGCTCAAGTGAATCAAAGGTTCTAAAGTAAAAAAAAGGTGCTCAAGTGAATCAAAGGTTCTAAAGTAAAAAAAGGTTGCTCAAGTAAATCAAAGGTTCTAAAGTAAAAAAAGTTGCTCAAGTGAATCAAAGGTTCTAAAGTAAAAAAAAGGTGCTCAAGTGAATCAAAGGTTCTAAAGTAAAAAAAAAAAAGGTGCTCAAGTGAATCAAAGGTTCTAAAGTAAAAAAAGGTTGCTCAAGTGAATCAAAGGTTCTAAAGTAAAAAAAGGTTGCTCAAGTGAATCAAAGGTTCTAAAGTAAAAAAAAGGTTGCTCAAGTGAATCAAAGGTTCTAAAGTAAAAAAAAAAAAGGTGCTCAAGTGAATCAAAGGTTCTAAAGTAAAAAAAAGTTGCTCAAGTGAATCAAAGGTTCTAAAGTAAAAAAAGGTTGCTCAAGTGAATCAAAGGTTCTAAAGTAAAAAAAGGTTGCTCAAGTGAATCAAAGGTTCTAAAGTAAAAAAAAGTGCTCAAGTCAATAAAAGGTTCTAAAGTAAAAAAAAGTTGCTCAAGTGAATCAAAGGTTCTAAAGTAAAAAAAAGTTGCTTAAGTGAATCAAAGGTTCTAAAGTAAAAAAAGGTTGCTCAAGTGAATCAAAGGTTCTAAAGTAAAAAAAAGGTGCTCAAGTGAATCAAAGGTTCTAAAGTAAAAAAAAGGTGCTCAAGTGAATCAAAGGTTCTAAAGTAAAAAAAAGGTGCTCAAGTGAATCAAAGGGTCTAAAGTAAAAAAAAGGTGCTCAAGTGAATCAAAGGTTCTAAAGTAAAAAAAAAGGTGCTCAAGTGAATCAAAGGTTCTAAAGTAAAAAGAAAGTGTTCAAGTGAATCAAAGGTTCTAAAGTAAAAAAAAGGTGCTCAAGTGAATCAAAGGTTCTAAAGTAAAAAAAAAAGGTGCTCAAGTGAATCAAAGGTTCTAAAGTAAAAAAAAGGTGCTCAAGTGAATCAAAGGTTCTAAAGTAAAAAAAGGTGCTCAAGTGAATCAAAGGTTGTAAAGTAAAAAAAAAGGTGCTCAAGTGAATCAAAGGTTCTAAAGTAAAAAAAAAGGTGCTCAAGTGAATCAAAGGTTCTAAAGTAAAAAAAAAGGTGCTCAAGTGAATCAAAGGTTCTAAAGTAAAAAAAAGGTGCTCAAGTGAATCAAAGGTTCTAAAGTAAAAAAAAAAGGTGCTCAAGTGAATCAAAGGTTCTAAAGTAAAAAAAAAGGTGCTCAAGTGAATCAAAGGTTCTAAAGTAAAAAAAGGTTGCTAAAGTGAATCAAAGGTTCTAAAGTAAAAAAAAGGTGCTCAAGTGAATCAAAGGTTCTAAAGTAAAAAAAAGGTGCTCAAGTGAATCAAAGGTTCTAAAGTAAAAAAAAAGGTGCTCAAGTAAATCAAAGGTTCTAAAGTAAAAAAAGGTTGCTAAAGTGAATCAAAGGTTCTAAAGTAAAAAAAAAGTGCTCAAGTGAATCAAAGGTTCTAAAGTAAAAAAAAGGTTGCTAAAGTGAATCAAAGGTTCTAAAGTAAAAAAAAAAGGTGCTCAACTGAATCAAAGGTTCTAAAGTAAAAAAAAGGTGCTCAAGTGAATCAAAGGTTCTAAAGTAAAAAAAAAGGTGCTCAAGTGAATCAAAGGTTCTAAAGTAAAAAAAAATCCTCAAGTGACTCAAAGGTTCTAAAGTAAAAAAAAAAGGTGCTCAAGTCAATCAAAGGTTCTAAAGTAAAAAAAGGTGCTCAAGTCAATCAAAGGTTCTAAAGTAAAAAAAGGTGCTCAAGTGAATCAAAGGTTCTAAAGTAAAAAAAGGTGCTCAAGTGAATCAAAGGTTCTAAAGTAAAAAAAGGTGCTCAAGTCAATCAAAGGTTCTAAAGTAAAAAAAAAGGTGCTCAAGTCAATCAAAGGTTCTAAAGTAAAAAAAGGTGCTCAAGTCAATCAAAGGTTCTAAAGTAAAAATAGGTGCTCAACTGAATCAAAGGTTCTAAAGTTAAAAAAAGGTGCTCATGTAAATCAAAGGTTCTAAAGTAAAAAAAAAGGTGCTCAAGTGAATCAAAGATTCTAAAGTAAAAAAAGGTGCTCAAGTGAATCAAAGGTTCTAAAGTAAAAAAAGGTGCTCAAGTCAATCAAAGGTTCTAAAGTAAAAAAAAAAGGTGCTCAAGTCAATCAAAGGTTCTAAAGTAAAAAAAGGTGCTCAAGTCAATCAAAGGTTCTAAAGTAAAAAAAGGTGCTCAAGTGAATCAAAGGTTCTAAAGTAAAAAAAGGTGCTCAAGTGAATCAAAGGTTCTAAAGTAAAAAAAGGTGCTCAAGTCAATCAAAGGTTCTAAAGTAAAAAAAAAGGTGCTCAAGTCAATCAAAGGTTCTAAAGTAAAAAAAGGTGCTCAAGTCAATCAAAGGTTCTAAAGTAAAAATAGGTGCTCAACTGAATCAAAGGTTCTAAAGTTAAAAAAAGGTGCTCATGTAAATCAAAGGTTCTAAAGTAAAAAAAAAGGTGCTCAAGTGAATCAAAGATTCTAAAGTAAAAAAAGGTGCTCAAGTGAATCAAAGGTTCTAAAGTAAAAAAAAAAGGTGCTCAAGTGAATCAAAGGTTCTAAAGTAAAAAAAGGTGCTCAAGTGAATCAAAGGTTCTAAAGTAAAAAAAAAAAAGGTGCTCAAGTGAATCAAAGGTTCTAAAGTAAAAAAAGGTTGCTCAAGTGAATCAAAGGTTCTAAAGTAAAAAAAGGTTGCTCAAGTGAATCAAAGGTTCTAAAGTAAAAAAAGGTTGCTCAAGTGAATCAAAGGTTCTAAAGTAAAAAAAAGGTTGCTCAAGTGAATCAAAGGTTCTAAAGTAAAAAAAAAAAAGGTGCTCAAGTGAATCAAAGGTTCTAAAGTAAAAAAAAGTTGCTCAAGTGAATCAAAGGTTCTAAAGTAAAAAAAGGTTGCTCAAGTGAATCAAAGGTTCTAAAGTAAAAAAAGGTTGCTCAAGTGAATCAAAGGTTCTAAAGTAAAAAAAAGTGCTCAAGTCAATCAAAGGTTCTAAAGTAAAAAAAAGTTGCTCAAGTGAATCAAAGGTTCTAAAGTAAAAAAAAGTTGCTTAAGTGAATCAAAGGTTCTAAAGTAAAAAAAGGTTGCTCAAGTGAATCAAAGGTTCTAAAGTAAAAAAAAGGTGCTCAAGTGAATCAAAGGTTCTAAAGTAAAAAAAAGGTGCTCAAGTGAATCAAAGGTTCTAAAGTAAAAAAAAGGTGCTCAAGTGAATCAAAGGGTCTAAAGTAAAAAAAAGGTGCTCAAGTGAATCAAAGGTTCTAAAGTAAAAAGAAGGTGCTCAAGTGAATCAAAGGTTCTAAAGTAAAAAGAAAGTGTTCAAGTGAATCAAAGGTTCTAAAGTAAAAAAAAGGTGCTCAAGTGAATCAAAGGTTCTAAAGTAAAAAAAAAAGGTGCTCAAGTGAATCAAAGGTTCTAAAGTAAAAAAAAGGTGCTCAAGTGAATCAAAGGTTCTAAAGTAAAAAAAGGTGCTCAAGTGAATCAAAGGTTGTAAAGTAAAAAAAAAGGTGCTCAAGTGAATCAAAGGTTCTAAAGTAAAAAAAAAGGTGCTCAAGTGAATGAAAGGTTCTAAAGTAAAAAAAAAGGTGCTCAAGTGAATCAAAGGTTCTAAAGTAAAAAAAAAGTGCTCAAGTGAATCAAAGGTTCTAAAGTAAAAAAAAGGTTGCTAAAGTGAATCAAAGGTTCTAAAGTAAAAAAAAAAGGTGCTCAACTGAATCAAAGGTTCTAAAGTAAAAAAAAGGTGCTCAAGTGAATCAAAGGTTCTAAAGTAAAAAAAAAGGTGCTCAAGTGAATCAAAGGTTCTAAAGTAAAAAAAAATCCTCAAGTGACTCAAAGGTTCTAAAGTAAAAAAAAAAGGTGCTCAAGTGAATCAAAGGTTCTAAAGTAAAAATAGGTGCTCAACTGAATCAAAGGTTCTAAAGTAAAAAAAAGGTGCTCAAGTGAATCAAAGGTTCTAAAGTAAAAAAATGTGCTCAAGTGAATCAAAGGTTCTAAAGTAAAAAAAAAGGTGCTCAAGTGAATCAAAGGTTCTAAAGTAAAAAAAAAAGGTGCTCAAGTGAATCAAAGGTTCTAAAGTAAAAAAAGGTGCTCAAGTCAATCAAAGGTTCTAAAGTAAAAAAAAAAGGTGCTCAAGTCAATCAAAGGTTCTAAAGTAAAAAAAGGTGCTCAAGTCAATCAAAGGTTCTAAAGTAAAAAAAGGTGCTCAAGTGAATCAAAGGTTCTAAAGTAAAAAAAGGTGCTCAAGTGAATCAAAGGTTCTAAAGTAAAAAAAGGTGCTCAAGTCAATCAAAGGTTCTAAAGTAAAAAAAAAAGGTGCTCAAGTCAATCAAAGGTTCTAAAGTAAAAAAAGGTGCTCAAGTCAATCAAAGGTTCTAAAGTAAAAATAGGTGCTCAACTGAATCAAAGGTTCTAAAGTTAAAAAAAGGTGCTCATGTAAATCAAAGGTTCTAAAGTAAAAAAAAAGGTGCTCAAGTGAATCAAAGATTCTAAAGTAAAAAAAGGTGCTCAAGTGAATCAAAGGTTCTAAAGTAAAAAAAAAAGGTGCTCAAGTGAATCAAAGGTTCTAAAGTAAAAAAAGGTGCTCAAGTGAATCAAAGGTTCTAAAGTAAAAAAAAAAAGGTGCTCAAGTGAATCAAAGGTTCTAAAGTAAAAAAAGGTTGCTCAAGTGAATCAAAGGTTCTAAAGTAAAAAAAGGTTGCTCAAGTGAATCAAAGGTTCTAAAGTAAAAAAAAGGTTGCTCAAGTGAATCAAAGGTTCTAAAGTAAAAAAAAAAAAGGTGCTCAAGTGAATCAAAGGTTCTAAAGTAAAAAAAAGTTGCTCAAGTGAATCAAAGGTTCTAAAGTAAAAAAAGGTTGCTCAAGTGAATCAAAGGTTCTAAAGTAAAAAAAGGTTGCTCAAGTGAATCAAAGGTTCTAAAGTAAAAAAAAGTGCTCAAGTCAATCAAAGGTTCTAAAGTAAAAAAAAGTTGCTCAAGTGAATCAAAGGTTCTAAAGTAAAAAAAGGTGCTCAAGTGAATCAAAGGTTCTAAAGTAAAAAAAAAAGGTGCTCAAGTCAATCAAAGGTTCTAAAGTAAAAAAAGGTGCTCAAGTGAATCAAAGGTTCTAAAGTAAAAAAAAAGGTGCTCAAGTGAATCAAAGGTTCTAAAGTAAAAAAAGGTGCTCAAGTGAATCAAAGGTTCTAAAGTAAAAAAAAAAGGTGCTCAAGTGAATCAAAGGTTCTAAAGTAAAAAAAGGTGCTCAAGTGAATCAAAGGTTCTAAAGTAAAAAAAAAAAGGTGCTCAAGTGAATCAAAGGTTCTAAAGTAAAAAAAGGTTGCTCAAGTGAATCAAAGGTTCTAAAGTAAAAAAAGGTTGCTCAAGTGAATCAAAGGTTCTAAAGTAAAAAAAAGTGCTCAAGTCAATCAAAGGTTCTAAAGTAAAAAAAAGTTGCTCAAGTGAATCAAAGGTTCTAAAGTAAAAAAAGGTGCTCAAGTGAATCAAAGGTTCTAAAGTAAAAAAAGGTGCTCAAGTCAATCAAAGGTTCTAAAGTAAAAAAAGGTGCTCAAGTGAATCAAAGGTTCTAAAGTAAAAAAAAAGGTGCTCAAGTGAATCAAAGGTTCTAAAGTAAAAAAAGGTGCTCAAGTGAATCAAAGGTTCTAAAGTAAAAAAAAAAGGTGCTCAAGTGAATCAAAGGTTCTAAAGTAAAAAAAGGTGCTCAAGTGAATCAAAGGTTCTAAAGTAAAAAAAAAAAGGTGCTCAAGTGAATCAAAGGTTCTAAAGTAAAAAAAGGTTGCTCAAGTGAATCAAAGGTTCTAAAGTAAAAAAAGGTTGCTCAAGTGAATCAAAGGTTCTAAAGTAAAAAAAAGGTTGCTCAAGTGAATCAAAGGTTCTAAAGTAAAAAAAAAAAAGGTGCTCAAGTGAATCAAAGGTTCTAAAGTAAAAAAAAGTTGCTCAAGTGAATCAAAGGTTCTAAAGTAAAAAAAGGTTGCTCAAGTGAATCAAAGGTTCTAAAGTAAAAAAAGGTTGCTCAAGTGAATCAAAGGTTCTAAAGTAAAAAAAAGTGCTCAAGTCAATCAAAGGTTCTAAAGTAAAAAAAAGTTGCTCAAGTGAATCAAAGGTTCTAAAGTAAAAAAAAGTTGCTTAAGTGAATCAAAGGTTCTAAAGTAAAAAAAGGTTGCTCAAGTGAATCAAAGGTTCTAAAGTAAAAAAAAGGTGCTCAAGTGAATCAAAGGTTCTAAAGTAAAAAAAAGGTGCTCAAGTGAATCAAAGGTTCTAAAGTAAAAAAAAGGTGCTCAAGTGAATCAAAGGGTCTAAAGTAAAAAAAAGGTGCTCAAGTGAATCAAAGGTTCTAAAGTAAAAAAAAAGGTGCTCAAGTGAATCAAAGGTTCTAAAGTAAAAAGAAAGTGTTCAAGTGAATCAAAGGTTCTAAAGTAAAAAAAAGGTGCTCAAGTGAATCAAAGGTTCTAAAGTAAAAAAAAAAGGTGCTCAAGTGAATCAAAGGTTCTAAAGTAAAAAAAAGGTGCTCAAGTGAATCAAAGGTTCTAAAGTAAAAAAAGGTGCTCAAGTGAATCAAAGGTTGTAAAGTAAAAAAAAAGGTGCTCAAGTGAATCAAAGGTTCTAAAGTAAAAAAAAAGGTGCTCAAGTGAATGAAAGGTTCTAAAGTAAAAAAAAAGGTGCTCAAGTGAATCAAAGGTTCTAAAGTAAAAAAAAGGTGCTCAAGTGAATCAAAGGTTCTAAAGTAAAAAAAAAAGGTGCTCAAGTGAATCAAAGGTTCTAAAGTAAAAAAAAAGGTGCTCAAGTGAATCAAAGGTTCTAAAGTAAAAAAAGGTTGCTAAAGTGAATCAAAGGTTCTAAAGTAAAAAAAAGGTGCTCAAGTGAATCAAAGGTTCTAAAGTAAAAAAAAGGTGCTCAAGTGAATCAAAGGTTCTAAAGTAAAAAAAAAAGGTGCTCAAGTAAATCAAAGGTTCTAAAGTAAAAAAAGGTTGCTAAAGTGAATCAAAGGTTCTAAAGTCAAAAAAAAGTGCTCAAGTGAATCAAAGGTTCTAAAGTAAAAAAAAGGTTGCTAAAGTGAATCAAAGGTCCTAAAGTAAAAAAAAAGGTGCTCAAGTGAATCAAAGGTTCTAAAGTAAAAAAAAGTGCTCAAGTGAATCAAAGGTTCTAAAGTAAAAAAAAAGGTGCTCAAGTGAATCAAAGGTCCTAAAGTAAAAAAAAAGGTGCTCAAGTGAATCAAAGGTTCTAAAGTAAAAAAAAAGGTGCTCAAGTGAATCAAAGGTTCTAAAGTAAAAAAAGGTGCTCAAGTGAATCAAAGGTTCTAAAGTAAAAAAAAGGTGCTCAAGTGAATCAAAGGTTCTAAAGTAAAAAAAAAGGTGCTCAAGTGAATCAAAGGTCCTAAAGTAAAAAAAAAAGTGCTCAAGTGAATCAAAGGGTCTAAAGTAAAAAAAAAAGGTGCTCAACTGAATCAAAGGTTCTAAAGTAAAAAAAAGGTGCTCAAGTGAATCAAAGGTTCTAAAGTAAAAAAAAAGGTGCTCAAGTGAATCAAAGGTTCTAAAGTAAAAAAAAAGGTGCTCAAGTGAATCAAAGGTTCTAAAGTAAAAAAAAAAGGTGCTCAAGTGAATCAAAGGTTCTAAAGTAAAAAAAGGTGCTCAAGTCAATCAAAGGTTCTAAAGTAAAAAAAAAAGGTGCTCAAGTCAATCAAAGGTTCTAAAGTAAAAAAAGGTGCTCAAGTCAATCAAAGGTTCTAAAGTAAAAAAAGGTGCTCAAGTGAATCAAAGGTTCTAAAGTAAAAAAAGGTGCTCAAGTGAATCAAAGGTTCTAAAGTAAAAAAAGGTGCTCAAGTCAATCAAAGGTTCTAAAGTAAAAAAAAAAAGGTGCTCAAGTCAATCAAAGGTTCTAAAGTAAAAAAAGGTGTTCAAGTCAATCAAAGGTTCTAAAGTAAAAATAGGTGCTCAACTGAATCAAAGGTTCTAAAGTTAAAAAAAGGTGCTCATGTAAATCAAAGGTTCTAAAGTAAAAAAAAAGGTGCTCAAGTGAATCAAAGATTCTAAAGTAAAAAAAGGTGCTCAAGTGAATCAAAGGTTCTAAAGTAAAAAAAAAAGGTGCTCAAGTGAATCAAAGGTTCTAAAGTAAAAAAAGGTGCTCAAGTCAATCAAAGGTTCTAAAGTAAAAAAAGGTGCTCAAGTCAATCAAAGGTTCTAAAGTAAAAAAAAAAGGTGCTCAACTGAATCAAAGGTTCTAAAGTAAAAAAAAGGTGCTCAAGTGAATCAAAGGTTCTAAAGTTAAAAAAAGGTGCTCATGTAAATCAAAGGTTCTAAAGTAAAAAAAGGTGCTCAAGTCAATCAAAGGTTCTAAAGTAAAAAAAAAAGGTGCTCAAGTGAATCAAAGGTTCTAAAGTAAAAAAAAGGTGCTCAACTGAATCAAAGGTTCTAGAGTTAAAAAAAGGTGCTCATGTAAATCAAAGGTTCTAAAGTAAAAAAAAAGGTGCTCAAGTGAATCAAAGATTCTAAAGTAAAAAAAGGTTGCTCAAGTGAATCAAAGGTTCTAAAGTAAAAAAAAAAGGTGCTCAAGTGAATCAAAGGTTCTAAAGTAAAAAAAGGTGCTCAAGTCAATCAAAGGTTCTAAAGTAAAAAAAGGTGCTCAAGTCAATCAAAGGTTCTAAAGTAAAAAAAGGTGCTCAAGTCAATCAAAGGTTCTAAAGTAAAAAAAAAAGGTGCTCAAGTCAATCAAAGGTTCTAAAGTAAAAAAAGGTGCTCAAGTCAATCAAAGGTTCTAAAGTAAAAAAAAAAGGTGCTCAAGTCAATCAAAGGTTCTAAAGTAAAAAAAGGTGCTCAAGTCAATCAAAGGTTCTAAAGTAAAAAAAAAAGGTGCTCAAGTGAATCAAAGGTTCTAAAGTAAAAAAAAGGTGCTCAAGTGAATCAAAGGTTCTAAAGTAAAAAAAAAAGGTGCTCAAGTGAATCAAAGGTTCTAAAGTAAAAAAAGGTTGCTCAAGTGAATCAAAGGTTCTAAAGTAAAAAAAAGTGCTCAAGTCAATAAAAGGTTCTAAAGTAAAAAAAAGTTGCTCAAGTGAATCAAAGGTTCTAAAGTAAAAAAAGGTTGCTCAAGTGAATCAAAGGTTCTAAAGTAAAAAAAGGTTGCTCAAGTGAATCAAAGGTTCTAAAGTAAAAAAAAGTGCTCAAGTCAATAAAAGGTTCTAAAGTAAAAAAAAGTTGCTCAAGTGAATCAAAGGTTCTAAAGTAAAAAAAAGTTGCTTAAGTGAATCAAAGGTTCTAAAGTAAAAAAAGGTTGCTCAAGTGAATCAAAGGTTCTAAAGTAAAAAAAAGGTGCTCAAGTGAATCAAAGGTTCTAAAGTAAAAAAAAGGTGCTCAAGTGAATCAAAGGTTCTAAAGTAAAAAAAAGGTGCTCAAGTGAATCAAAGGGTCTAAAGTAAAAAAAAGGTGCTCAAGTGAATCAAAGGTTCTAAAGTAAAAAAAAAGGTGCTCAAGTGAATCAAAGGTTCTAAAGTAAAAAGAAAGTGTTCAAGTGAATCAAAGGTTCTAAAGTAAAAAAAAGGTGCTCAAGTGAATCAAAGGTTCTAAAGTAAAAAAAAAAGGTGCTCAAGTGAATCAAAGGTTCTAAAGTAAAAAAAAGGTGCTCAAGTGAATCAAAGGTTCTAAAGTAAAAAAAGGTGCTCAAGTGAATCAAAGGTTGTAAAGTAAAAAAAAAGGTGCTCAAGTGAATCAAAGGTTCTAAAGTAAAAAAAAAGGTGCTCAAGTGAATCAAAGGTTCTAAAGTAAAAAAAAAGGTGCTCAAGTGAATCAAAGGTTCTAAAGTAAAAAAAAGGTGCTCAAGTGAATCAAAGGTTCTAAAGTAAAAAAAAAAAGTTGTTCAAGTGAATCAAAGGTTCTAAAGTAAAAAAAAAGGTGCTCAAGTGAATCAAAGGTTCTAAAGTAAAAAAAGGTTGCTAAAGTGAATCAAAGGTTCTAAAGTAAAAAAAAGGTGCTCAAGTGAATCAAAGGTTCTAAAGTAAAAAAAAGGTGCTCAAGTGAATCAAAGGTTCTAAAGTAAAAAAAAAGGTGCTCAAGTAAATCAAAGGTTCTAAAGTAAAAAAAGGTTGCTAAAGTGAATCAAAGGTTCTAAAGTAAAAAAAAAGTGCTCAAGTGAATCAAAGGTTCTAAAGTAAAAAAAAGGTTCCTAAAGTGAATCAAAGGTTCTAAAGTAAAAAAAAAAGGTGCTCAACTGAATCAAAGGTTCTAAAGTAAAAAAAAGGTGCTCAAGTGAATCAAAGGTTCTAAAGTAAAAAAAAAGGTGCTCAAGTGAATCAAAGGTTCTAAAGTAAAAAAAAATCCTCAAGTGACTCAAAGGTTCTAAAGTAAAAAAAAAAGGTGCTCAAGTGAATCAAAGGTTCTAAAGTAAAAATAGGTGCTCAACTGAATCAAAGGTTCTAAAGTAAAAAAAAGGTGCTCAAGTGAATCAAAGGTTCTAAAGTAAAAAAATGTGCTCAAGTGAATCAAAGGTTCTAAAGTAAAAAAAAAGGTGCTCAAGTGAATCAAAGGTTCTAAAGTAAAAAAAAAAGGTGCTCAAGTGAATCAAAGGTTCTAAAGTAAAAAAAGGTGCTCAAGTCAATCAAAGGTTCTAAAGTAAAAAAAAAAGGTGCTCAAGTCAATCAAAGGTTCTAAAGTAAAAAAAGGTGCTCAAGTCAATCAAAGGTTCTAAAGTAAAAAAAGGTGCTCAAGTGAATCAAAGGTTCTAAAGTAAAAAAAGGTGCTCAAGTGAATCAAAGGTTCTAAAGTAAAAAAAGGTGCTCAAGTCAATCAAAGGTTCTAAAGTAAAAAAAAAAGGTGCTCAAGTCAATCAAAGGTTCTAAAGTAAAAAAAGGTGCTCAAGTCAATCAAAGGTTCTAAAGTAAAAATAGGTGCTCAACTGAATCAAAGGTTCTAAAGTTAAAAAAAGGTGCTCATGTAAATCAAAGGTTCTAAAGTAAAAAAAAAGGTGCTCAAGTGAATCAAAGATTCTAAAGTAAAAAAAGGTGCTCAAGTGAATCAAAGGTTCTAAAGTAAAAAAAAAAAGGTGCTCAAGTGAATCAAAGGTTCTAAAGTAAAAAAAGGTGCTCAAGTGAATCAAAGGTTCTAAAGTAAAAAAAAAAAAGGTGCTCAAGTGAATCAAAGGTTCTAAAGTAAAAAAAGGTTGCTCAAGTGAATCAAAGGTTCTAAAGTAAAAAAAGGTTGCTCAAGTGAATCAAAGGTTCTAAAGTAAAAAAAGGTTGCTCAAGTGAATCAAAGGTTCTAAAGTAAAAAAAAGGTTGCTCAAGTGAATCAAAGGTTCTAAAGTAAAAAAAAAAAGGTGCTCAAGTGAATCAAAGGTTCTAAAGTAAAAAAAAGTTGCTCAAGTGAATCAAAGGTTCTAAAGTAAAAAAAGGTTGCTCAAGTGAATCAAAGGTTCTAAAGTAAAAAAAGGTTGCTCAAGTGAATCAAAGGTTCTAAAGTAAAAAAAAGTGCTCAAGTCAATCAAAGGTTCTAAAGTAAAAAAAAGTTGCTCAAGTGAATCAAAGGTTCTAAAGTAA
The DNA here is from genome assembly GCF_053919585.1 of Euprymna scolopes. Taxonomy (NCBI): domain Eukaryota; kingdom Metazoa; phylum Mollusca; class Cephalopoda; order Sepiida; family Sepiolidae; genus Euprymna; species Euprymna scolopes. The sequence continues at coordinate 79,259,840 of NC_136484.1, forward strand.
AAAAAAGTTGCTTAAGTGAATCAAAGGTTCTAAAGTAAAAAAAGGTTGCTCAAGTGAATCAAAGGTTCTAAAGTAAAAAAAAGGTGCTCAAGTGAATCAAAGGTTCTAAAGTAAAAAAAAGGTGCTCAAGTGAATCAAAGGTTCTAAAGTAAAAAAAAGGTGCTCAAGTGAATCAAAGGGTCTAAAGTAAAAAAAAGGTGCTCAAGTGAATCAAAGGTTCTAAAGTAAAAAAAAAGGTGCTCAAGTGAATCAAAGGTTCTAAAGTAAAAAGAAAGTGTTCAAGTGAATCAAAGGTTCTAAAGTAAAAAAAAGGTGCTCAAGTGAATCAAAGGTTCTAAAGTAAAAAAAAAAGGTGCTCAAGTGAATCAAAGGTTCTAAAGTAAAAAAAAGGTGCTCAAGTGAATCAAAGGTTCTAAAGTAAAAAAAGGTGCTCAAGTGAATCAAAGGTTGTAAAGTAAAAAAAAAGGTGCTCAAGTGAATCAAAGGTTCTAAAGTAAAAAAAAAGGTGCTCAAGTGAATGAAAGGTTCTAAAGTAAAAAAAAAGGTGCTCAAGTGAATCAAAGGTTCTAAAGTAAAAAAAAGGTGCTCAAGTGAATCAAAGGTTCTAAAGTAAAAAAAAAAGGTGCTCAAGTGAATCAAAGGTTCTAAAGTAAAAAAAAAAGGTGCTCAAGTGAATCAAAGGTTCTAAAGTAAAAAAAGGTTGCTAAAGTGAATCAAAGGTTCTAAAGTAAAAAAAAGGTGCTCAAGTGAATCAAAGGTTCTAAAGTAAAAAAAAAGGTGCTCAAGTGAATCAAAGGTTCTAAAGTAAAAAAAAAAAGGTGCTCAAGTAAATCAAAGGTTCTAAAGTAAAAAAAGGTTGCTAAAGTGAATCAAAGGTTCTAAAGTAAAAAAAAAGTGCTCAAGTGAATCAAAGGTTCTAAAGTAAAAAAAAGGTTGCTAAAGTGAATCAAAGGTCCTAAAGTAAAAAAAAAGGTGCTCAAGTGAATCAAAGGTTCTAAAGTAAAAAAAAGTGCTCAAGTGAATCAAAGGTTCTAAAGTAAAAAAAGGTGCTCAAGTGAATCAAAGGTTCTAAAGTAAAAAAAGGTGCTCAAGTCAATCAAAGGTTCTAAAGTAAAAAAAAAAAGGTGCTCAAGTCAATCAAAGGTTCTAAAGTAAAAAAAGGTGCTCAAGTCAATCAAAGGTTCTAAAGTAAAAAAAGGTGCTCAAGTGAATCAAAGGTTCTAAAGTAAAAAAAGGTGCTCAAGTGAATCAAAGGTTCTAAAGTAAAAAAAGGTGCTCAAGTCAATCAAAGGTTCTAAAGTAAAAAAAAAAGGTGCTCAAGTCAATCAAAGGTTCTAAAGTAAAAAAAGGTGCTCAAGTCAATCAAAGGTTCTAAAGTAAAAATAGGTGCTCAACTGAATCAAAGGTTCTAAAGTTAAAAAAAGGTGCTCATGTAAATCAAAGGTTCTAAAGTAAAAAAAAAGGTGCTCAAGTGAATCAAAGATTCTAAAGTAAAAAAAGGTGCTCAAGTGAATCAAAGGTTCTAAAGTAAAAAAAAAAGGTGCTCAAGTGAATCAAAGGTTCTAAAGTAAAAAAAGGTGCTCAAGTCAATCAAAGGTTCTAAAGTAAAAAAAGGTGCTCAAGTCAATCAAAGGTTCTAAAGTAAAAAAAAAAGGTGCTCAACTGAATCAAAGGTTCTAAAGTAAAAAAAAGGTGCTCAAGTGAATCAAAGGTTCTAAAGTTAAAAAAAGGTGCTCATGTAAATCAAAGGTTCTAAAGTAAAAAAAGGTGCTCAAGTCAATCAAAGGTTCTAAAGTAAAAAAAAAAGGTGCTCAAGTGAATCAAAGGTTCTAAAGTAAAAAAAAGGTGCTCAACTGAATCAAAGGTTCTAAAGTTAAAAAAAGGTGCTCATGTAAATCAAAGGTTCTAAAGTAAAAAAAAAGGTGCTCAAGTGAATCAAAGATTCTAAAGTAAAAAAAGGTTGCTCAAGTGAATCAAAGGTTCTAAAGTAAAAAAAAAAGGTGCTCAAGTGAATCAAAGGTTCTAAAGTAAAAAAAGGTGCTCAAGTCAATCAAAGGTTCTAAAGTAAAAAAAGGTGCTCAAGTCAATCAAAGGTTCTAAAGTAAAAAAAGGTGCTCAAGTCAATCAAAGGTTCTAAAGTAAAAAAAAAAGGTGCTCAAGTCAATCAAAGGTTCTAAAGTAAAAAAAGGTGCTCAAGTCAATCAAAGGTTCTAAAGTAAAAAAAAAAGGTGCTCAAGTCAATCAAAGGTTCTAAAGTAAAAAAAGGTGCTCAAGTCAATCAAAGGTTCTAAAGTAAAAAAAAAAGGTGCTCAAGTCAATCAAAGGTTCTAAAGTAAAAAAAGGTGCTCAAGTCAATCAAAGGTTCTAAAGTAAAAAAAAAAGGTGCTCAAGTCAATCAAAGGTTCTAAAGTAAAAAAAGGTGCTCAAGTCAATCAAAGGTTCTAAAGTAAAAAAAAAAGGTGCTCAAGTGAATCAAAGGTTCTAAAGTAAAAAAAGGTGCTCAAGTCAATCAAAGGTTCTAAAGTAAAAATAGGTGCTCAACTGAATCAAAGGTTCTAAAGTTAAAAAAAGGTGCTCATGTAAATCAAAGGTTCTAAAGTAAAAAAAAGGTGCTCAAGTGAATCAAAGATTCTAAAGTAAAAAAAAGTTGCTCAAGTGAATCAAAGGTTCTAAAGTAAAAAAAGGTGCTCAAGTGAATCAAAGGTTCTAAAGTAAAAAAAAAAGGTGCTCAAGTCAATCAAAGGTTCTAAAGTAAAAAAAGGTGCTCAAGTAAATCAAAGTTTCTAAAGTAAAAAAAAGTTGCTCAAGTGAATCAAAGGTTCTAAAGTAAAAAAAGGTTGCTCAAGTGAATCAAAGGTTCTAAAGTAAAAAAAGGTTGCTCAAGTGAATCAAAGGTTCTAAAGTAAAAAAAAGTGCTCAAGTCAATCAAAGGTTCTAAAGTAAAAAAAAGTTGCTCAAGTCAATCAAAGGTTCTAAAGTAAAAAAAAGTTGCTCAAGTGAATCAAAGGTTCTAAAGTAAAAAAAGGTTGCTCAAGTGAATCAAAGGTTCTAAAGTAAAAAAAAGGTGCTCAAGTGAATCAAAGGTTCTAAAGTAAAAAAAAGGTGCTCAAGTGAATCAAAGGTTCTAAAGTAAAAAAAAGGTGCTCAAGTGAATCAAAGGGTCTAAAGTAAAAAAAAGGTGCTCAAGTGAATCAAAGGTTCTAAAGTAAAAAAAAAGGTGCTCAAATGAATCAAAGGTTCTAAAGTAAAAAGAATGTGTTCAAGTGAATCAAAGGTTCTAAAGTAAAAAAAAGGTGCTCAAGTGAATCAAAGATTCTAAAGTAAAAAAGAAAGGTGCTCAAGTGAATCAAAGGTTCTAAAGTAAAAAAAGGTTGCTCAAGTGAATCAAAGGTTCTAAAGTAAAAAAAAAAGGTGCTCAAGTGAATCAAAGGTTCTAAAGTAAAAAAAAGGTGCTCAAGTGAATCAAAGTTTCTAAAGTAAAAAAAAGTTGCTCAAGTGAATCAAAGGTTCTAAAGTAAAAAAAGGTTGCTCAAGTGAATCAAAGGTTCTAAAGTAAAAAAAGGTTGCTCAAGTGAATCAAAGGTTCTAAAGTAAAAAAAAGTGCTCAAGTGAATCAAAGGTTCTAAAGTAAAAAAAAAGGTGCTCAAATGAATCAAAGGTTCTAAAGTAAAAAGAAAGTGTTCAAGTGAATCAAAGGTTCTAAAGTAAAAAAAAGGTGCTCAAGTGAATCAAAGATTCTAAAGTAAAAAAAAAAGGTGCTCAAGTGAATCAAAGGGTCTAAAGTAAAAAAAAGGTGCTCAAGTGAATCAAAGGTTCTAAAGTAAAAAAAGGTGCTCAAGTGAATCAAAGGTTCTAAAGTAAAAAAAGGTGCTCAAGTGAATCAAAGGTTGTAAAGTAAAAAAAAAGGTGCTCAAGTGAATCAAAGGTTCTAAAGTAAAAAAAAAGGTGCTCAAGTGAATCAAAGGTTCTAAAGTAAAAAAAAAGGTGCTCAAGTGAATCAAAGGTTCTAAAGTAAAAAAAAGGTGCTCAAGTGAATCAAAGGTTCTAAAGTAAAAAAAAAAGGTGCTCAAGTGAATCAAAGGTTCTAAAGTAAAAAAAAAGGTGCTCAAGTGAATCAAAGGTTCTAAAGTAAAAAAAGGTTGCTAAAGTGAATCAAAGGTTCCAAAGTAAAAAAAAGGTGCTCAAGTGAATCAAAGGTTCTAAAGTAAAAAAAAGGTGCTCAAGTGAATCAAAGGTTCTAAAGTAAAAAAAAAGGTGCTCAAGTAAATCAAAGGTTCTAAAGTAAAAAAAGGTTGCTAAAGTGAATCAAAGGTTCTAAAGTAAAAAAAAAGTGCTCAAGTGAATCAAAGGTTCTAAAGTAAAAAAAAGGTTGCTAAAGTGAATCAAAGGTCCTAAAGTAAAAAAAAAGGTGCTCAAGTGAATCAAAGGTTCTAAAGTAAAAAAAAGTGCTCAAGTGAATCAAAGGTTCTAAAGTAAAAAAAAAGGTGCTCAAGTGAATCAAAGGTCCTAAAGTAAAAAAAAAGGTGCTCAAGTGAATCAAAGGTTCTAAAGTAAAAAAAAAGGTGCTCAAGTGAATCAAAGGTTCTAAAGTAAAAAAAGGTGCTCAAGTGAATCAAAGGTTCTAAAGTAAAAAAAAGGTGCTCAAGTGAATCAAAGGTTCTAAAGTAAAAAAAAAGGTGCTCAAGTGAATCAAAGGTCCTAAAGTAAAAAAAAAAGTGCTCAAGTGAATCAAAGGGTCTAAAGTAAAAAAAAAAGGTGCTCAAGTGAATCAAAGGTTCTAAAGTAAAAAAAAGGTGCTCAAGTGAATCAAAGGTTCTAAAGTAAAAAAAGGTGCTCAAGTGAATCAAAGGTCCTAAAGTAAAAGAAAAGGTGCTCAAGTGAATCAAAGGTTCTAAAGTAAAAAAAGGTTGCTAAAGTGAATCAAAGGTTCTAAAGTAAAAAAAAAGGTGCTCAAGTGAATCAAAGGTCCTAAAGTAAAAAAAAGGTGCTCAAGTGAATCAAAGGTTCTAAAGTAAAAAAAGGTTGCTAAAGTGAATCAAAGGTTCTAAAGTAAAAAAAGGTGCTCAAGTGAATCAAAGGTTCTAAAGTAAAAAAAAAGTGCTCAAGTGAATCAAAGGTTCTTAAGTAAAAAAAAAGGTGCTCAAGTAAATCAAAGGTTCTAAAGTAAAAAAAGGTTGCTCAAGTCAATCAAAGGTTCTAAAGTAAAAAAAAAGGTGCTCAAGTGAATCAAAGGTTCTAAAGTAAAAAAAGGTTGCTCAAGTGAATCAAAGGTTCTAAAGTAAAAAAAAAGTGCTCAAGTGAATCAAAGGTTGTAAAGTAAAAAAAAAAGGTGCTCAAGTGAATCAACGGTTCTAAAGTAAAAAAAGGTTGCTAAAGTGAATCAAAGGTTCTAAAGTAAAAAAAAAGGTGCTCAAGTGAATCAAAGGTTCTAAAGTAAAAAAAGGTGCTCAAGTGAATCAAAGGTTCTAAAGTAAAAAAAGGTGCTCAAGTGAATCAAAGGTTCTAAAGTAAAAAAAAAGGTGCTCAAGTGAATCAAAGGTTCTAAAGTAAAAAAAAAGGTGCTCAAGTGAATCAAAGGTTCTAAAGTAAAAAAAAAAAGGTGCTCAAGTGAATCAAAGGTTCTAAAGTAAAAAAAAAAGTGCTCAAGTGAATCAAAGGTTCTAAAGTAAAAAAAGGTGCTCAAGTGAATCAAAGGTTCTAAAGTAAAAAAAGGTGCTCAAGTGAATCAAAGGTTCTAAAGTAAAAAAAAAGGTGCTCAAGTGAATCAAAGGTTCTAAAGTAAAAAAAAGGTGCTCAAGTGAATCAAAGGTTCTAAAGTAAAAAAAAGGTGCTCAAGTGAATCAAAGGTTCTAAAGTAAAAAAAAAGGTGCTCAAGTGAATCAAAGGTTCTAAAGTAAAAAAAGGTGCTCAAGTGAATCAAAGGTTCTTAAGTAAAAAAAAGTGCTCAAGTCAATCTAAGGTTCTAAAGTAAAAAAAAGGTGCTCAAGTGAATCAAAGGTTCTAAAGTAAAAAAAAAGGTGCTCAAGTGAATCAAAGGTTCTAAAGTAAAAAAAAAGGTGCTCAAGTGAATCAAAGGTTCTAAAGTAAAAAAAAGGTGCTCAAGTGAATCAAAGGTTCTAAAGTAAAAAAAAAGGTGCTCAAGTGAATCAAAGGTTCTAAAGTAAAAAAAGGTGCTCAAGTGAATCAAAGGTTCTAAAGTAAAAAAAAGGTTCTCAAGTGAATCAAAGGTTCTAAAGTAAAAAAAGGTGCTCAAGTGAATCAAAGGTTCTAAAGTAAAAAAAAAGGTGCTCAAGTGAATCAAAGGTTCTAAAGTAAAAAAAAGGTGCTCAAGTGAATCAAAGGTTCTAAAGTAAAAAAAAAGGTGCTCAACTGAATCAAAGGTTCTAAAGTAAAAAAGGTGCTCAAGTGAATCAAAGGTTCTAAAGTAAAAAAAGGTGCTCAAGTGAATCAAAGGTTCTAAAGTAAAAAAAAGGTGCTCAAGTGAATCAAAGGTTCTAAAGTAAAAAAAGGTGCTCAAGTGAATCAAAGGTTCTAAAGTAAAAAAAAAGGTGCTCAAGTGAATCAAAGGTTCTAAAGTAAAAAAAAAGGTGCTCAAGTGAATCAAAGGTTCTAAAGTAAAAAAAAAGGTGCTCAAGTGAATCAAAGGTTCTAAAGGTTTCGGAACAACTTTACAGGGGTACAACTGATCATGATTTGCGCGCAGATTTTTGAGGCATCCTGAGATCCACCAAAAGAAATAGTAACGCCCCGGTGTAGTTTCAAAAACGGCACCCCGAGTATAATGTCCATACAGGAGTCAGGAAGCACAGTAAGGTTAATCCCTTTATATTTGCAACCATTGAAGAAAATGTTCTCGGTGCAATATTCAGACAGTTTAAGGGAAACGGCAGATGATGCCATAGAAATTACGGAGTTCCATTTTATAGTGGGCAGTCTCATTGTTTTGACAATGCGAGCACTGATAAAATTATCAGAACTGCCGGTGTCTATAAGGGCAGTTAACCTTTTTCCTTTTAACTCCACAGTTTCGGTGATAGGAGAGCAACTATCACCACCTTTAGTGCGGCCCTTATGATAGCAGAAGAAGAACATGAAGGTGTTGTTAGAGTAGAACGGCAAACTTTAGAAAAATGCCTGAGTTTACCACAGCTTCGACATACCTTATCGCGGGCAGGGCAAAGGGGGCGGTCATCCTTAATGTGACGTCGCCCTCCACAGTTGTAGCACTTGCCGCGAACAGGAAGGGCAGCAGAGAACTGTACAGAGTCAAATTCCATTCGAGAATCAGTTGGAACAGAATTTTTAGAAATACAAGTGGCCTCCTCGGCAGAATCGACCAGCACATTTTTAGTTCCCGTAGTAGAAGTAACAGCGACTGCTCCAATCTGAGAGGCATACGATTCCGCGCGAAAGTGAGCTTGTTCTAAAGCCCTAGCACATGGAGTAGCTTCTGTGAGAGTTAGAGTGTCTGTTTCAAGGAGCGCACGTATCAATGAGGACCAGAGGCCACAAATGAATGCATCACGGACAGATTCATCCCTGTAAATGGTGGCCGTTACGTCTTTAAAACAACAGTCCGTGGCAAGTCGATTCAAGGCCTGAAGGTATTGGTCGACAGACTCGCTTTCTTGTTGCAAACGCGTGGAAAGCAGATGTTTAGCATGAATAACGCTTAGAGACTTGTCGTAAACGCCTTTCAATAATTCCACGGCATGTTCAAAACCAGAGCAACCTTCGATAACGTCAGCAACAGAGGGACTGATGTTTAAATAGAGAACTTCTAGCTTATCAGGGGTTAACGAAACAATAGTTGATAAGTACTAATTAAAGTTGCGGAACCATAATTCAACAACACTCAGACACCAAACTGCATTAAAAATGATAAATTACTTTGACGGAGACTTGAACTTTCCAGCTATTCTTATGATACATTATATAGACCAGGTTCCCTTAATAGCTCTGCAGATACTCTTTCTCGTTCAAGCTCTACTTCGTGTTCATTATCACTAAAAGATCTACACGCAGCGCTCTGTCATCCAGGAGTATCGAGGCTGAATCATTTTGTGAGACAGAAGAATCTACCGTTCTCTATGGAAGATGTTAAATCCCCTTTTGAATGCCTTACAATAGATTTCATGGATCCAAAACCATCTACAAATAATTGCAAATACTTACTCGTTATCGTAGATGAATATTCACGTTATCATTTTGTCTATCCATGCCAGGATATATCAACAAAAACTGTCATAAAATGTCTCCAAAATTTATTTACCTTCTTTGGTTGATCAGATTCCATCCATAGTGATCGAGAAAGTCAGTTCATTTCAGGTGAATTAAAAGAGTTTCTCTGGTAACATGGAGTTGTGATTACCCATTCAACTCCATACCATCTAATCAGCAATGGAGAATGCGAGAGAGTAAATGGTACAATTTGGAAAACGATAAAACTTGCCCTTAAGACCAGGCAACTGGGTGATCATCATTGGCAAGAAGTACTCGACATTGCTTTGCACTTTATTCGATATTTTCTTTGTACAGCAACTAACACAACTCCAGAAAGAATGTTCCGTTTTTCGAGAAGGTCGGGTACCGAATACACCTTCCCTGAGTGGTTGCAAGGAGGCCCAGCTCTCCTTAGAAAGTTTGTCCGTCGACACAAGTCTGACACCCTAGTGGAACGAGTAGAAATAATATCTGCAACTCCCAATTTTGCCAGAATTCTTTTCTCTAACGACCGTCAGTCAACAGTCTCAACAGAAGACCTAGCTCCCACTGCTGCCACTGACCCATCTTTTACAAACCTGGGATCTCCTGTCTTCACCGATCATTGTAAACCACCAGATTCTACCCCATCAAATAGCTATGAACCGGAGGTGACTGATCAACAGGAACCCTCTAAGAATAATGCCACACCACGAAGTGTCCAGAAACAGAAGAGCAGCAGCAGTCAGACTCGAAGAAGGATGCTTTGAGATTTCTTCCAGAATCAACAAAACGGGGGCGGATGATCATCCGTAACCCGAAATTTAAATAAACACATGACGAAGAGTATTATGATGTTATGTGTAGTGTCAGTACGCATGCGCCGTATAGATTTAAAAAATAACGTTAGTAATTGGCGCATTCGTTCGTTCTGTTTGACGTGAGTTTATTATGCATCCCTACTGGTTGTATTTTATGTTGAATAAACCTTTTGCTCATTTAAAAAGATCTTCATCTTTATTACACGACTGTTTGTAATTTTTTTTAGTAACAAAAATATTGTGACATCGGCAAGAAGAAAGGAACACAAACACAGATGAATATATTATTTTAAAAAAAACTTGTATTTGTAGGGAAAGAAAGAAAAACAGGAAGAAAGAAAGAAAGAAAGGTTCTTGCAAAGAGTCGGGGGTTGTGGAAACTTATCTGAAACAGTTTTATATTTCCTGGGTCATTTTGGCTGAGTTGAAGAAATAAAGCATTGATTTCTGTGCTTCTGTTGTTGATCTAAATCCTCACACATGTCCTGGTGTTTAGATAACAGGTAGAACAGACGGGAAACGTGTTTTCTCTAGGGATTCCAACAAGCAAAAACAGGAAGAGACTTTGTAAAACCCGCTCTTGAAAGTGTTCCGTCAACATCTAAAAGGGTTGGGTGTAATTGGCTGTTTTTCATCCAATCGTAGTGCACCCAGTTAGCAACTATGTAATCATTTCAATGCTCTTACATTTAAGTATACATTTAAAAAGTTTTTATTAAAATATTTACTCTAAAACTGGCTTTCCACAAATATATTTATTCCAAATTGAAACTCCTATATATACAGTAGCGTCTAAAACTAAGGGATAAAATTTTAAAACCTAATATTTTTTAGAAATAACAAGTGTGAAAAGCTGAAATTTTGACAACTGGTATTCGTTATCCATAATAACATACTAAGATTTGAATCATTTGCAAAGGATAGAAAAAGAATTATAACAATTATTTTTTTATTTTCAAAATAGGAACGTCCAAAAGCAAGGGACAAAATTGAGAAAAACAATGTAAACAGCCAAAAAACAATAAAAATACATGCACAATCAATATTTAGTAAATGAACCCTTGCTCTCAATGACAGCTGCACATCTTCGACTACAAGAACGGATCAGTTCTTGACACTCCTCGATACTAATTTTAGACCATTCTTCTTGAAGCTTCACCCACAAATACTCCGTGTTAATGGGATTTCTTTCCATAACTTTTACTCCAAAGATTTTCTATTGGATTTAAGTCAGGACTTTGCGGTGGCCAATCCATAATTTTGAAATCTTGCTCGTTAAGGTAACTCATTACCAACTTTGCCTTGCGACATGGGGCATTATCTTACATAAAGGTAGCCTTATCGAAACCTGAATTCTGTATGATTGGCACAACATGATCTTCAACAATGTTTTTATAGATCTGCGCGTTTATACGAGTTTGTAACCGGGCAAGAGGCGTTGTACTTTGGCTAGAAAACATTCCAAATACCATGACGCTGCCACCCCCAAACTTGACAGTTTTCTTAGTACACTTTGCACTTAATCTTTCGCCAATACGTCTCTTTACATTGTTTCTCCATCATTTCCAAATAAATTACTTGCTTTCATCACTGAAAAATACTTTTGCCCAATTTTCATATGTCCACATTTGCAAATACTAATCTCTTCGAACTAACAAGTGGTTTCTTCCCTGTGGTTCGATTAAACAGCCCTATTTCTTGCAGTCGTGTAGAAAGTCTGTCTAGACACATTAACACATGAGGTACTATTCATAACCCTTTTAGTTTCTGTGCAAGACTTAAAACGGTTCTTTTAATGACATGGGCTGAATTATCTTCTCTTGCCGAAGTTTTGCGGGGTCTGCCGGTGTAAAAAGCACTAACTATTTTGCCAGTATCATTGTAGGATTTAACAACCTTGTCTACAACACTCTTGGAACATTTCACTTTCTCTGAAAGTTCTCTAATGGCGTGCTTTTCCTTGTGTAGCTTCACAATAGCTTGTCTCACAGGGTAATCAAGTGTTTTGGCGTTTCGCCATTGTGCCGGCTGCTGCAACATTTACAAATGACTAAGTAAGATTTATTCTTTAAAGAAAATCAAAAATTTTAAATATAGCATACTGTTTACATTGTTTTTCTCAATTTTGTCCCTTACTTTTGGACGTTCCTATTTTGAAAATAAATTAATAATTGTTATAATTCTTTTTCTATCCTTTGCAAATGATTCAAATTTCAGTATGTTATTATGGATGATAACGACTACCAGTTGTCAAAATTTCAGCTTTTCACAGTTGTTATTTCTAACGAATTTAGGTTTTTAAAATTGTGTCCCTTAGTTTTGGACGCTACTGTATATAACCTTTAAACCCCCCTAAACATAAAAAATGCAAAAAATTAGGAGTTTTCTCACCATAACTAATCTAATCTAACCTTGATCTAAGTTCAACCTGGTAGGTCTGTACCAGTATCAAAACAAACAAGAAGAATAATTAATCGAAACAATAATAAAAAAAATAATTAAACATGAAAAATATTCTCATGAAAAAAAAATTCTTATAAAAATATAAGTTTTTTATGTTTTTCGTCAAATATTGGTTCATAAAATGTATATAGAGCGATTGTTTTTTTTTTTTAATGTTGTTTCATCACCCCCCCCCCCCATATTGGTAGTGTTATCTCGTTTTGATTTTGTCGTTTTCATTCGGTATCTTCGGGCTGTATATGTTAACAGCCGGAAAGTGCAGACGTTTGGGTCACAAACTGTACTAATATCAAGAAATATAAATAAAAAATTCCATGAAAAATCTAACAAGAAAAGTCGGGTACAGGAGGATTTCAATTCTAAAGTTGGAAACATTGTAGGGTCTACATTCGTACTTGATATGCATAAACAGGAATGCATTTAAGCTGATTTTCTTTATAAAGATAACACTGCGGACTTGTGTCTTTTTTGCACAAGTGCTAGTCATAGAATGGAAGACTGCTATGGAAAAGCAAATAAATTATCTCGAAAATGAGCAAATTGCAAATCTCGAGGCCATGCTACCGTTGAATAATGACGATAACGCTGAAACAAGCAAAAATAAGAATTTAAGCAACAAAACTCGCGGGCAAGGCAACACCAGATTATCTGAGAGCGTGAGTAAATAACAGGACGTATCTCAGATTTTAACGAAAAAAAGTAAATAACAGGACGTATCTCAGATTTTAATGAAAAAAAATATCTCAGATTTTAATGAAAAAAAATATCTCAGATTTTAATGAAAAAAATATCTCAGATTTTAATGAAAAAAATATCTCAGATTTTAATGAAAAAAAAGTAAATAACAGGAGGTATCTCAGATTTTAATGAAAAAAAAGTAAATAACAGGAGGTATCTCAGATTTTAATGAAAAAAAAGTAAATAACAGGAGGTATCTCAGATTTTAACGAAAAAAAGTAAATAACAGGAGGTATCTCAGATTTTAACGAAAAAAAAAGCAGACGTAAACGCTAAACAAAGCGAATGGTACAAAGGAAAACAGAATTATGAAAATATAGGCTAAATAAAAACAAAATCAGGCTGAACAGAGAACAGAGTAATGACACATGAGCGATCGAAAGTATTCTGTTCGTCACTCATCCATCTATCTCCGCTCAATATCAAGCGTCTCTTTGTCAAATACAGTGCGATTTTTATAGTCAAAAGAATTTGTTATTTATTTGATAAACACAGCAATGATTTGGTGCTATTAAGAATACAGTTGAAAGAGAAAACAGAAGCGGATCGAACAAATATGCAGCCGTATGTAACATTTGATGAAGCACATAAGAGTGGAAACAGTCCAAATGCTTCCACATTAGCACACAGGGACAGCCTAATATTTTACCAATAGAGGCAATTACTAAAGGGAAACACAAATACAAACTGAACTGCCTTTCATATAGGCAGTAAAAGGACTTATTTATCTAGGCGCCTTATTGAAAAATATACCTTTCCTCATTCCTGTGGAATATAGCATAAAAATCTTTTTAGGGTCTTAAAAGAAAAAAATTAAATCAAGTTGTTCTTATGGATGATAGATTCAGTATGAACTTAAGATTCGATAAATTTTAATCTGTTAAGAATAATTTACTTAACTTAAATTACAAACTAGCTTTTTACGGGCATTTCCCTGTTAAGTAACTGCAAACATTTTTATATGAAAATCAAAATACCCTTAAAAAGGTAAAAAGTAAAGATTTTCAACACCATTATCATGTCATAGTGCCATACTCAAACACTGGAGTGAATTTTGTCATAAACCTAATAAAGAATTACCTAGACGTGTTTGTTGATATTTTTGACAAATGTCAAGTAGAAAGGAATTTAGAGAAAACCAGCGAGGCGGCTTTGCCCGGACGTAACATACGCTTAAATATATTTTGATTTGTCCAGATTCCGTATATATTAATATAGAGTTGTGATTTGAAAAAAAAAAGTATTAATGTGAATAGAAACCGAACGCAAAACTGTTCCCATTCAAAGCTGGTGACGTTACTATTGTACCAACATGACACGCATATGAACTGATTAAAAATTAAAAATGAAAAATAAATTAAGATGAATGTATAAAATATATAACGGCAATTTCAATTTTAACCCATTGTTGACCTTTTAAAATTATTTTAACCGGCTGAAGACCCATAAAAGAACGACCAATAAATATATATTATATGAAATTTTGATATATTAGATGTTTGATGTAGATGTTTTACATATTAGATATTTGATGTAGATGTTTTATATATTAGATGTTTGATGTAGATGTTTGATATATTAGATGTTTGATGTAGATGTTTTATATATTAGATGTTTGATGGAGATGTTTTATATATTAGATGTTTGATGGAGATGTTTTATATATTAGATGTTTGATGTAGATATTTGATGTAGATGTTTTATATATTAGATGTTTGATGTAGATATTTGATGTAGATGTTTTATATATTAGATGTTTGATGTAGATATTTGATGTAGATGTTTGATGTAGATATTTGATGTAGATGTTTTATATATTAGATGTTTGATGTAGATGTTTTACATATTAGATATTTGATGTAGATGTTTTATATATTAGATGTTTGATGGAGATGTTTTATATATTAGATGTTTGATGTAGATGTTTTATATATTAGATGTTTGATGTAGATATTTGATGTAGATGTTTTACATATTAGATATTTGATGTAGATGTTTTACATATTAGATGTTCGATGTAGATATTTGATGTAGATGTTTTATATATTGGATGTTTGATGCAGATGTTTCATATATTGGATGTTTGAAGCAGATGTTTTATATATTAGATATTTGATGCAGATGTTTTATATATTAGATATTTGATATAGATGTTTGATGTAGATGTTTTATATATTAGATGTTTGATGTAGATATTTTATGTAGATGTTTTATATATCGGATGTTTGATGTAGATGTTTTATATATTGGATGTTTGATGTAGATGTTTTATATATTAGATGTTTTATGTAGCTGTTTTATATATTGGATGTTTAATATAGATGTTTTATATATTAGATGTTTGATGTAGATATTTGATGTAGATGTTTTATATATTAGATGTTTGATGTAGATGTTTGATGTAGATGTTTTATATATTAGATGTTTGATGTAGATATTTTATATATTAGATGTTTGATGTATATGTTTTATATATTACATTATTCATGTAGATGTTTTATTAATTAAATGTTTGATGTATATATTTTATATATTAGATGTTTGATGTAGATTTTCCAGGTATATCTCCAGAGCACAAAACTTTTTGTGATAAACAAAAATTATGAAATTTGAAAAATCCATTGAATTCAAAGATAACGCTTATCACATTAAAAGATGAGAACAAAATAAAGCTCAAGCAACAAAAATTACTCAATGACTATGTTGAGGTATTCCATCAGCAGGAGTGGGAAGATATCATTGAACGGTTTGAGGTGGCACCTGCGGATTTTTCAAAACATGTTTTGATACTCCATAGATCTGTTTTCAAGATGGATGAACAAATTACCACAAAGATTAGACTCATCTATAACTGCTGTCGAAAGACTGATGAAAATATTTTCTAAATGAAATAGCTTACCCTGGCATAAGTTTAATGGGTCAGGTGCTGTTGCTATTTAGGTCTTATAGATATGCGATGTTAGCAGACATTTGTAAGGCTTTCCTTATGATTAAAATCGGATCTCTTAAAGATCGTAACAGGTTTTGGTTTGTTGATGAAAGAAGAGAATAGGCTGGTTTGTTTTAGATATACCACAATTATTTTTTAGTTTAATGCTAGCCCCTTCATTTTGAATTTAATAATAAAACACCGTGCGCATACGTTTTCTGCTTATAACTTTGCTGATGTTAAAGACAAATTTCTATAGATAGATAAACTTGACTGCAAGAATTTTAAATCTTTAATGATAATTCCTAGAACATGATTGTCAACTCGAAAAGTTTTAGGATATAAATAGCCCACACTGGAAGACACACTTCAGATTTCAGGGTCACATATTGATCAGTTTCTAACGCAGTTTTAAATCACGATGCAGTACAAACCGAAATTGAGACGAATCGTGAAGAAACTCTCTTTCATCCAGACAGCTAATCAAACAACTTTTATATGCAACAATAATGATTTTGGTGAGGAAACTTTCTGGACATGAAACAACCCACAATAGAAGTTGTATAATTATACAAAAATTGTTTGTCCTATATCAATTACACGAGGTTCCACTAACATTTCAGATTAAGATTTTTTATCTCAACTGCTTTTTGCTCCATGACAGTGGCAAGACAAACACAACAAGCCTACCTTAAAATTCAATACAAATCTTGTTAGATCCTCGTTTGCAAAAAGGAATCCCCGTTTTGTCTCTGAAACAGAGCTGTTAACAACCTTGAAAAGTGACAGTCTTTCATCTCCAACAGGAACTGGAAGCAGGTTCATCTGTCTTTGAAGATATGAGTTTGCAGCTGTTTGGAGGGGGTCGATATGATGCCTTCTGGTGTAAAAGATTCAGTTCTCACATCGATATTACAGAAGTTCATAACTAATGTTTATGCAAGGAAAAATGCTTAATAAGAGGTCGGCAATTCAGACCTAAAAGTCTCTGGAGGACTTAAATAATAATTATTGAGCCTAATTATTTAGGCTTAAATAAAAGTCTCAAGGAGACGAACAGGAAGAGGCGCGCAATGATCCTCATTCAGAGCATTGAAGTTCCAGTCTGTAGCAGCTGAAACTTGCTACAATAGCAGGCAGGAGCGAAAGCTCGCAGCTCAAGATTTAAATCAACCGTCTCTCTGGCTTGTCCAATCACAAGCTCGCTCTCAACCACGTGATCGAGTACATAAAGGCAAAATCAACAACTCATCCTTCTCTTTCCTCTCTGCTTGGCCCCATGTTAACGTGGCTATCTTCAAACACCCACATGAACTTTCTTTATCATGCTACAGGACTGGTCTTGTCGATACACCGACACACACTCCTAGTATCCATTACAACATGTGAGCTCACTAAATACTTGTCCCTTTCTTTCTCCTTTAACCAGTCTCCTTTGTCCCGACAACTACACATGTATAAAAAAACTATTCTCTCCTTCAACAAGTCGGCATATTATTAAATCTATTTTTACACACAAGAACACTTCCAGCTACTAACTCGTTTCTTTCTTGTACACGAACGAAGATGACAAATAAAGTTGCTTTTGAATATAGAATGAAACTCCATTTCGTTGTCTTTATTCTATAAGTCCTTCATCATGGCTGTTTGTTGTAAAACTCGGTTCCATCTGTCATGTGTGGCTGCTTGAGTGGAACTAAAAAAAGAAGAGGCACAAAATGCAAAGAGTCCACAAAGGCGAACCTAACAGCAAATACTACCGGCCAATTTGATTGGTCCAAAGCAAATATAATAGGAGGCATGATGTAATTGTCAAATTTCTAACATCTTTAACTTTCTTCATGAGAATTCATATTGTGGTGTGATTCGTAGCATGTTCTAAAATATCTTAAATACTTTTCCGAATTCCTCGAATGTAGAACAAATATTATTAGACGCTGCACCCAATTATTGTGAGGTTCATGCTTATACAATTGATTTTTGTTGAAAAGTGTACATTAGCTTAAATAATCAAATCAAAGTTAATTTAATTATCTTCATGATTGAAACGTACATCATCTATGACGTTTGTTGTGGAACCTAGTTGCATACTAAAAATCTGCCTAAAAATTGTTGCTTCCAATGCAACACTTGAAACTATGAAGTACAAGTTGATTTGCCATGCTACATTTTAAGAACAGACTTATTTCCTTTCTGTCCTACGCGATTATTTACATCGGCTATATTAAAAAACCCAACGTTACGAAATGTTTTTTTTTTTTCACTATTTTGCGTGTCTAATTCCAATCGTTTCTTTCTAATTAAATAAAATTGTTTTATGCAATAATAAATTGTTCTGAAATAGCGTCGACTTGATTTCTGATTCCCAAAGGTCAATATTAATCTTAAAACACCCGTCGTCGAATTTATGACTTGGTAACATAGATTGCATTTGACTTAATAACGAATGCTTTTGTGCGAATGCAACATTAACTAGGAAAAATTAATGAAATGAATCCTTTTAACAAATCCAGTGTACATTTCATTTTTAAATAGGCCATCAAACACGATGTGTAATTATTTTTCTTTTTCTTTCTTTTTTTTTTTTTTTTTTTTTTCTTAGTAAAATGAAGTTTCCATTGATAACGCACTGGATTTGTGGTTAAAATGAATAGTATCCTTTTAGGTCGTTTAATTAAACTGTGGCGTCGTAGAAGCGAGACAGTTTGATAAGACTTTTGGAAAGCAATTAGATTGTCAACTATGATTTTAAAAAAAACTTATCTTAAAATAAAACTTCCCTGGTATCGGTGTTCCAATAACTGTACTTGAATTCATTTAACAGATGAAAATTAAAACAAAAAAAAATATTTCCTCTCAAAAGTGTGTACAGCACCTTTTCATTTTAGAATCAGGGCTACCAGGCGTTACCTGGGAGATTTTTTTTTTTTTTTTTTTTTTTTGTTTTTGCTATAATCTAATATTTTCCTTGTAAAACTTTCGACCAATCTCTCGGACTTATTTCTATCTCACTCTTTATACCTCGTTCCAACTGTATCTATCTAGATAGCTAGTGCCCTCCAATCATCCCATTCTCTTTTTTTTTTTTTTTTTTTACAAGGTGGTCACCACTTATCAAGGCCGGAAGCCACTCAGGGATAAGGGTTATTGTAAGTACAGTACGTTAGTGTGGATATTTAAATTGTCTACTTAAGGGGCGGTTCATCAGGAATTTGTTTACGTTGGACTTGAAGACATCCAAGTTGTAGTCAGGAGGGAAGCAGGCAGACGGAACAGAGTTCCACAGGCATGCAGTTCTAAGAAAGAAGCTTTGTTCATGGAATCTACGTTTTGATTTAGGCATAGATAAAGAGTGGGGAAAGTTTTCGACAGTGGTTTCAGCTAGACGGGTGTTTTTTGTAAAAGATTGGCGAGGGAGGACCAGAGATTGGAGTTCAGACAAGCACCTGCCACGGAAATAACGATAAAACAAAGATAGGCTTGCAACGTCTCTTCTGTTCATGTCTGTTGCAGGGAAAAGAAAAGGGCATCCCCCACTAAGCCACAAAGTCTATTTTGTACTCTGTCAAGGCAGGATAGGCTGTTTTTAGGAGCTCCTGCCCAGATATGGCAGCAGTATTCCATCCTTGGACGTACTTGGCTTTTATATAGATAGAGAATTGCATCAGTAGTGAGATATCTTCTGGAGTGGTAGAAGAATCCCACCATCTTTCCAGCGACCTTGGCAACAGACTTGATGTACGTGTTTCATTTCAGATCAGGAGTAAAGGTCAAGCCCAGAAGCTTGTCAAAACATGGGGCTTCTCCTAAACGAGAGCCATCGATTTCAATTGATGCCAGATGGGGATCAGAGCGTTGATGATGTAAAGATAGGAGTTTAGTTTTAGATGCATTAAAGGTAACCAGCCACGTCTTCCCCCACTGAACCACTCGTTCGAGATTAGAGAAGAGAGAATCAAAGAGAGTTTTGTCATTTACAGCCTTTGATTTGTTGCTGTAGATGGTCGTGTCATCAGCATAGATGTCAACGAATGATTTAAGTATGTGTTTAGGGAGATCATTGATGTAGATCAGGAGGAGAGTTGGGCCCAGGATGGACCCTTAAAGGACTCCAGCATTAATACTGCAGGCCTCTGATTTTTCTCCATCAGCCACTACTCTTATGAGCCCATCAGAGAGAAATGATTTTATAATAGAAAGAATATTTTCAGTTATACCGTAGCTGGAGATCTTGTGAAGTAGGCCTTTATGCCATACCTTGTCGAAGGCCTTTGATATGTCAAGAGCAATTGCCCTGGAAAGGAAGACTTTGTCAAGAGATTCACTGATCCTATGAGATATAATCGTTAGCACATCTGTGGTAGATCTTGCAGAATGGAAACCATATTGCGTGTCACTAAGAAGGTTATTTCTGTTGAGGTGTTTGACTATTTCTCTATTTAATATGGATTCCAACAACTTACTCATAACACACAGGAGACTTATTGGTCTGTACTGAGAGGGAGATTACTTCTCACCTGAGTTCTTAAATACAGGGCATACTGCTGAGGTTTTCCAGGGTGTTGGAAAGCACTTCTCCTTAAGGCAATGTTTAAACAGTTTCGTAAGTATGGGAGCAAGTTCTGGTTGAAGCTTTTTTAACACTATAATTGGGATGCCGTCAGGGCCAGTAGCTTTACTGGAATCAAGGTTCTTGATTAGCTTGGTGACCTCATGCACAGATATTTGTATGTTACCTAGCACGTTCTGTGTTATAGGAGGAAATATGGGGAGTTGATGGCCTTCGTCGCATAGGGTAGAATTAGCTGCAAAGTTCTTTGCACATAGTTTGGCCTTGTCTGATGCTGACGAGATGACCTCTGATCTATTGATAATGGTTGGGATAGAACGCATACTTCTGTTCAGGATCCTATTTGTTATTTGCCAAAACTGGTGGGAACCAAGCCGCTGATCAGCTACTTTGGATTTAACAGACTGAGCATATAGCTCTCTTGCATGTTTTATTACTCTTTTACAGTGGTTGTTGGCGTTCTTGAAAGCAGCTTTAGTCTCAGTGCATCTATTACGTTGGTAGCTATGGAAAAAGTGATTTCTGTGCACGATGGCAGCAGCACATTCTGGCTGTTAGGTTTTTGTTGGAATCTCATATCTGATCTAATATAAGAAATGATTTAATATAAGAAATATGAAAAAGAAAGCAAAAAGAAACAAAAACTGACTGACTATTTGACCTAGTTCTAATGTTGTTGTTTTTTAAATAATTATTCGTGAGAATGAAAGAAAATAATGTTACTCCCACTTGTTGCTTATTGGACCCTGAAAGGAACGAATATTACAGCATATTTTTATCATAACTAGTCCATAGGTCACACTGAATCTAATGATGTAAAGTTCTTAAATTTCTTACTTTTAGCCGACCAGATTGATTACTTTACAGTAAAACTTAATGGATATTATGTGCACAATGATGACCTTGAAGATGGTGATGTTAATTTTGCAATTTAAACTGGTGAAATTTATAGAATTTATTCATTTCATTTGTTGCAGTATACATGCTTTAAAGAAAATATTTTATATCATGTATTCAAATTTTAGGTCGATAACAATTATAGATAAACATGCTTGTAAGCATTGTTGCAGGTTACCACACGCGGTATATTGTCAAATTTTATGAGCCAGAAGAGTATTATTATTATTATTATTATTATTATTATTATTATTATTATTATTATTGTGTAGGTTCAATTAGATTTAGATTCTATAAACAATAACAAGAAGGAATTTAGATGAATAAAAACAAAGACGCTTAAATAGAAAAATGTAGTGGACATAAATAAAATCGGTTTTCAAACCTAGATATAAAAACAATAAAATTGGGTCAGAGAAAACGTGACTGATAAGTCACCTGTTAGGTTTTTAAGTAGTCGAATGACATAAGCACAAAGGATTAGTTTGAATATATACAGGCAGAATTAGGAGTCAGTCAAGGAGTCTTGAACGAACGAGTTGGAATGAGTAGACGAGACAGGTATGTTCTCAGCTGGTTGGGAATCGTTAAGCTATGGACGCATTCAGCTGAAAAGACATGTGTAATCCCTGAAAACGGAATGGCGTTCAACCCCAGAACAAAAAGTCACAACAGGAATAAATGTAAAACACGGAAAAACAATTTTGTTGGCTGAGTTATCGGGGTGAAAAATAACTCATATTTTTAGAAATGCATCTGGAACAATACAACGATAGTTCCGATCAAAAGGTGTGTCCTTCCCTTGTGTGGGCAAGTAGACAATGGTGCTATTTGTCCCTTTTGTTAAACTATTGTTGAAGGTATCTATATCTGTTTATTATATGTGTTAAAAATGTACACACAAACGCAACGAACATTACATAGACAACTATATAACATGTACACCGGTTTGTCCCCACGTTTATGCATACTTGTTTTATATACACTCGCTATAAACCCATTCATGTCATACAGACCCCCCCCCAACAATATTACAGTATTTGTTTTTGCATATAAATATAACTTAGCATTCTAAGCGCATAAGTTGTCTTTTAATATTATTCAAATTATTTGTATGTTTATATATTAAATAATTTATTAAAGACAATCTTTTTCTTTATTTTTAGGTTGTTGCCACTTGATCTCGAACGCAAAACGCCATGTAAAGAGAACTTTTTAGACTATCAATTCTGCGTGCATTTGATTTGTAATGATCCTGCAAGGAACGCACCTGATTTAATGGAATTGAATATCATGAAGTAAGGCAAAATGTTTGCCTCGGCCAGGAAATTCTCAACATTTTGAAGTTCTTTCTTAGTTGAGAAAAAAATCAGGAGAAATAATTTGTTTTAAATGCTATGCAAATAAAATAACCCCTGACAAATATGAGATTCCAGAAAAGGTTGCTAACTGGACGCTTCATTCAAGTAATTGAAAATTTACTTTGTTTCATAAACAAAAGCGTGTTGATGGGAAAATTTTTATTTTATTAGTAAATTTAAAGTCAGTTGATACTAAATGTGTCATTTAATATATCGAAATTAACTATTTAAACGACAAAAAAAAAACTTTATACGTTTTCTGAAATGAATTAATTATACGAACAGAAATATAAGACGTGATGCGACTTCTAACTTTGTCTCCAAATTCAGCAGATGATGTGCCGATGCTGCAACCACCATCTGTAACCGTTGCTGAGGATTCAACACAGAATAATAACACGTTGTTCAACGATGATGCCGAGGATAATATCGGCTCCCTTTATTATGTGGTAGCCGTTATTTTCATCTACGGCTTCTCGATAGTGTTGATGATTGCCTCGCATATTCGCAAAAATCAGCAAGACAATCAACTTCGAACCTATCTGAAAGAAATGGCTTTGCTTCGCAAAAAGGACCGACGAGAGAAGATTTTGGGCAGAATGACAACCCTCGGTGTGGCTAACACGGTTTGTAATAATCTTCATAATGCGATCTCTGGGCCAGGAATGTTGACATCAAATATCAACAGTGGGCAGGCGTTGGTCAGCAGTGGTATCGGAAGCATTTGTCGGACCCAACAATCGGTTCCAGCCGATTGCACTTTTGCTCCTGTCAATGTGGCCAACAGTTGCCCATATGGTATTCACACTGTCCTTAACGTGGGCCCTAATCCTTCAAATATAAACCTCCAAAGTACAAATTATGGCCAGTATTCCAAAACTAGTCCACGATCCTTCTTTCATGATTGTGTTGCTAGTTGTAATAATGAACCTTTGGTATCTGCGGCACAACCATCGACCATGAGCGGATCGAGTACATATGAATGCGAGTCGGCCTGCAACATGATGCCGGTTGCATCTTTCACCACAGCCGCTACCATAACAACAAGCAATAACATCAACAATAATTTCTCCCCGCCATCCTCTTCCTCCTCTTCTTCATCATCATCTTCATCATCGTCATCCTCCTCCTCCTCATCATCATCATCATCATCGTCAACGTCTTCCAATCCTTCATCTGTCTCCACCACCGCTATAACTACAATAGCTAATACTCCTGTTGTTTCATCCACCATTCCAGACGCTATCAGCACTTCTATTCTCACGTGTGATTCCACTACTAATAAAACGGGCAGTGAAGATTTCTTTGCAAAGTGTCAGCCGCAGCAGCTGCAGGAGCAACATTACATTAATAATCAACAGAAGATTGACGAGGCTCAAGAAATCATGTCACTTCAAGCTCAGCTCACACAAATACAACTGAAGCAAAAACAACAGCAGCAACCATTAAATAATTGGTGCTTGAATTCTTCTGAATCAGCTTGTGTTAACGAAACAGAAAGTAAAGGGAAACTACAGAATGAAACGAATATTCAAATCATGAATGAAAATGTTGTTACTTAACAGACAATTTCTATGCACTGTTACAAATTGTCAAATACCAATGAACAGATTTACACAAGCATTAATCAGCATTTTTTATTACAAGTGATTAGTATTACTTGTTTAATGTATATCAATATATATGGTTGTCAAAATGTAGTCTCATTCGGTGCAATTTTCATAATATATACTTGGGAATTAATAATAATGCTTATATATATGTGTGCGTGTGTGTGCGTGTGTGTGTGTGTGTGTGTGTGTGTGTGTGTGTGTGTGTGTTGTTTTAGTAAAATATGCTTTTCAATTATATTTCATATTATATATATTTGTGTCTACCAATCCTTTCTGTTTAGAAGTTCAATGTATGTGAAATATAACAACAGAGCTTATATGACATTCCAACAATGACAGTATAATTACATTCCAACAATGACAGTATAATTACATTCCAAAATCCAAATATTTATTTTTCATCCTCCAGCACGTTAAAACTTTGGTACATTTTTTATAGATCCGTTCTGTTATGCAGAAACAAATGGTTATTATTATGTCAATACCGGCTCTTTTTGTGCATGTACTTTTCAGAAAAATTATAGATTCTTTTCTTATATATATAAAATGCATGAAATATAATATCGCAAGAAGAAAAAAATTAATAGAAAACTCAATATCGTGTGTTTGTTCGTGTTGGTTCATACTATAAAACTAGATAAGTTTTATCCAACATATGAATTAAAGTGTTTTAAGAATTTATTTAATTCTACAAAGAAATTACTATTATTATTATTATTATTATTATTATTATTATTATTATTATTATTATTACTACTACTACTACTACTACTACTATTATTACTATTATTACTATTATTACTACTATTATTATTACCATTATTATTATTATTACCATTATTATTATTATTATTATTATCATTATATTACTATTATCATTATTATTACGATTACTTTATTTATCTAATATTTATTTTCTGTAATTTATTAACTAGCGTTTTATCTAAAATGGGTTTACATTGGTTGAAAATACGAAACTAATTCTTTACATTTTATACATTTATTTTTATCTATTGTTTTTATATTATTATTTTTTAATATATTGACTCTAACTCTAATCACCCATACTAAGTGAAGTTATTATTCCCAACATCTCTAACAGAATATAAAGTCTATCTTATAATGAGCAAATGTTTAATAGTAAGAAAAAATATTAATTAACTAGGTCAGGTTTTAATAGTGAAATTAAAAGCACGAATTTAATGAGCATATTTTTTTTTTCCTTTTTATTCATTTATCGTTTGGATAAACGAATTTTAATTCAATCACACTCTTAAATATTAGCCACTTTGAATATTAGCCACTTTGAATATTAGCCACTTTGAATATTAGCTACATTGCAATATTAGCTACGTTGCAATATTTTTTTACTCATAATGGGGGGCGGGATATGGTCCCTCAGAGTTGGGAGATTCTATTTATAAACGTTGCTGCTAGAAACTGACGAATTAAATTAATTCACGTTCTGCTATCAACCAATCATAAACCAGAATTGCTCCGTTAAAATTAGACCTTCTTTAGCAACCTTGCACATATTTTTTAATGTCAACACAAGAAGGATTTTTTGCTGCTGTCCGAAATATTTACAGAACAGCTGGCCATTGAGAATTCTTCTTCACTCCAGGACTTGTAACTACCCATCGGGAACTTTTTTGAAACTAAACATGGCTTACAACTTAAGACTCTTAAATATTAGCTACTTTGAATAAAATACAAAAATATTCGGAGTATTCTCCGATATTATCAATAAATATAGAATACATCTGGATTTTGTTTTCTCCAAATATAATCTTCGTTGAATAATATTGTAACAATCTTTTCCTTTGAATGAAATATTATTTGGGTCTCCAAATATAACTTTAAATAATGAGTTTTTCTCACAAATTTTATTTCTAATTCTCGAATTCCTCCCAAGAAAAATACACTCAATAAATTTCTTTAATTTTTCAAAATAAAACATTGACTCTTTGTCAACATTTCTTATTTTTAATTCTCGGATTTTTCCAAGAAATAAATTCGTCTTCTCAAAACTGTCAAAAATATAAATTAAATATATTTACCTAACTAAGAGATCAATCGTCTCAACTTCTGTATATTTTGAAAGTATGTTAAAATAACGCGTATTTAAATTTCTTCTCAACATTTTATATCGAGTTAACATAATGGTTGGTTGGTTGGTTGGTTGGTTGGTTGGTTGTTTCTGTTTTACGGCATATCAACCCTTTTCGGGTTATTTAATGCCGAATCCAAAGATTTTGAAGAAAATTTTTTTTAATAGAATATATTTGTTGTTTTCACGTCGGTTTCTATTTAACCCATAGTTGGGACCCTAACAGGTACTACCACTCCGGGTCAGAGTGGACCTTTTTTTTTTTTTTTTACATAGGCATCACCACTTATCAAGGCCGATAGGCCACTCAAGGATAAGGGTTGAAGAGTGTACAGTAGTCAAAAGGAAAATATAGTAATCGATAGTAATGGAAGTTCGGTAAATTTGTTAACTTAAGTGGAACGGCTCATCAGAAACTTGTTCACGTTGGATTTGAAAACAACCATATTATAGACAGCTGGAAAGCAGGAAAACGGAAGACAATTCCACAGGCGTGCAGTTCTAAGAAAGAAGCTTTGATCATGGAATCTATGTTTAGGTTTAGGCACAGATAAAGAGTGGGGAGAATTATTGATAGTGTTTTCAGCTAGTCGAGTGTTTCTTGTGAAAGTTTGGCGAGGGGGGACCATAGATTGAAGCTCAGTCGAACACTTTCCATGAAAATAACGATAAAGCAGAGACAAACTCGCAACATCTCTTCTGTGAGATAAAGGTTGCAGCGAAGAGAAAAGGACATCTCCCACCAGGCCACAAAGTCTATTTTGAAACCTATCAAGGCAGGACAAGTCTTTTCTAGCAGCTCCTGCCCATATGTGGCAATAGTATTCCATCCTTGGACGTATCTGGTTCTTATATAGATAGAGAATTGCATCAGCAGTGAGATATCTACTGGATCGATAGAAGGATCCGACCATTTTTCCAGCAGCCTTGGCAACAGATTTGATGTACGTATTCCATTTAAGATCAGGAGTAAAGGTCAAGCCCAGAAGCCTGTCAAAACTTGAGGCCTCCCCAAGACGAGAGCCATTCATTTTAATTGATGCCAGATGGGGATCAGAACGTTGATGATGTAAAGATAGAAGCTTGGTTTTAGATGCATTAAAAGTAACCAGACACTCCTTTCCCCATTGTACAACGTGATCAAGATCAGAGGAGAGAATCAGAGAGAACTTGGTCGTTTACTGTCTTAGATGTGCTACCATAGATGGTAGTGTCGTCAGCAAAAATGTCTACGAATGATGTAAGGATGTAATTAGGAAGATCATTAATGTAGATCAGGAAAAGAGTTGGGCCCAGGATGGACCCCTGAGGGACTCCAGCATTTATACTGTGAGCTTCTGATTTTTGCCCATCAACTACTACTCTTATGAACCTATCAGAGAGAAATGCTTTAAAAATTGAGAAGACATTTCCAGCTGTACCATAGCTGGAGATCTTGTGAAGTAAACCTTTATGCCATACCCTATCAAAGGCCTTTGATATGTCAAGAGCAATTGCCCTAGAAAGGTTGCCTCTGTCGAGAGATTCGCTAATCCTATGAGATATAACTGTAAGCACATCTGCTGGGAGCAATGGTAATTAAAGAGTGGCTCCACACTCCCCAAATCCCACAAGCTGGGGCCTCACCACTGGATATAGTTTACGGTCATATTCAGGACCCGCATTGAGGGACTCTTACCCTCTGCAGGGGGGAAGTCGGCATATTCTAATGCCCCACCGACAGGGTCTAACATAATGGAGAATAATTCATTGACGTAAGCACATTTATGTATTTATGGCGTAATTGTCGTCTGTGTATTCGTTGACATCATGTGATTCGCAACCAATGAAATGATGACACGACAGCAATCATTCTAACATGAACAAAAGATCGTCTGATCATGGGTAATTCTTTTTGGCACGCCAGCACGCCAAAAAGTACGCCACGCGCCAAATTTCATTCCGTCATAAAAACAACTTTTTACAGAAAAATAAACTTATTTTTACATAAAATTATATATTAAAAACCGCGATTATTATTTTTAAAATCCAATGAAGTCAATGTTTTCGATTGGAAAACAAAACTATTTTTGTTTTTTATAAATCTCTGTGCGGCGTCACGGCCACCGAGAGCCACGGTATCAGTCATTGAATTATTTTTTCTAAAGAATAAAATTGAATAAAGTTTATTTTTACAAAAATGTTTAGATATTTACCTAGCGAATAAGCATAGAAATAGATATGAAAAAACACGTTTATTATTGTTGAAAATCAAAATTATGCACCGGGTATGAAGTTTTTTTTTGTTTGTTTTTTTTTTCTTAAATGAAACTGACTTTGGCATACTGATGATTTATTTTTTCTAAAGAATAAAATTGAATAAAGAATGTTTAGACATTTACCTAATAAAATTTAATAAATAATGTTTAGACATAAAAATATATACGAAAAAACGCGTTTAAAAAATCAAAATTATGCCCCGGGGATGAAGTTGTTTTTGTTTTGTTGTTTTCTTAAATTATGGTATTATTACCATACATTAACATGGGTACTAATTAGAGGTCACCATTTCGGTAGGCTCCCACTTTGGGGCGCCTCCGATAACAGGGAGAACTGGAGCGCTGAAATAGAAAGAAATACTGGTAAAAGAAGACATTGTCTTCTTATAAAAATGAGGACGTGTAACGCGACTTTGTTATGAATTCATGAGGTTTTATATATCCAATATATACGTGTGTTTTCCCGAAACTCGGGTTACAAAGAAAGACAGTGCATTTTGTAAAGTCTGTATTAATGTTCAATGCTCCTCTTGGCTACCTAACGGGAGCTGAGGAGTGAGGCGTGTGTTCTGTCTCTAGTCGCCGTGGAAGTAAGGACGTTTCCTTCACTTGAATATCCCACGTAAACCGTTCTTGCTTTTCATTGGCTGGAACCTCTGATGACGTATAAGAATAAAGGAAGGAAAAGAGAAAAGAGTAGGGAGAAAGAGAGAACTAAGGTGAGAATACAGCCTAGTCTCGTAGTAGTAGCAGCTCGCTACAAAATAAGACTGACTTTGATTTGATAAAATTGTATTTGGCGTGCCACTGAATTTTTTCCTGAATTTATGCATTTATTTTTATGTTAGATGGTTTCGTTAGCCCTTTCTGTGAATTTGCAAAAACACAAACGTGTAACTTACTATTACAGGTTCCGAA
Organism: Euprymna scolopes; assembly: GCF_053919585.1. NCBI lineage: Eukaryota > Metazoa > Mollusca > Cephalopoda > Sepiida > Sepiolidae > Euprymna > Euprymna scolopes. Next base: position 79,288,720 of record NC_136484.1, read on the forward strand.
AAGACACCTCTAAAATAAATTTAAAACAATAAATGGGGTTTATATATATATATATATATATATTATATATATATATATATATATATATATATATATATATATATATATGCTTATTCCCTAGGTAAATGTCTGAACATTCTTGTAAAAGTAAACTTTATTCAATTTTATTCTTAAGAAAAATAATTCAGTCGTACGCCAAATACAACATTCTAAAACAAAGTAAAATAAAAAAAAAAAAATAGATAAAAATGTAAAAATAAGTTCTTTTTGTTCTGTAGAAAGTTGTTTTTATGACGGAATGAAATTTGGTACGTGGCGTACTTTTTGGCGAACTGGCGTGCTGTGTGAAAAAAAAAGGGGGGGGATTAATGATTGCTCAAGAGAGGGAGAGAGGTGTGCACTTATCTTGCTTACTAACAAAAAGCGATTCCCTTGCCTTCTCTGCCTTTTGAAAGTTTTTTCCCCAGGTCAGATGACAGTTAATCACATGACCTTTTGGTTATTTAAAAGAAGGTTCTGTCCAGTGGTTAAGTTTTTTTTTTAGATGCATTTGTGGCTGGTGCCAGAAAGCTACTCTTTGATTACCTTAGCTTTGCTAACTAGCAATTGTTAACAGACGTTGCGCAAGAGATGGGCAATTCTTCTGCAACTTTCCTCGACTGAGCAGCCATTGGATTTTAAGGGAAAATTAATTTTTTTCACATTTTACGAAAGAATCCTTTACTAACATGGATAGAAGCAAGGCAGAATTACAGAAAAGAATTTCTCTTCTATGGACCAAAATCAGAACTATTCTGGAGATGGCTCACTTGGAGGATGAACTTTCTAGTAAATCATTTGATGCATTGCAGAAATCTGTTACCGAATATTTGACTGAAGTTGACATATGTGTTAGCAAGATTACGCTGTTATCTGAGGAGGAGGAGGACTGGGTTCAAATTGAGAAAGAATCTCTGGCACATACCCTGAGATTCAGAAGGGAACTTGAGCAGCTCGAATTAAAGTTCCTCCCTACTACGTCTGAGTCTATAAGTTCTGTTCCATGTTCCCCTGGAACTGAAAGAGGTGTGTCTTCTTTTATCGTGAAGCCGCCTCAGCTTCAGATTACTGGACCTACCTTTGATGGACTGGAGATGCAAACCAACCCCATGAGTTTCAAGAATTTCCAATCCAGATTTGTAAAATTGTGTGGCCGGCATGGCTAACGATGCTGAAAGACTGAATTTCCTGAAATGTTCGCTCTCCGGTCAACTTTTGTTGCTCATCAATCATATAACTATTTGCAACAGAAATTATGAGGTTGCCGTTCTGTCCTGAAGAGCGAATACCTCGATGAGGATGAAATAATAAACCACATATTCCAGGACATTTTGGACTTCACCTATAAACGAGATAGAGGTTATACCACTTTGACTAACTTCATTACCAAAGCAGCCTCTCTTCTGTCAGAGCTGGAAGATTCATTCGGCTGTTCTTTCTCTAAGGACCATTCTTGGGGGCTCGACATATGGCAAAGATTCTCATTTCCAAATTCCCCAGAGAGGTCCGAGGGGAGCTGATTCAAATTTCTGGGAAGAGAATCCCCACTTTGTCGTCTATTTTGCAGGATACTAGGGAAGCGGTTAAACGTCTTCTCATCAAAGGGGACGAAGTCCCTGGCTCCACCTTCAATACGAGTTGGAGGTCATTGGGGGATGTTTCATCTAGGCCAAGGCCTGGTCCCTCTCAAAGGAATTCTTCACTTCAGGCTGACTCCACTTGTCGCACTCCAGGTGAAAACTTCTCATGCCTTCCCCCTGTTTTGTGTGTTACTTTTGGCAAGGATGACAACCAGGTTTCCGCCAACTGTTTGTTGGACACTGGCAGTGGCCGGACTTATCTGTCGGGTAAGGTGTTAGAACCCCTTGGTTCCTTAGCGTCCGTTGGACTGGATTGCGAACTCAAATTGACTACCATACTTGGAGACTGTAATAGGCGCTTCAGGGAAGTAAAATTGGAGGTGAGTGTTGGATCACATTCTCCACATTCTCTTCCTGTACTAGTACAGGAGGACCTGGATATATCTGTGCACATTGAGGAGTTGGATACTCTTTTAGACGGGTTCCAACGTCATAATTGCCCCCTAGCAGGTAGATTTGAGAGAGGCACAAACTTCATTCCAATTCATGGAATAATTGGATTGAATTTTATTCAAAGCTTGGATTTCTTGTTTGTATGGGCAAGCCTTTATTACTCCAACAGGACTGGTTTCCTTTGGTGAGGTGAAGCAGTTCCTTGATTTGGACCATTCTCTGGATGCGAACCCAGAGAGTCTTGCCTTCAATTCTGTTCTAGTATCAAGGGATGAAGTCAACCCCTCTCACCTTTGTTTCGTGCTGGAGTAACAGAGCAAGTATGAGGATCCATTTAGTGATTTTTTCCCTGACAGTGACGTGCAAAGGGGATTAGAGAAAATGTTTGGGGTGGAGTTGCTGGGAATAACAGAACAAGGATTAACAGATTATGATGAGTGGAAGATTGTGCTCTTCCAACAATCCATCTTGTTTAAAGATAGCAAGTATTACGTCCAGTTGTCCTGGGAGGAAGATAAAATATTGCGTGTCCCCTCCAACCATGCTGTCGCCTTGTGCATATTAGAGCATATAGTGGAAACAGCTTTACCAGGACTATCTGCAGGTTTTCCAGCAGCAAGAACGGGAGGGTAGAGGAGATTTTTGTGCCTCCTCAGAGATTTAACGAATTTATTGGGATTCCACATAGACTGGTTGTGAAATCGAACCCAACTATGACCACAAAAATTCGGGCAATATTCAACTGCAGCCTCAAGGTTGGAGACTCTCCATCTTTGAATGAAACTACTTACAAGGGAGTAAACTTAACAAGTGACCTGTTAGATTTGCTACTCACTTTCCGCTCCAATAATCATGTTGTGTTGGCAGACATCAAGAAGGCCTTTTTGATGATCCGCCTGAAGATGGAATCAGATAAGAACAGGTTCTGTTCTTTTTTTTTGAAGGATGGTGAACGACTACGTTGTTTTAGGTTCAACACAATCATTTTTGGGGTTGCTTCCAGTCCTTTTATCTTAAATTATGTTCTCTGATATCATGCTGCGCAGTTTCCCATGGATAACTGCAGATTTATGATGGAAAATAACTTCTACGTGGATAATCTCATCATGTCTAATGATAGTCTAGAGGAGCTGTGTGGATTATACACTCTCTCTTGGGAGCAGTTACATCAAAGAGGCATCGAACTACAGTTTTGCAATTCTGACCATGTAGGAATTTGAATCAAGATGGAGGAGCATGGTACACTGAGTGTTCATAGCAGTGGTTGGGAAAAGGTACTTGGTTATCAGTACTGTCCTCTCTCCGACACCCTTCGATTGGCTGCGTTTAAGTGCAATCCTGATGCTTCTACTAAGAGACAAATTCTCGAGGAGACCGCAAGAGTCTATGATCCTGTATCATTGTGCTTAACCGTTTCATTGTGAGGTCGTATTCTGCTAAGCAAGCTTTGGGAGAAAGGATTAGGGTGGGATGTGCTGGTTCCACCTGAATTTTTTCCTTATGGAAGAAACTTTCTTCAGATCTCTCTGGATTGGGGACCATTTCCTTTCCCCGTAAAGCACTCAGTGAAAGTGAACCTGGCGAGCTCTTCCTGTTTTGTGATGCCTCCCCGGAAGCCTATGGGTTCGCAGCATATGTGGTTCAGAAGTGTCGATCTTGTTTGGTATTTGCCAAAGCTAGGGTGGCTCCTTTGAAAAAGAAAACACTTCCTACTCTGGAGCTCATGGCTGTGTTCCTGGCCATGAAGTGCCTGTCTACGATTTTAAGAAACTTTGGAGGATTCACTCCTTCTGAGATTCACGTAGCCACAGATTCTCAAGTGGTCCTCTCTTGGCTTATCTCGGGGACCATCATGAGTAAGAACCTGTTTGGCCGAAATAGGCTAAAGGATATCCAGCAGATGAGCATTAAATTAGAAGCCACACTCAGCTTGTATCCCTCATTTTAGTACATTTCAACGGCAGAGAACCCCGCCGATTTGATCACAAGGGGAATGACGCTGGAAAGGTTCAAAACCTGCTTCCAATTCTGGTGCTATGGTCCAGGTTGGTTGAGTGGCGGCACCACTCCATGGGCTACTCAAGACTTACCATGCCTCAACAAACACAGCCAAGGTATAGCTCGTGCATCTTGGAATGCTGCGATCCTCCATGGAGGGAAACACCTACTGTTCTGTCCATGGAAAGGTTCTCTCCATTTAATAAACTCTTAAGAGTGACTTCCTTAGTCCTGAAATTTATCAATTGCTTGCATCGGTTAGAAGTTGACAGTGAAAAACTGGCAGCAGTTTTACTTATGCAGACGATGCAATGCCAGGTATATGTTGAGGAACTAGATTTTTTGCTAGATCCCTCGGGCAAGACGGTACCTGGGTTGGTGCGGGACCTTGATTTGTTTATTGATGGTGAAGGTCTAATCAGGTCAGGTGGCAGAATTGGTAGATCTCTCCACTTTCGCAGGGAGGTTAAACACCCTATTCTGTTGGCAAAGAGTCACCCGATTACCAAGCTTATCATAATGGATGTGCATGCTAGGTGCCAGCACTTGGGAATTGCATCCACTTTAGTGGAACTGAGATGTTGTGGGTACTGGGTGCCAAAAGGCAGACAGGCAGTGAAGATGATCCTTACTTCATACGCACTGTGCCGAAGGTACAATGCCAGACAGGTTTTGCCACCCAATGCAGCTAACTTGCCTGCATCCCGTATTGAACTGGAAATTTTCTTCAAGCATACAGCAGTGGATTTCACCGGTCACCTTTGGGTTAGGCAAGGTGGTAAGGAGGTGAAAATGTATCTACTTATCTTCACGTGTCTCTGTGTCAGAGCTATACACATCAAAGTGGTACCTGACATGAGTGTGTTGGCCTTTCTGCAGGCATTGGTACTGTTCACGAACCTGTATGGCATCCCGTCTACCATTTACAGTGATAATGCTAAAACTTTCCTAGGAGGCAGTCGATTGTTTAAAAGGTTGATGCTAAACCATGATTACCAACAGAAGTTTGGCTCCTGTTCTATCAAGTTCTGCCCCATTCAACTTTACACACCTTGGGTGGGAGGTGTTTGGGAGAGTAGTATTCAGACAATTAAGAATTGTCTTTACAAAGTGGTTGGTAGAGGTGAGATGGATTATTTTTCTTTACTTACCATCATATCGGATATCCAAAGTGCTATCAATAACCGTCCTCTGACATATCGAGAATCTACAGAGAAAGAGTTAGAGGCAGTAACTCCTAACATGTTTTTGTGGCCTAATAAGAGTCCTGGGTTGCTTTTAGATCTGAACGATGAGGATTTTGCCTCCAACCTTACACCCAGCCGAGAAAGGCTGCTCAGGACTATGCAGTTTCGGTACCAGTGCCTGGAGAGTTTCCACACTCTGTGGTATAATGAGTACCTGTTGAGCCTCCGGGAGAAACCCAAGGGGCGTTTTAGAGTGTCCTTCCAAAACAGATTAAAGGTTGGAGAAGTGGTATTGGTGAGGAGCCTGTAGTAATATCATAGAACTACTTTCATACGCGCAAGAGTTGTGGCCCCTGGCATATGAATATATACGAGGTTCTTACTTCGCACTCGGACATGGGCTAGTCAACATGTGTATATGTTTTCCTTATGTATATATGTATTAATAAATCATTTGTTCATATAAACGTCTCTGATATAATTCAAGCATGAACATATGGCGGTTACCATAATGTAATTCTTGTTGGGTAGGTCATCATTTCGGCAGGTCCCCCTTTTGGGGAGTCGTCGAAATGAATAAGACGGGAGTAGAAACCAACCTGGGAATAATAATAAAGAAACAAAGGAACTTCCAAACGAAACGGTTTTATATTAATTTCAGCGTACAAGTGGTATCGAGTCATAGAAAGTTCATGATTTTCATTTATGTTCCCTGACTCTGGAACCACTCGCGTCTCCATCTTTTTGCTTCCAACACTTTTGTCTTTCCCACCAGAACTGTTCTCCGTCCTGATTGATTACAACCTCTGGTCACATTTTTGAGGAAAGGAGGAAGGAAGGAAGGGGGAAAGGGAAGAGTAGAGAGAAAGAGACATGTAATGAGGAAATAGTAGTCTTGGTTTCACTACATGAGTCCCCCTCCAGTAATGGAGTTAGTTAATATCCTTAGAATTACTACTATGTCTACTTCTGTTTAAAAATAAAAATATTCATTTTTCTTTTTCCATGTCACTTTTCTTCCTGATTTAATTTATACATGCCACCAGCAATTTTACAGAATATACATGAATTTTACTCTCTACTTTATCGGTATCATCTGTTCTGACATCCTTATCATTAGTAGTACCTATCTGTGCTTTCTCGGTCACTCTAGTTCTATTACTGCTAGTTGGCTCTGTAAACGGTTTTAACCTATTGATTGATATGTGTGCATGAGTACCGTTATTCATATCGATCTGGAAGTGTTTATCTGATCGAGTCAAAACTTTATAAGGACCTGAGTATGGTGCTTCTAATGGTTTCCTAACTCGATCAACCCTTAACCCTACTTTCTCACAGGAAAGTAAGGTTTTCGTTATAAAAGATTTTGCATTTCCATGAATAAATCCTTTTCCATCGTTGAGTACATCAATTTGGGACATCCATTCACAAAAATTACGTACATACTTGTTGTTAACTGGAGTTTCTTTTTCTACTCTCTGCTTGTGTATCAGCTGATGAGGAATCAATATTGGTGCTCCAGTAACAGTGGTAAAAGGTGAAAAACCTGATTCATTAGGGGTGCTGCGTATACCTAGTAGGATCACTGATATCGCTTTCATCGAGGATTCTTTTCGCGCTATTATCGCTGCCTTAAGGGTACGATGTGCTCTTTCAATCATCCCATTACTTTGAGGATGATAGAAAGTTGTTCTCAATCGGTAAAAACCTACTACCTTGGCCAACTCTTGAAACAATTCGCTCACAAATTGGCTCTGTCAGTTACAACATGCAATGGAACTCCAAATTGAGATATCCAGGCATTGATAAATGCCTCTGCTACCGACTGCGCATTTCGATCATTGGCTGTACTTCGATCCAGTGAGTTGCACGATCGATACAGGTCAGCAAATATTTGTATGGACTGAGGTAAGGATCTTACTAATTGCGCGTTACGGGTAACGGGCCAACAATATCAATATGTACCGTTTGGAAATGTGCGGATGGTAAATCAAACTCCTGGACTGCAGACTTTGTGTGTCTGTGAACTTTTGATGGTTGGCATACAACACATTCTACACAGAATTACTTGACTGTCTTATCTAAGTTAGGCCAGAAGTATCTAGACTTAATCAGTCTTATAGATGCTCCAGTTCCAGGGTGCGCTAAACCGTGTAAACTGTCAAAGACAGCCCTACAAAGCTCTTTTAGGACAAACGGCCTGGGGTACTTGGTTGAAGTATCACACAGGGCAGAGCCAATTTCACGTGACATGCAGTATTCTTTTAAATTAGTGTATGACTTTATTTCGTCATCTCCTTTTTGTGCCTGGGCTATTTCAGCCAAATCACATGCATCTATTTGCACTGCTAAAGCAGTTCTAGACATACAGTCTGCAACTACGTTCTCGTCTCCTTTAATATACACACGTCAGCGATATATTCAGCAAGTACTGACAAGTGTCGTTGTTGTCGATCCGACTTTGCGGGTGTCTGACTACAAAAGGGCTTCACATAATGGCTTGTGGTCAGCGAATAATGTCACGTGACGACCCTCTATGAGGTGACGGAAATGTATTACTGAAAAAATAAGCCGCCAGCAGCTCTCTATTGAACGTAGAATACTTGGCCTGGGCTTGCAAAAATTTTGTGGAAAAGAAACCTATAGGTACTGGTTTCTTATCTACTAGCTAGTGTAATGCAGCACCAGCTGCGTATTGACTACTATCCGTAACCAGGTGGTACTCTGTGGCTGAAAACTGCAGATGAGCTAATGCTGTCATTTCTGACAATTTGCTTATTATTGTTCTGAAAGCATGAGTTTCTTCTTCGTTTAGCTCAAACGTTGCTTTAGGGTCCAACCTCATTCGCTCGGATAGTGGTAGCACTATGGTTGCGTAATTAGGGACTAACTTGCGATAAAAACCTGTCATTCCCAAAAATCTACGCAAGCTTTTCGAATCTTTGAGTACTGGAAAGATTTCTAATTCTTTAATTTTTTTTGAAGTAAGCAACAAGCCTTCTTTGCTTACATGAAAACCTAAGAAGTCCAATTCTGGCACTCCGAATACACACTTAGCTAAGGAAATCTTTAAATTATTATCACTAAGAATCCTGAATACCTTATCTAAGTCTTCTTTGTGCTGTTGTTCACTTTCACTAAAAACTAATATGTCGTCTAAATATACGAATATACAATTTAATTTTAGAAATAGTTTGTCCATAAAACGCTGAAATGTGGCTGTAGCATTCTTTAAACCAAATGGCATGTAATTAAATTCAAATAAGCCAAAAGGTGTCATGACTGCCGTCTTAGGCACATCTTCACGGTGTACTTTAATCTGATGATATGCTGCAATCAAATCGATCTTAGAAAAATATTACTATGCAGCAAGTTGTATGCAAAATGAATTTATGTTCGGTATCGGGTAGCGGTCTGTCTTGGTAACATTATTCAGTGCGCAGAAGTCACCGCAAGCTCGACATGAATCATCTGATTTCTTCACTAAGTGCCAGGGTGTTGCCCACTCGCTACTGGAAGGCTGGATAACTCCAGTATTTAGTAAGTTCTTTAATTCCGCCTGTGCTGCGTCTAATTTAGGACTGTAAAGTTGCCTGGCTTTAGCAAAGACTGGTATCAATCCTGTGATACACTCCATCATATTCTTTGTCTGTATCACTATGAGGTGACATTACGCTACTATAGTTATTTATTATTTCATTAACGTATTCTGCTAGGTCTATTTTATTAATCAATACAGTATTGGTTTCAGTTACTGTGTTGACTTTAATTTTGCACTCTGTTACATTATCACGGATGGATCTATTCTTGCAATTCACTGCTATATTAAACTTGTTTAAAAAGTCAAATCTTAACAAAGGGTTAGTGACATCCGCGATCACGAAACTCCATTGGAAAGATCTTCTTAAACATGGAATCTTGACTTCTAAGCTAGTTTGACCATAGCATTTTATGCTTTTACCGTTAGCAGTCGAGATATGAACAGGAGTTGGTTCCAAGGTAATTCCATTTAATACAGAACGTGGTAAAATGGAAATACTGGCTCCTGTATCTACAATAAAATTTACTTTAGATGCTCCTATTCTTGCAGTAATTTCTAGTAACGGCGGCACTACCGGAGCAAACGCAGTTCGCCTTTTTACTTTTCCGAATCGCTAGAGGCGGGAGATGAGGGACGCGAGTTAGGTAGCATTTGTATATTGCTCTTTTTCTTTGGCCATTTACACCACGGCTTACATATACGAGTCTCTTCTGTGAAGTAAATATGGGCTCTACATACTCTCGGTCGCTGTTTCCTTCTATACGGGCGTAGACTGACTGGTGTTGTTTCGCCTGTATGTCTAGTATCGTGGTGACTTGTTTGAGCCTGACTTTCTACAGTCTGAAATACCGGTGTATTTTCTATTAACAACATCAAGTTGTCGGACAGTCAACCTAACTCTACCAAGGACATCTCGGTGTGAGCCGCTATCACCGGGGCAATTTGCTTCGGCAGTGCAGTGCACGTATAAACTTATGGCGCACTATTTCGTCACTTGCTCCTATTCTATTTGCAACTGTTAACATCTCCTGGAGGTATATTGACGGACGACCTGGCAACGTAGTGGTCCTCATCAATTTCTCCAAGAGTTCAGGTCTAGTCTTTTTGTAAGTAGACAATACCGACTCCCTTAATTTAGCATAATCTAACGAGTGTAAAACTGCTGGCGGTATATTCGTCACTACGTCAGGTGGCAATGCACTTATAACGGTATAAAATTTGGTCTCGTCCGTAGTAATACGTCGGAGATGGAACTGTGCTTCTAATATTGCAAACCATCCCTCGACACTAGTTTCCATAAATTGTGGGGGTTTTACACTTACTTGTTGAGCCATTATGATTTTACTAATATTATTTATTTGAAAAAAAATATTGTATGATTATTTTTATTATTATTATATCTTTTGTTAATATTTTTCTTTGGAAGCTGCGACCAAAAGAAATGGCGGGGAGGGGGGAGGGGGCTAGGTATAATAGAAAGGAAGGAAAAGCGTTTAGCGTTAAATTAACCGAGATATCTGTGCTTCAAACTTATTGATAAATATATATATATATATATATATATTTTTTTTATTTATTTATTTTTTTTTTTTTAAAGAAATATATATATATAGTTTGACAAAACCTGCGTTATTGTCCGGGCGAATTTCTACACGTGCTAATTTCCTCACGTGTTTAAGATGACGACAATTATTCTTGTATGTGTGTTTGAAAGTTTTTTTTATGTTTTTTTTTTTTTTTTTTTTTTTGTGTGTGTGTGTGTGTATCCGGGCAAAAATTTTTGAATTTTGTAGAACTGCATCTTACAATTAATTTGTTTTGTTTTTTTGTTTTTTTTTTGTTGTATTTATATATATTTTACAGGCCAGGTCCTATTTAAATCACGTAAATTATTCGGTAGGAATCACGTAATTTTTTTTTTTTTTTTTTTTTTTTTAGGGTGAGCGTGTTATAAAACAGTAAAAATATATTTTATCGGCACTTCTTTAGGCGGATTTATATATATTTACTTTTTTCTTTTTTTTTTTTTTTGCCCTCGGACTTTGCTGTTACGTCGTCATCGTTTGTCCATGTTCATATGGACGTCGGGCGTTCACCGAATTATGGCGGTTACCATAATGTAATTCTTGTTGGGTAGGTCATCATTTCGGCAGGTCCCCCTTTTGGGGAGTCATCGAAATTAATAAGACGGGAGTAGAAACCGACCTGGGAATAATAATAAAGAAACAAAGGAACTTCCAAACGAAACGGTTTTATATTCATTTCAGCGTACAAGTGGTATCGAGTCATAGAAAGTTCGTGATTTTCATTTATGTCCCCTGACTCTGGAACCACTCGCGTCTCCGTCTTTTTGCTTCCAAAACTTTTTTTTATCTCTTTTTGTCTTTCCCACCAGAACTGTTCTCCATCCTGATTGGTTACAACCTCTGGTCACATTTTTGAGGAGGGAGGAAGGAAGGAAGGAAGGGGGGAAGAGAAGAGTAGAGAGAAAGAGACATGTAATGGAGAAATAGTAGTCTTGGCTTCACTACAAACACACCCACACTCACATAACAATTCAACATGGTGGCAGCGATGAGGATGTTAAAAAGAAAAATTACTTTAAAAAAATTTTTAAAAAAACAAGACGTGACGGAAAAAAAATAACAACGGAAAACAAACATTCTTTCGAAAACAATTGAAAATATATTGTCTGGAATCCGAAAAAACAAAAAAACAAAAAAAAACACACACATTTTTCACAGAATACAAGTATTTATCAGGTATTTGGATTCACTTTTTTCTTTTAACACTCAGTGTAACTTCTTGTATTTTTTGGCGCCATTTTTTTAAAAACTTGTTGCTACTATCTCTTTTTGTTATTACTGTCTATATTACAATGTCTCGAAACGATATACCCTCATTGAACTGGCAAACAGAAAACCCTGCTGAAATCTTCCAACTTTTCAAACAACGAATGCAACTGTATTTTATTCTTAATAAAATAAAAACAAAACAACAAATAAGTTATATTTTACTGCAAATTGGGGATGAGAGGCTTAGAAGATTTAATACCTAGACATTATAATAATAATAATAATAATAATAATAATATCGGAAGAAGAAAAAAACTCTGCTGAATTTATATTTAATCGATTCATAGAACAGCTCGAGCCAAAAGAGAATTTTAGAGTGAATCGATTAAAATTAATGTCTTACAGAAAAAAAAAACAAGATGAATCGTTGGATGATTTCGTAAATAGATGTAGATGACTCACACAAGAATGTTCGTTATGCGAATCTTATCAACAACAACGCACAATAGAACTTATTATCGTCAGCACTCCAATTGTAGATTTCCACAAGTTGTTGGAAAAAGACAATACCCTAACATTAGAAAAAGCTATTCGCATCGGAAAAATGTATGAAGCTTCTAACATACATCTAAAACAACTTAGGGTTTTGTTGAATAGCAACGGAAATAGTAGCACCACTATCCAGACGATAAGAACATCAAAAAATTCTAAGAAATTTAACAACTGCTTTAATTGTGGTAGAAGCCATGAACTTCGTCGTGGAGCTTGCCCAGCATATGGATCAAAATGAAAAACATGTGGTAAAGATAACCACTGGGCAGCAGTTTGTTTATCAAGCAAAACAAAACCACGGCAAAGATCGAAGTCACGAAGCAGAGACTACAAAAAATCAAAGCCGGAGTATCAACCACAATATCGGAGAGACCAGTCCAAGAAAAAATGGCCAGTCCAAGCTGATGCAATATGCAATACTCAAGGAATAGATGAACAACTTGAAAGCCTTACTTTTAACAGCATTAAAACGTTCTCTATCACCCAGAGAGACGAAGCTTTTGTTTATGTAAATATTAAATTACCTAACAGAAACGGAGTCCACAGGTTGAGGGTGAAAATTGATACAAGAGCCCAAGGTAACACATTACCAGTCTCTACATATCGTAGAATGTTCCTGGAGAAATTGGATGCCTATTGTTTCCCAAACATAGAAAACAAAACAAGGAAAAACAAACTAATAGCATATAATGATACTCCGATAAAATGCTATGGTAGCATCAATATTTCATGCAAATACAATGGAACAGACTGGCACAACAATGTTTTTACATTGTAGACGTACAAGGGCCAGCAGTTCTAGGATTACCCTCACTAGAACAGCTCAAATTAGTCACCCTTCACTGCACAATCAGGAAAGAGGATAGACATCAGCCTCCTGCTGCAACACCAGTCAATACAATAAAAGACGTGATGCAGATGCACCCAGATCAGTTTGATAAAATTGGTTCCATGCCAGGGTCTGTGCGACTATCACTCAACAAAAGCATATCACCGCACATCGATGCACCTAGAAAAACAGCAATTGCTCTAAAAGACAAGATAAAGCAGGAACTTGATAACATGGTCGAAAACAATATTAGCAGATAGGTGACAGAGCCAACAGATTGGGTTTCGAGTTTAGCATACTCACATGAAAAAGATGGGAGCCTGAGAATATGTTTAGACCCAAGATACCTGAATACAGCACTCAAAAGACCACATCATGCCATTCCTACAGTGGAAGAGTTTCTTTTTTTTTTTTTTTTTTTTTGCAGGCGCCAAGCTATTTTCTAAACTGGACGCTAAAGCTGGTTATTGGTCGATACACCTGGATAGTGAGTCTCAACCACTAACAACATTTCAATCTCCTTATGGTAGGTACTGTTTTCAGAGACTACCATTTGGATTGAGTGTATCGCAAGATAGTTTCCAAATGAAGATAGATCAGATACTTGAACAAGTTGTTGGTGCAGTGGGAATCGCTGACGATGTTGTTGTCTATAGTAAAACCAATGAAGAACACAACCAGATTCTACAAAAGCTCATGCAAGCTGCTAATAATGGTCTCGTGTTCAATTTTACAAAATGTGAAATCAAATCAAAAAGCATATCCTTCTTTGGGATGATCTATAGTGAAATTGGTGTCCGTCCGGATCCAGAAAAGCTCAAAAATCTAAAAAACATGCCATACCCAACCTGTAAGAAAAAGCTACAAGAATTCTTAGGCTTTATCACATACTCGTCACCATTTATTCCTAACCTTGCTGACAAGACACATACTTTAAGAGGACTATTAAAGAAGGATGCACCCTTTCTTTGGGAAGAACACCACAAGGAATGATTTGAAAAACTCAAAACAGCAATTAGCCAAAATTCTACGTTAACATATTTTAACGCAACTGAAATACCAACACTACAAACGGATGCAAGTTTAAAAGGACTTGGAGCTGCATTAATGCAAAACAAAAAACCTATTGCATATGCATCAAAGTCTCTAACAGACACTGAAAAGCGTTACACATGCATAGAAAGAGAGCTTCTTGCAATTGTATTTGGGGTTCAAAGATTCCACATATACCTATATGGCCGTAAATTTAAGGTACTCGCTCATCACGATTTTACAGAAGTCACTGACTAGTGCATCTCCTAGACTGCAGCTAATGCTGATCAAGTTACATGAATATCAGATGCAAATGGAGTACATACCAGGATGGGAAATGACTCTAGCTGATACTCTGAGCCGTCTCCCTAGCACTGAAAACACAGACACAATTGACTTAGACGTGCAAGTCGATTTGGTGAGATTCAGGAGTGAGCGCCTGAACGAGATAAAATAGGAAACAAAGGCTGATCCAGTACTTGATCAGCTGCAAGAAATCATAACAGGATGGCCAGATTCAATAAAGGAAGTACCGCCAACAATACGGTCATACTGGTCATACAGAGATGAACTATCTGTCAATGATGGTATCATCATGAAGGGTCAAGGATTATTATCCCAGAAACCCAACAGAAAATCATTTTAGACCAGCTTCATTACAGCCATCAAGGTATTGAAAAGACATCTTCAAGCCAGGGATGCTGTATACTGGGAGAAGATTAATTCTGATATCGAAAACATGATCAAGAAATGTTGAATATGTCAAGAAAATCTTCCAACGCAACCAAAGGAAACTCTACAACCACATTACATCCCCAGCAGAGCATGGGAAGTTGTGGGAACTGACTTGTTTCACTGTAATGATCAAGAATATTTAATAATTGCTGATTACTACAGCAAATTCCTAATTATAAGGAAAATGACTAGCTTAACTACAAGCAACATGGTCATCTCAGCAATGAAACAGATTTTCTCTAAGCATGGTATTCCCACCAGAGTCATTAGTGACAACGGACCACAATATTCCAGTGAAGCATTCAGAGAATTTGCCCAACAATGGCAATTTGACCACATAACGTCATCCCCAAATTTCTGAAAATCTAATTGCTTTATTGAGCGTCAAATCCAAACAGTTAAAAGAACACTAATCAAGGCAAAGCAAGCAGGCAGAGACCCTAATTTAGCAATGTTATGCCTACGAACAACACCAATCAGTCACAAGTTACCAAGTTACCTGGTGAACTTTTAAACAACCGCATTATGGGATCGAATATAATTGTGAAAATTCCAAATCCCAGATTTCCCAACCCTGACCATATCCATGAACAACTAGAACATAGACAGAATATACAGAAAATGTATCATGACAGAACAGCTCATGATTTACCAGCACTTGTCCCGGGACAAAATGTTCGAATGCTAGATAATCAAACAGGGAAATGAAAACCAGCAACAGTTTTAAGTAAACCTGAAGAACCCAGATCATACATCCTTCAACTCCCAGATGGATCTTCAAAAAGATGAAACAGAGCCCAAAAGGGCGACTGGAACATCTACCCGCAAACAGGTTCATTTCAACGATCACATCACCTCATCACAAGGTGAACACACTAACACAAACAATAGCTTACACCAACTAGCACCAAAACAGTCAACATATAACACAAAATGTGGCCGTGAAATACATAGGCCAAAAAGATATAAATAACATATATACTGGTGTATATAACAGACATTTGAACAATGTTTTTTTTTTATCTATCTGGTAAGGGGGATATAGTAATATCATAGAACTACTTTCATACGTGCAAGAGTTGTGGCCTCTGGCGTATGAATATATACGAGGTTCTCACTTCCTGCTCGGACATGGGCTAGTCAACATGTGTAATATCTTTTCCTTATGTATATATGTATTAATAAATCATTTGTTCATATAAACGTCTCTGATATAATTCAAGCATCAACACACCCACATCCACATACCAATTCAACAGAGCCCACATAAGCCTAGGCCGTTTTGGGTTCTTGGGATCATTTTGGAGATTTTTTACGGAGAGGATGGGGTAGACAGGTCAGCAAGGGTAAAAGAGGGGGAGGGGATGCGGTGCATATCCACTCGTTAAAAAAATTTTTCCCTCTTGAATTATCCTTAAGTGGAGAGGATCAAGATGGATTCATACCGGCATCTGTTGATAGGCCTGAGGATGGGATTAATGCTATTCCTCCTCAATCAACACCTGCCAATGAAGTAATTTGGCTTTGTCCTTTATGCGGTTCTCCATAGGGTGATCAGGACATGATTTGTTGCGACAGATGTGATGACTGGTGTCACTTCCAGTGTGTGGGAATCGAATCGTCTTCACCTCCTGCCAGACAGAAATGGTATTGTCCAAGTTGTGCACCTAGGAGACGGCAGTGAGGTAGACCTAGCCTCCTCCCTGAATAATTAGTAACCAACGAAAAAAAATAACCAAAAACTTATACTAACACGTTAATTTCCTCGAGTAAGTGCATGCCTTATATTTTTTGTTTTCCTTCATTTTCTTTTTTTTCTCTTTCCTGGGGAATGTGTGAAAAAAAAGGGGGGGGGGTTAATGATTGCTCAAGAGAGGGAGAGCGGTGTGCACTTATCTTGCTTACTAACAAAAAAGAGATTGCCTTGACTTCTCTGCCTTTTTAAAGTTTTTTTTCCCCAGGTCAGGTGACAGTTAATCACATGACCTTTTGGTTATTTAAAAGGAGATTCTGCCCAGTGGTTAAGTTTTTTTTTAGATGCTGGTGCTGGAAAGCTACTCTTTGATTACCTCAGCTTTGCTGGCTAGAGATTGTTAACAGACAGTCACATTGCGGAAGAGGGGGGCAATTCTTCCGCAACTTAAGGTAGGTGCACATTGATTCCTTTCCTCGACTGAGCAGTCGTTGGATTTTAAGGGAAAATTAATTTTTTTTCACAGCTGGCGTGCCAAAAAAAAAAAAATTACCGTCTGATCAACAAAATTCAATAAAATCTGAAACCTTAAAAACAAAACAAAACGAAAAAAACAAAAACAATTTTACAAAATATATTTTATCCTGAGCTTTTTGTTTTAAATGATATAAGGCCGGAATGAAAAATAAATTCTGAAATCCATGGGGTAATCTCCAAAAATACCGTTAGGGCTTACAACATGGCCGCCAGAAGAGTCACGTGATCCGGTTGATCCAAAACATGAATCGCCGTATTACGAAACCGGAAAACGCAAATTTAAAGCAAACTTTGACAAACAAGCATAATAATTAAGTACAAAAACAGTTTTTCAATATCATAATAATAAATAATTTATTTAGAACGGTCATTTAATTTTTTGTTGAGAAACAATCACAGTGTTTATAAAAAATATTTTATTCAGAGTTTTTCATAAAAATGGTATTTAAAACAAGGTGTTCATTTTTTTTAAGATGTAATGTTATAAAAATATGATGTAAAAAAAAACAGTTTATATTATATTTTTAATTTTCATTTTATAAATTTAGACAGAATAGATGGAGGCGATGCAACAAATTAGCTCACAAAATTTATTTGGGCCGACTCTTTCACGTGCGTAGACATTTTGTAAACATTGTTTTTAAAAAATAAAAAATAATACTTCTATTATGTTTTAAACGACTGTGATAGTTTATTTTGGAAGTATATTTCATAAAGAAAATTGACAACCCACTTTAAAAACAGAAATTACGAGTTTTATATATTTTATTCGCAGTTTTTTGTTGGGGGTGTCAAAAATTCCGCCTAAAATTCTGATACACCTAGTCGACCACTTGTTTGTTCTGAATAAAATACTTTTTATAAACACTGTTTTAACTAAAAACAACCTAAGATTGTTTCTCAAAGTTTGCCTATTTTTATAACAACATTATATCAACAAAAAATTAAATACAAACAAATTGTGATTGTTTGTCAAAGTTTGCCTTCAAGGCTGCGTTTTCCATTTGCACGATTCATGTTTTGGATCAACCGGATCACGTGACTCTTCTGGCGGCCATGTTGTAAGCCCTAACGGTATTTTTGGAGATTACCATCCATGGGATATTATTAAACAAATATCTTATAAATGATTTGCTTAACACATATTGAACAATTATAAAATATAAATTGAATCATAATCGAACTGAAATCACAAATAGTATAAATTAGAAACATGAGGTAATAATTCATAAGATGCCATGAATTTGGCAAGCATTCAATTATATGTGTGTGTGGGGGGGGTATATATATGAATATATTTGAGTTAACAAGTACAAATATATCTACAATACAAGGGAACTAATTATTAAAATGTCAAATTAAATTATCTCCCTTTCGCTGGATCGAGTAACTAGTTAGGTATGTAAAGACCTTGGATACGAAATAATTTCTACTTGAGTATCTATAAACTAATTCAATAATAATTTATTTGTAGAATTAAATTAATTCTCAAAACACTTTAATTCCTACGTAGAATAAAAATCTGTCAACTTTTACACTATGAAATAAGATGGCTGTCGAAACAAACACACGATGTTGAGTCTTCTGTGATTTTTTCTTCTTCTTACATTATATTGTCATTTTTTTTTTATATATCTAAGCAAAGAATTTCTAATTTTTCTGAAGAGTATATGCATGACAAAAGAGTATTATATTGACAAAATAATAACCATTTGTTTCTGCGTAACGAAACGCATCTATAAAAAAACAGGTACGTGCAAAATGAATGCCGATGCTCAAAATGTATAGCATTTTTACCCCTCCTTTTAATTCACCAAAAATCAGGAAATTAACCAATTTTAATGAAATTTTCAGTATTTATTCCATAATGATCACGAAATATAATGAACCCATTATTTTTATTTAAATCTAAGTGGAAATGTATTACTTTGTTTAAAGAAAAATACCTTTGCTAAAGTTGTGGTTTCGGGTTTGTATTACTGTACACAGATTCGAAAAAGTTGTCAAAAAACAAATATATAACAAATAAATGTTATTAAAGGCAAGATAAGTTACTTTTCTACCTAACTGGATATATTTTTCGTGTTTTTATTCAATGTAACATGTTTATTCAGCTCGAAAAACATAGTGTTTACTACCGATGTATTCGAAAATTCAAAATGGCGCCCGACACTCTCTTTAACACGGTAAGTTGAGGAAAAGATGAGGAAATAATAAACTAGACAAAATACTGTTAGAAATTCGCTCATTATATGTTACCGTGACATAAGTTGACATATATTCGGTGTTTTTTTTTTAATAGTATTTTGTCTAGTTTATTTATAACACCTTTTCCCAAACTTACCATGTTAAAGAGAGTGTCGGGCGCCATTTTGAATTTTCCAATAGATCGGTAAACACTGCATGTTTTTCGAGCTGAATAAACATGTTACATTGAATAAAAACACGAAAAATATATCCAGTTAGGTAGAAAAGTAACTTATCTAGCCTTGGATATTTATTTGTTATATATTTGTTTTTTGACAACTCTTTCGAATCTATGTGTACAGTAATACAAACCCGTGGTTTTTTGTAGTAAAAAAAAAAAAAGAATGAATGAATTTATTTTTGCTTTTTTTATGAAAATAAAGCATCGTAAATTATAACAGTTTTAAAAAAATATTTAATTTTTACAGGAACATTACGGAAAAAGCCCCTAAAGTCCATATTAATGAATTCGATATAACTCGAAGAAAAATGAATTTCTCGAACTACCAATATTACCATTGAATTAAGCATTGTTTATTTAATATTTTCATACACAAAAATTATAAATAGCAAAAATATTTCTACTTTTTTTTAAATTACAGATTTCGCATAATTTTTTATATGTGAGATTTTAATAATTTCCTTCCTCGCATGAATGTGAAACTTTCGCCGTAACATAATTTTTATGCAATCTTGAACAATAGTTTTTTAAAAATTTATTTAAAAACAGGAACATAAAAAATAAATTAAAAAATGATACAAGCGTTAAAGATAGGAATATACCGGATTCATTAGGAGTGTCAGAATTCGCCATTAAAAAAGGAGTAATTATGTAGACTCGCTATCTTTCGAAGCTTATAACAATATGAATAATGTAATTTAAACCCTATTTTTTTTCAATAAAAGGAGCAAAGACCAAACTTTAAAATAATAAGAGGGTTTATCGAAAAATATACAATATTTTTTAAAATTGTAAAAGTTTGTTGAAAGTTCAAATAAAGTTTATAATTTAATTGAAAAAAAAAACACCTCGTCTTTTTTTTTTTTAAATAAAACTAACTTTAATTTTAAAATTTCGAAACAGTCCATAATATATATGTCATTATAAAAGTTCTATTTTTGTTTGATAAAAAGAATAAAGTAGTTATTAAAAAGTACTGTAAATTTATTAAAAACGCACTCAGAAAGACACCCATTTATTGAAATATCTTTTATTTTTAAAAAAAATCTTGCTCGCGAATATTCGTAAAAATGTAATATTTAAAAATATTATTTTGAAAATATATTAATTGTCGCTGAAGTTAATGTTTTAAAGAATAAATATTGAATTGTCTTAAAAACGCACACAGAACCCCCCACCCCCACCCCCACAAAACACGGTACATAAAAATCAATCTTGGTCGCAAAAATCCAAAACAGAAAGAGACACCCGTTTATTTAAATATCATTTATTTAAATACGTTCGTTTTGTTACTTATTTTAAAAAAATGTTTTGTAAATATATACTTTTTCTTTTAAATCTTCAAAGGTTTTGTAAATATATTTTTTAAAAAATTCTGGTGAATATTCGAGCATGTTTGCTATTTGACGTGTTTAAAAACAACCGACGCCATGTGCTTGTGCCAGTGTCAAGGTCGAATCACCGGTGTTAGTTGAATTGTGCGCCTGGCACCGCCAGGCGGCGTCGTCTGCTACGGGGTATCTATTCTTTACTTGATCCCTTTTGGATCTTTTATTTCCATTTGAATAGACATTTCAAAATGGGGGGGGGGTGAATTAAAAAAAAAGCTTGTCTAGAATATTATATTCGGTTTATTGGAAATGAGCAGGCAATTTCACATTGAACCTGAAAATATCATAAAAATTGAACAATTAAAAAAATTTTAATAGATTTTTAAAGTTTGAAAATTGAAAAAAAAAATCGTAAAAATTCAATTGATTTTATTACGTAAAAAACGGACCTAGTTTTGGAAGACGATTTATCATACTTTTTTGTAGGCTTCCGGCTACTTTTGGATTGTATTTGAAAGATAAAAAAAGTTAATTTGCAAAAGGAAAAAAATATTTGTACACGTGAAAAAAAAGTTATGAAAAATGTTTTCACGGCGAGCTAACCAATTCAGCTAAAAAAAAAAAAAACAGTGTTTACAAAGTGCCTGCGCGCGTTCATGCAGCATGTCTTTTACGTAACAAAATCAATTGAATTTTTACGATTTTTATTCAATTTTTAAACTTTAAAAATCTATCAAAATTTTTCTAATTGTTCAATTTTTATGATATTTTCAGGTTCAATGTGAAATTGCATGCTCATTTCCAATAAACCGAATATGATATTCTAGACAAGCGTTTGTTTTTGTTTTTTTATTCACCCCCCCCCCATTTTGAAATGTCTATTCAAATGGAAATAATTAATTTTCACACCTCAAATTTATCTTTATTCTATTTTTATTCGTCCATTTTTGTCCGTATCTACTAAAAAAATGTACCGAAATTTTATCATGCTAGAGGAGCCGTTTTAAATCCTGGAATGTATATATATATATATATATATATTAGGCACCGCCAAAACTGGGGGGGCAGGTCAGTACTTTTTGACGGACCGTCTTTTTAAAAATCTACCAAAAATCAGGTAATTATCCGATCAATACGAAATTTTCAGCGATTATTAGGAGAAGAATGAACTTTATAACAGTGTACTTATTTTTCATAAACGATGTTTATATATATTTTTTTTTTTTGCTTACAAAACCCCCCCTTGTTTTGAAGTGGGAACAAATATGCTTAAAATAATCATCTGAGACTGAAATCAACATATTGTGTTGTAAGGGACAGAATTATAGATTCAAAAAAAAAAAAAAAAAAAAATTGTTTGCATACCTTATTTTGACGTCTGAATATCAGAACTTCGATTGTGTTTAATTATCCCGCTTTTGAGTTTTGAAGTGTGAAATTCGGTGAATATGTTAAGTAAAATAATTAATTTAAGTTAAGCAAAACAAAAAAAAAAATTTTTTAATATTTATACGAAAAAAGCTATTTTAAAATTTTTGATAAATAAATTAACAATTTTTTTTTAGCGAGCCGAATAATGCATGACCATTATTAAACAGGGCATGCTTTGAATAATCGATACCAAAAAAAAAAATTCGATAAATATTGTGCCCTTTGTGTTAAAAATAGCATCTTTTTTTTCGCTCCCGTTTGAAAACGTTTGCCGCCTTTGACTATGGTGGACCAAACGCGCTGAAATAATTTTTTTTTATTCTGCTTTAAATTGCCCCCCCCCCATTTTGGGGAGTCTGGCCCCCACACACATACACATTAAAAACCAAACGCATACAAATGGTCACCCATCTGGTACTGGCCAGCCTCAGCTTAATAATACATTGAAATTTTCGTCACTGAAAAATAAGTTTTTTTTGGCCTGTTTGGTCTTCCATAGTTTTCGTCTCATCAAAAGAAAACGTAAACAGAGTCGATCTGAACTCTACGGCAACGCGAATATCTGGTTACCTATATGAATAAGTGGAATTATTTGAAATTCAGGTACTTATATTATAATATTTTTACATATTCTCTTAGAAAATCATCCTAAATCTTCGTTAGACAATAAATAAATTAATTAATTATTTCAAAAACCCTTTTTTTTAAATATTTAAGTACGTTTTTTGTGCAAGACAAAAAATGTCAATTGTTAACTTTTTGGGAAAATTTAACATTTAAAATTGAATTAAAAATAGTAGAAAAAGTTTTACATTATTCTGTTTTCTATATGATAAAATTCAGGGTTTTATCTTTCTGGAAAAAAAAAAGTTACTCAGATATAATGGATTTTAATAAACGTAATTTCGTTTTAAAAAACAACAACAACTTGATTTTGCGGCCATTTTTGGCGGTGCCTAATATATATATATATATATATATATATATATATATATATATATATATATCATTAACTATACATTATATAATTATATATATATCATTAACTATACATTTATTCGTCCGTTGTGGATAGGTCATGTCTATCGAGCCACTGGAAATTTTGGAAAAATATTCCATTTACAATCGCTTCCTCCAGATATCTAAGCGTATAAGTTTTGTTGTATTTTTAACAAGTAATCGATTAATAGTTGAAGTTAATTTTTAACAGTTCTTTAGACTATAAAATGACTCATAATAACTCCGCTCTACACCTACTGCACATGCACCGTTTCGTTCTGTGTTTCGAATTACCACAAGAATAAATTAGGTGATTGTCTATAAATGGGACGAAAAAAAAAATTTTACAAGAAAAATCTTAAAAATATCTTTATAATGTACGTACTTGTCACTGGATGGAGATGTCATATTCCAAAAATCACGTAAATCGACGCAGTAGTTTTTTTTTTATTTAAGAAAATAAAATATTATCACACGGTTTATCGAAGATTTGCTCCACGCCATCTTGTTTGAAAGCTAACGACACTAACAACACCTAGCGGAAATTTGGGATCAACAAGGGTATATAATATATATATATTATATATTTATCAATTTTACATATAGGCAAAAAACACACAGGCAAAAATAACTTTTTCGCAGAGGTAAATAAACGTAACAGTGATAAAAGTTGAATGCATGTATTTATACAAACGAAAATGTTCAAAGATATTATTCTTGTAATAAATGTAATTGTATTCATTGTTGTTGATCTTATTTTATGTATTTATACGAGGAAAGAACAGAAAAACGGAGAGGAAAGAGAATTTTAATTGTAAATATTAATCGCTGACCGTGACTTCATATAGGCAGAATTTGTTGTCTGTTAATTCCGTGATTTCTCTAATCGCATATACAAGCATGGATAAAGTTATCAAAATTTTTTTTTTTTTAGTTTACTTTTTAACGATGTTTACAGTACGACGGATCTTCTTTGTACCTTTTCAAATCGAGAGCGGGCTTGAAATAGGGATGCATACTCATTCCGAAACTTTTTGACTCTTGCCCTGGATTTTCAACAAGTCGAATGTTCCAATACAGAGGTCCTTTTTTTTTTTTTTTTTTTTTTTTTTGAGAGCTGAATTTCAACAAATTCCACACAATATTATGTCTAGCTTATTTTAGTAGGAAGACAAAACCTTGGGATAATCCTGGGCATCATCTGGAATTTTGTCTCAAACAAAAACGTCCTTGAGAAGGCCACTCGAAGATAAAGGATGGCGGTGAGAGTGTGGCGAAACTAATGAAAAATGTGACTTACACAAGCAACAGCGTCTCTGTCTATTCTGTCTGATGACGTAAGAAAAGAGAAAAAAACTTTCGTCTATAGACGAGTTATTATTATACATGTGGCATTAAGCACAGTGCAGTGCAGTCTTCTTTTTTAGACAGTTGAGAGAGAGAGAGAGAGAGAGAGAGAGAGAGAGAGAGAGTAAAAACGGGGGGGTGAAGATTACAGTCGAAGCCTGAAGTGGGAAATAGTACTTTGGATAAATATTTATTATTATTATTATTATTATTATTATTATTATTATTATTATTATTATTATTAACAACTCATAGTTTTGTTCGACTACAACACTATCGGTAATGGTGAAACGATTCAAGGGGAAATTGTTCGCTTTAGAGTTGAAGTATAATAAGCTTACAATAATAAAATTAATGATAATCAGCGTATAATAATTACATTATAATAATTAAATAATTGCTTTTCAGCTGATAACTATTATAATAATTATAATAAATATAATGATTATAATCAGCTTACAAGATTATAATAATGATAATCAGCTTATAAAAATAAAATTAAGGATAATCAGCTTATAATAATTATTATAATTATAATTTTCTTATAATAATTATAATAATTATAATTTGCTTATGATGATTATAATAATTATAAATTGCTTATAATAATTATAATAAGTATAATTTGCTTATACTAATTATAATAATTATAATGATTATAATTTGCTTATAATAATTATAATAATTATAATCAGCTTACAGTAATTATAATAATGATAATCAGGTTATAATAATTTTAATAATTATAATAATAATAATGAAAATAATGATAATCTGCGTATAATTATAATAACTATAATTAAATAAAAATAATTATAATAACTATAATCAACTTAGATTAATTATAAAAATGATAATCAGCTCAGATTAATTATGATAATGATAATCTGCTCATAATAATTATAATTATGATAATCTGTTCATAATAAATTATAATAATGATAATCTGTTCAAAATAATTATAATAATGATAATCTTCACAGAACAATTATTATAATGACAATCTTCTCAAAATAATTATCTTACTGATAATCAGTGACTAATAATTATAATAGTAATAATCTGCTCATAATAATTATTATAATGATAATCTGCTCATAATAATTATTATAACGATAATCTGCTTATAATAATCATAAAATTGATGATCAGATTATAATAATAATACTAATGATAATCACCTTATAATAAGTATCATGATGAGAATCTGCTTATAATAATTATTATAATAATAACATGCTTATCATAATTATAATAATAATAATCTGCTTCTAGTAATTTTAATAATGATTATCTGCTTATAATAATGGTCATAATGATAATCTGCTTATAATAATTATAATAATGATAATCTGCTTAGAATAATTATAATATAATGATCAGCTTATAATAATGATCATGATGATAATCTACTCATAATAATTATAATAATAATAATCTGCTTATAATAATTATAATAATGATAATCTGCTCATAATAATTATAATAAGGATAATCTGCTCATAATAATTATTATAATGATAATCTGTTTATAATAATTAAAATAATGATAATCTGCTTATAATAAGTATAATAATGATAATCTGCCAAGAATAATTATAATAATAATAATCAGCTTATAATAATGATCATGATGATAATCTACTCATAATAATTATAATAATGATTATCTGCTCATAATAATTATTATAATGATAATCTGTTCAAAAAATTATAATAATGATAATCTGCTCATAATAATTACAATAATGAAAATCTGCCATAATAATGATCATGATGATAATCTAATAATAATAATTATAATAATGATAATCTGCTATTGGTAATTATAATAATCATAACATACTCATAGTAATTATAATAATGATAATCTGCTCATAATAATTATAATAATGATAATCGGCTCACAATAAATATGATAATGATAATCTACTCATAATAATTATAATTATGATAATCTGCTCATAATAATTATAATAATGATATTCTGCTCAATATAAATTATAATAATAAGCTGCTCATAATTATTATAATAATGATAACCTTCTCAGAACAATGACAATCTGCTCAAATAATTATCTTAATGATAATCAGTGTCTAATAATTATAATAATGATAATCTGCTCAAAAAAATTATTATAATGATAATCTGCTTATAATAATTATAAAATTGATAATCAGATTATAATAATAATAATATTAACGATAATCAGCTTATAATAATGATCATAATGAGAATCTACTTATAATAATTATTATAATAATAATCTGCTTATAATAATTATAATAATAATCTGCTTATAATAATTTTAATATTGATCATCTGCTTATAGTAATGATCATAATGATAATCTCCTCACAATAATTATAATAATGATAATCTGCTTAGAATAATTATTATAATGATAATCTGTTCAAAAAATTATAATAATGATAATCTGCTCATAATAATTACAATAATGATAATCTGCTATAATAATGATCATGATGATAATCTAATAATGATAATTATAATAATGATAATCTGCTCTTGGTAATTATGATAATCATAACATACTCATAGTAATTATAATAATGATAATCTACTCATAATAATTATAATAATGATAATCGGCTCACAATAAATATAATTATGATAATCTGCTGATAATAATTATAATTATGATAATCTGCTCATAATAATTATAGTTATGATAATCTGCTCATAATAAATCATAATAATGATAATCTGCTCATAATAATTACAATAATGATAACCTTCTCAGAACAATTATAGTAATGACAATCTGCTCAAAATAATTATCTTAATGATAATCAGTGTCTAATAATTATAATAATGATAATCTGCTCATAATAATTATTATAGTGATAAACTGCTTATAATAATCATAAAATTGATAATCAGATTATAATAATTATACTAATGATAATCAGCTTATAATAATTATCATGATTATAATCTACTTATAATAAGTATTATAATAATAATCTGCTTATAATAATTATAATAATAATCTGCTTATAATAATTTTAATAATGATTATCTGCTTATAATAATGATCATAATGATAATCTGCTCATAATAATTATAATAATGATAATCTGCTTATAATAATTATAATAATGATAATCTGCTTAGAATAATTATAATGATAATAATTAGCTTATAATAATAATCATGACGATAATCTACTCATAATAATTATAATAATTATAATCCGCTTATAATAATAATTATAATAATGATAATCTGCTTATAATAATTATAATAATGATAATCTGCTTATACTAATTATAATAATGATAATCTGCTTAGAATAATTACAATAATGATAATCCGCTCATAATAATTATTATAATGATAATCTGCTTGTAATAATTATGATAATGATAATTTGCTTATGATAGTTATAATAATGATAATCAGCTTATCGTAATTATAATAATGATTATCTGCTTATAATAATTATAATAATGATAATATGCTATTAATAATTATAATAATGATAATCTGTTTATAATAATTATGAAAATGATAATCTGCTTATAATGTAACCAAGTACGGGTATGGGGTTGATATCTCGTTGAAGAAAAATAACAAAAAAAAAAATGTGGGCATCATATGACTCTCTGTGGTTAATAATAATTTAAAAAAAAACTATGCACCCAAATATTTATTGTTTGTAAAGATCAGATTCTTGAAGCAAAACGGTTGTTTATTTTTGGAAAAGAAACTTCGGAGATCAATGACGCGCAATTTTTTTTTTTTAAAGATATACTCGTGACTTCCAAAGGGCAAGCACGAATGTGTTTATGTACTCGACAGCAGCAACTTAAAAATGAGTTTGATGAGATTGATACTCGAACGACTCCGTGTTAAGATCTAGCAGAGTGGGCTTCAACTAACACGTTTCTTCAACTACTGACAACCTTATTTCAACTCAGAACATTCCTCGAAACAACTAGAAGTAACTTTTGGCGAGCCACTGGAAGTGAACGATTACTTCTGGGTACTGTCGAAGTTATAAGCCGCTGTTTTCGTGCATATTCTCAGAATAGCTACACACCGGCTACCTTCAAGACTCTGAAACGCTATAAGAACATTACTATTGCGAATAAACTTGGATTCATTTTTTATTCGTGTGTGGAATTGTTTTAATTTTCTTTTCACCACACTGAAATTCACTGCTCTCTTATCGTCGATGTTCGTCGTTAGGAGGGTACACAACAACAAGTCCGGAGTATATATTTAGACGATCAACCGATAATTCTGTCACTTCTCCATATCAGCAACTTTAGACGGCTAAGAATTATCACCGGCAGTTGTCACTGCAAGGACGAAAATAGTGAACTGTAAACTACCAGAGTCGGGTCGTTTTCAGGCTGCCGTAATACGAGTAGAAGGGTCCGAAGGTCGACGATCGTCCTCAACCGACCGGCTTGGAGGGGGTGACATTTGGTTACCATTGACCAGGATTATCGAAATCAGGAAGAAGGTGTGTTAGCTAACCAGGCAGATGGATTTAAAATAAAAAACAAAAAAATAACAGCATGTTTACTGTTTGCAACAGGTGGGACCTCCCAACAAGTGAGTAAACAAAAGCAGCGCAGAACCAACAACTTAGCGATCAGGTAGGAATCCACCCTATTTTCGTTCTTTTCACTTTTTTTGCTTGTCATTGATCGTTTTTGGACTTTCTGTGGGCTTATTTTATTGTCTATTATTTAATATGGAATCTGCTAGGGCTACTACCATGACCAATGAAGACGATAGGGCTGCAGAGGAGTTAGGGCGTAAGATTGAAGAAGGAGGACGGCTAATGTAACGGGATCCAGAATTCCACTGTTCACAGGTTTGGCTGTGGAGTTGGGACCCTGGTTCAAAGCAATAGAAAAGAAAGGGCACACCTGTCGAATGCCAATATGATTTCACTGACATATGACTATACCAAGGGCGCTGCCTCAGAATGGATTGGGAAGTATTTGGATAAATACAAATCCCAAACCAACTGGGAGATGTTTGAATATGACATCCAGCGGTACTTTGGCAGTCACTCGAGCTGAACGGAGGCAGCTCAAGCGCTGGTAAGTGTGAGGCAGAGGGATGGAGAATCCATCGCTCACCTAGGGGGACGCATGAGCGTTCTCGCTAAGGTAGCTTATCCGGATCAAGATTGGAGAAATGATCCGGCTACCCAGGCCCAGCTGGCAGAGTTCTTCACAAATGCTTTGAGTAATTCCCTATTGCGTGAGGACATGGCAAGGGCACAGCCTAGCATGTTGAAGGACGCCTTTGCACAGCAGGCTCGAAGAGCTGAAGCCCTTCTCCTGAAACTAGGAAAATTAGAGGAGAACAAGACAGACTGGTTGAAGGTCTGCTACGGATTCGGTCGACGAGGACACATTCAAGAAAAGTGCCCTGAGCTTCACCAGAGTTGGGAAGAAAAAGCCACGAATCCAGAACACTGGGACTTAAGGGTAGGAGGAAGATGCATACCCCATCCTAACCTTAAGAGGGGTCTAGTGTGCTTTGTTTGCCAGAAAGAAGAGCACAGGGCGCATGAATGTAGGATTAGAACAGAAAGAATCCACCCGTGTCCAAATTAAAACCCAGGTCCCCTAAGAAGACCCCAACAAGGAAATCTTTAAACTAGTTAGGGTTGCCCCAATAGCGAAAGGGTGGGTGACCCCTAGGAGAGATAGGAATGTCCAGAAAAGCATAGATGGGGCTTTAAAATTAAAATGCTACAATTG
The DNA here is from genome assembly GCF_053919585.1 of Euprymna scolopes. Taxonomy (NCBI): domain Eukaryota; kingdom Metazoa; phylum Mollusca; class Cephalopoda; order Sepiida; family Sepiolidae; genus Euprymna; species Euprymna scolopes. Next base: position 79,318,981 of record NC_136484.1, read on the forward strand.
CAGAAAAGAGGGGCACTATAGTTATCAGTGCAGAAACGGGGTGCACTGTTTCAACTGTGGCCGCCCGGGACATTCAAAGAGGGCCTGCATGCTGAGGCCTAATTGTTTTAAGTGCGGCAGTGAAGAACATTTAATTCGAAGTTGCAAGGTAAAGGAGTTTGTACGGTGTGACGAGTGTAAGGAAAGAGGGCATACCGCAACTAGCTGTCCACTAAGGAAGAAGGAGACATGCCAGGGGTTCGGGAAGAGCGGGCATTTGTGAGACAGTTGTAGAAAGAGGAAAAGTAAGGTTAAGAATCCTTCGGACAAGGATAAAAATGGGATAAGGTTATGTCAAATATGGTCCGAAGATGACAAACTCACGTGCAACATTGAGATAGAGGGCGAAACGTTCAGAGCATTGATATACACCGGACTGGAAGTCTAAGTCATTAGTTCTTTAGAGTTGCAAAAACTAAGACTCGCCGCTGACCGATTTATGTTGACTAAAGTGAATGCGTTTCAGGCAGATGGGGGTAGATTTAGATTAGATTGGATACTGAAAGTAAAGATAAAGGTGGGCGAGACCGAGACATCCCACACATTGTATGTAGCGCCAAAAATGACCCACGATGTGATACTGGAAGGAGGCTGGCTTAGAGAAAGGAAAGCCGTATTAAAATTCGACCCTCCAAAGTTAGTCCTTGGGGAGGAAGAGATTATTTTAGGTAGCACGATGCTCACTCAAGTGGACCTTGTGTCTCGTGAAGATTTAAAGATTCCACCTAGATAACGAGCTGGGGTGAGATAGAAGGGGCTATAATGGATAGCGAAGCCATTTATCCAGTTTTACCCCTTACCCACATAGAAGAGGACGAGGACGTGACAGTGTTACCAGCATTAGTGCAGGAAGGTCAGGCAAAGAATTTTCCGGTAGTTGTAGCAAATACGAGTCTGAAGACGGTTAACATTAAATTAGGAACTAAGTTGGGCAGAGCTTCAGTGTTAACATTAAAAACTAGGGTGAGGTGCGAAGAAATGCCTGTAGAGAGTGAAGCAATTAGTGACAAGATAGAATTAGACTGTCCTGACCAATACCGAGAAAGATTAGGAAGACTATTTAAAGCTAATAAGCGAGTGTTAGCTAATTCAGATAAGGAATTAGGTAAGATGCATACGGTAAAAATGTTGATTGACACAGGAGACCACCAACCAATAAAGATGAGGCCGTACAGAACGCCTATTTGGAAGAGAGAGTTGGTTGAGAAAACAGTGAAGGAGATGGGAGAGGCTGGAATTATCGAGCCATCTCAATCACCTTGGGGTTTCCCAGTGTAGTAGTAGAGAAAAAGGACGGAGGAAATATATTTTGCATAGATTTTAGAGAACTTAATAAGATAACAAAATCTACTGTTTATCCTCTGCCCTTGATAGACGACATTTTAGCGATGCTAGAGAAAGCTACATGTTTTTCCTCCTTAGACTTAAGATCAGGTTACTGGCAAGTGGCAGTAAATGAGAAGGACAAACCTAAGACGGCTTTCGGTTGTCACATGGGGTTGTTCCAGTTCCGTGTTATGCCGTTTGGGCTAGCAGGAGCTCCTGGTGTTTTTCAATCATTAATGGCAATAGTGTTGAGAGGATTTGAACATTTTGCCATGGCATATTTGGCTGACATCTTAATATTCTCAAAAACCCCGGAAAAGCACTTTAAACATTTACAGGCTGTGTTAGATCATCTGAAATATCATGGCTTGAAATTAAAGATCGAAAAGTGTCAATTTATGAGAAAAGAGACTAAATATTTAGGATTCATCATAGACCAATCTGGAGTAAGGCTAAAGTAAAGATTATAAGGGCGATGCCAGAACCTCAAACAGACAAGTTAGAGCATTTATAGGAACTGTAGGTTATTACAGTAGGTTCATAGCAGGATTCTCTAGAATAGCTATACCACTAATTAATCTAATGAAGAAATATGCTAGGTTTGATTGGACCGAGGCATGTCAGAAAGCATTAGATACGTTAAAGGCCGACCTGATATCCATTCCTTTATTGATTTATCCCGATCTGAGCAAGCCTAAGGTCTTATATACGGATGCTAGTGATACGTGTATAGGAGCTTGCTTGACTCAGCCGTGTGAAGAGGCAGAAGCTATAATCCCGGGAATAAAGGATGAAATGCCTATCTACTTTCTCTCTCACAAGTTAACAAAGACCCAACAGAAGTGGCCCGTGATTGAAAAAGAGGGCTATGCCATCGCGTACGCTTTGCAAAAACTGCATTTCTATTTAACGGGAGCGACGTTCATAATAAAGACTGATCATCGTCCATTACAGTACTTGTTCGATGCTGAATGGAAGAATCGAAACGTGCAACTGTGGGCTATGCAACTGAGTGGCTACGACTGTAAGATAGAGTACCTGTCTGGAAAAGAAAACACGTGTGCAGATTTATTATCTAGAATTCCTGAAGCAGTAGAGGAAGAAGCTGACGCTAGTGATCAGAATCTAGTTAGTGATAATAACTATAGAATTTGCACTCTTAACTCCCAGCAATTGCAGAATAGGCCCCCAGAGGTAGAAGATGAAATAGAGTCGGAAGAAGATAACTCTCAAGAAAACGATTCCAATAAGATTGGGTGGGAATCGATAGACCTGAAACTACTTAAGTTAGAAGCGAGAAAAGACGAAGAATATAGTGTACTTAAGAAATCGCTTGTAGAAGGAAAATTACCGCTTTCAAAATCGAGGAAATATCTGTTATAGGATGATCAGGTATATTATGTAAATGGGGAAGAGAAGAACCCAACGCTATGCTTGTATGTCCCAGATGGTCATGTGAGGATTAGTTTAGTGCAGATAATGCATGACGGGTTAGGTCATGTAGGTATTGATAAAACTTACTCGATTTTAGCGAAGAAATATTATTGGCCTGGTATGTATAAACATAGCCACTCCTATGTAACAGAGTGTGTTACTTGCCAGAAGCGGGCAGTAAAAGGAGCTAAGACACCCCTAATAGAGACTGATATTCCCTCATATCCGTTTGAGAAGTGGAGTATGGATGTCTCAGGGTCATATAATATTAGCAATAAGGGAAATAAGTATATAGTCAGCATGGTCGATTAGTTAACGAGTTGAGTAGATGCATTCCCAGTGCGAAGGAAGAATGCACAGACCATGGCGGAGATACTAATGAATGAGATTTTCCCTAGGTACAGTGTCTCACGTTTGTTATTGATGGACAACGGCGGAGAATTCATAAATGCTGTTGTAAAAGAGGTGACGGGATATTTGGGAATAAAGCATGTTACCACCTCTCCATACCACCCACAGCGCAATGCAAAAGCAGAGAGATTCCATAGGTTTTTGGGAGATACACTGTCAAAGCTATCAGAGAACAAAATCGAGAGTTGGAACTTGTTCTTGATGCACAGTAGAGATGTAGTGCTACGATTGGATAATCTCCTACTACCAAAAAAAAAGGTATACTGGGGAAGAAAATCATAAAAAAATGATTGAGCAACAGCATTCTCTGTTTGGTGAAGTGCGTCGAAAGACTAGGTCAGCACAGAAAAAGCATAAGAAAAGAGTCAACGAGGGAAGGGTTAAGAAAACATATGAAGTTGGCGACCCAGTATACTACAGAACACAGGTTAGAAAAGGAAAATTAGATGCTAGATGGAAACCGTACTATAGGATAGTAAAACAAATGGGAACAGTGACATATAAAATATGGGATAAACTGATGAATAGAATCAAGAGGGTTCATGCATCAGATATCTGTGAAGCCAATATTAGGGAGTGGAAAATGCCTAATATACAGACAGATAGACCTGTGAGGAAAGCCACCCTGATCGATCCGGAAGGAGATTGGGAATACACGGATAGGTGGGCTGATGAGGTAGTGGAAGAATAGGAGTTAGTTAGAATCTGAAGTAGAGAATACAGACTCGCTACCAGAGATAACAACTACGCCACCAGATTCGGAAGGTTGGGAATCTGAAGATGATATTCCACTATCGGTACTGAGAGATAGAGGCTGGTGATGAGAATAGGGCTGAAGAATCAGAGAGCAATGCGATTCCGTCAACAGAGCCCCCAGAAGTAATAGGCGATGTGATGGGACCTAGACTTCTGAGAAGTAGCGTAGAACGACCTATCAATGTTATCTCTAAAATGAGGGAAAATTAAAGATAGCTATGAAGAGGATAAGGAAAATAAAGAAGATGAAACTGATTCTCTTAAGTTATTTAGGGAACTGGAATTGAGTGATTGAAATAAAAAAGGGAACAAATAGTAAAAGAGCGTTACTATGTGTATTTGTAGGATGCGACCCTAATAATGATGACGATGGTGGTGATGGTTGGATTGACAGTAGCGTTGCACCACACACACAGTACGGTATTTAAGAAGACCAGCGAGGTAACGATTTCACATTCTAAGTGGATCTTGACATTCCCCATCAATCTGGGAGCACATCGGAAGATTCAAAGGGTACTAGAACACGAAGTTGACTTAGCGGCAGACTTAAATCTGCAAATGCAGAAAAATCAATCAAAACTTAAATTCTAATACAGCGTTATTTGTATCACTAGGAGGACGGTTAGATAAGATGAAACAAAGACTCTGATACATTGGAGGATATTTTAGGGATATTGGATTATTAGCAGCAGGAGGGACACAGAAACGAGTTAGAAAGAGATCTATACTACTTTTCGTAGGTAAAGCACTACACGTATTATTCGGTACCTTATCAGAAAGTGACGCAGAGGCATTAGAAAAGCATATAAGTGGTTTAGAGGAAACTCGACAGAAGATAAAGCACGTCGTAGAGGAAAGTTTATCAATAGTGAACGTTACTAGATATGAACTGACAGACCATAGACAAAGAATTAACTGGCTATCCCATACAATCATCAGTCTAAACGAAAGTTTGACTTTTATAGCTAGAAGAATAAGTACGGTAGGACCTGTAATTAAGCAAAGACTGGAACTGATGATGATGACAAACCAACTCGACTCATCAATTCAGTTATTGACATTGGCAATGGAACATGTTAGGACACAATTAGATTTACTTTCATTAGCGCACATGTCACCGAGCATCATACCCCCAAAGACTTGAAAACAATACTTGGGATGATTCAGTCAGACTTGCCACATACTTTACGCTTACCAGTAGATCCAAAGAAGAGTCTATGGGAATATTATGAAATTGTGCTACGATGTTACAAAATGATAAGATTTACATAATGGTTGAGTTACCTTTATTGAATAGAAATAGCGACTTCAAAGTATTTAACGTAAATAATTTACCAATACCGTTTCGTACTAATGTCACTGAAGGGAGAGCAGTAGCAAGATAAAAAGTTGAAACGGAAGGAATAGCTTTTAACCCCATCCAAACCAAATTCATGGTGTTGTCACCTAGTGAAGCACTAGCGTGTAGCATGAATGCACTGAGAGTTTGTGCAGTAAAAAGTCCCATCTATGCAACTAACGGACACAAGTTATGCGTAGTTCAATTATTCCAAGGTAATGAGGAGGGAATCGATAAATATTGTGGAGCAGAGGTGTCGATTGATATACTAACCCTCCAAGCTATACATCTATCTGATGGTGTTTGGGCAGTTGTCTCAACTAGTGAGCGAAAGTTGTTGAAAGTCTGTAAGGGACGGCAACAAGGGGAAATACACCTATGACCATTATAGATTTACCTATGAGTTGCGCAGCATTTGCACCAACTATAGAGATCTTGCCGTTCTATAGACTTAAAGAGAAGTTTGAGCTCGGGAATGACTTTCTGTCATTAGCTAGAATACCGCGTGTAAATTGGTCAAAAGTATGGACACCTATCACTAAGGAATTTCCGAAGATAGAAGCTCACGAAATTCCACTTCTTTTGAAACTGGTCGGAAAGCTCGATATGAACGAGTTAGTAGATGAGTTACAAACAGTGAAGGGTGGTAACGAACCAGAAAAATCGTGATGGGAAAAAGTAAGTAAATGCTTATATCCTACAATAATCATCTTGGTCGTGATGATGATAATAGCTTTTCTAGTGTATGGGAAAAGGAGAGTAAGCCACATCAATAGCATCCTAAGGGCTGGAAAAGATGCTAATAAAATAGATAAGGATGAGAGTAACCCTCAATTAGAGCGCTTAAAAGGAAAATTTCATTCGTCGTTTGAAATGAATAGGGATGAGCATGAAGTGAGGGACGCTACCGTGGTTTTTGATAAAACACCCAGACCTGATCAATCTGGTACAGAATCGAGACTATCAGCGAACTCCACATCTAATACCCTACCAACGTTGGAGATACATATGTGAAGAAGACTGAGGCCGGGTAATCAAGAAAGATCCATGGAAGGAAATCCGAGGAAAAATGGGCTATTGAATAAATAGTTGCATGCATAAAAAAAAAATAAATATATATAAAATAATGAGGTTTCTGGACAATCATATGAACTGAAATGAGATTTGAAAAACACTAAACTCTAAAAGAGAACTTTTTGCATGTGCATGAACGATAAAGTTAAAAAAAAATTTTTTTAACCAACTAACGAACTATTATGAATTGTAAAACCATGATATTAAGGCCCAGTAAGAAGGGGGTTAGAAAAAATATTGAGTCCAATATTGTTTCTTTTAAGTAGGGGAGGTAATATAACCAAGTACGGGTATGGGGTTGATATCCCGTTGAAGAAAAATAACAAAAAAAAAAATGTGGCCATCATATGACTCTCTGTGGTTAATAATAAAAAAAAAACTATGTACCCAAATATTTATTATTAAGCAGAGTCTTGAAGCAAAGCGGTTGTTTATTTTTAGAAAAGAAAGTTCAGGAGATCAAATGACGGGCAAGTTTTTTTTAAAACAAAGGAAGATATACTCGTGACATCCAAAGGGCAAGCATGAATGTATATATATACTCGACAACAGTGTTAGTTTTAACTAAACAAAAAAATATATGAATAAACACAATTGCCCAATTACGTTTACACATTTATTATACACTGACAAACATTTAAACAACAATAAAACACAATACAATAGCGACAGTTCGATAAAACTCACCAACTGGTGGAAAAAGTTCTCAGAGCTCATCTCTGTGAAATGAAGGTTCTCCTTTTCTTGAGAGGGAAAAGGCAACACGTCTGCCCGTGACCAAAGGGAAAAATCAACCAGCCTAAGAGCAGGGGCAGAATACTCCTCCCCAGTGTGCTCTAATTTTTAGTCCCCTACAACACTCCCCCCCCCCAAAAAAAAATACGGAGTACTTTTAATTGAATGTTGTGAGAGGATTGTTTTTTTTTTATGTAGAGACAAAGTCTCTTAAATGGGCAGGCCATTTTACCTGTCCGCCCGAACGTGGTTTTTTATAAGGGCGTTTTTCCAATGTCACTTCGACTGGCATCCTTTGTGAGGGATCTACTTCTAAATATGCATCCTCGAGTGTTGCGGGTTTCAACCTGTCAATTGAAATATTTTGTTCTTCGTCCTTAATGAGGACGCTGAAATACTTCTTGTTTTTCTTGTTGACTTTAAAAGGTCCGCGGTACGGTGGTTGCAGGGTATGCGACCTAGCTGTATCGCGAACAAACACGTGTGCATGTCTCTAGTGCCTTCGGCACATATGTGTTAGCGCACTTGTTTATTCCTGATGGAGAATATGCCATTTTCACCAGCTGCAGTGATGTCCCATTATTCTGCAGAATCTTCTGCAGAATCTTCTGCAGGTGCTCGTCTTTTTCTTGCTCCATAGCTAAGGTGTTGGCTTCGACGGAAGGTCCCAATGTGAAGGAGTTTATTTCTCGTGACAGTGTATCTGTTGGTATATTGTCAGCTCCCTTCACGTGTCTGACATCCGACGTAAACTGTAGGATATAGTCCAACTGACGAACCTCTCGGGGAGAGTATTTGTCTGAGGAGGACTGCAGAGCGCCTAATAGAGGCTTGTGGTCAGTCACCAAGAAGAATGACTGTCCCTCTAGGAGCTGCCGATAATGTCTTATTACGGAAAACGAGACCAACAACTCTCTGGAAAATGTGTATAGCGTGTTTCTGCGTCAGTCAATTTCCTGGAGAAGAAAGAAATAGCTCGCCAGTTCCCATTACATTTTTGCTGCAGGACCGCTCCAATTCCAGTTGCAGATGCATCTACTGCCAGGCAAAGTTCACTATCGGGTTGAATGTGGGACAGCTTTGCGGTGTCTTCTAACATGGCCTTTACTTTGTTGAATGCTGCTATTGCTTCCTCCGATAATGTAATGTTGCAGTTCTTCACATTTGTCAGCATACCTGTCAATGGCAAAAGTACTTGGGCAACATGAGGGAGAAACCTATGATAAAAGTTAACTAATCCTAAAAATTGCTGCAACTGTCTCATTGTAGCAGCGATATGGAAATCTCGGATGGACTTGACTGTCTCTGGGGATGGGGAAATTCCCTTCTCTGAAATATGGTGCCCCAAAAATATAACCTCGGATTGACCAAAAGTACATTTCGATGGATTTAAAACACCACATTGGTTCAGGCGATCGAATACTTGGTGCACATGATCTATGTGTTCCTGCCTATTCCTGCTAGCAATGAGGATGTCATCTATGTATGCACACACAAATGGCAAGTCTCGCAGAACCTGGTCTATAAAACGTTGGAACGTTTGAGCTGCGTTGTGTAAACCAAATGGAACACGTAAAAATTCAAACATTCCAAACGGTGTGGTAATTGCTGTTTTGGGAATATGTTCGGGCTCCACAGGGATCTGGTGGTATGCCCGAATAAGGTCTAATTTAGTAAAGACCCTATTATTCTGGGCCACTGCTGTTATATCTTGGATATGTGGTACTGGGTACCTATCCCGTTTCGTAGCGGCATTTAAAGCTCGGTAGTCCCGACATGCCCGCCATGCATTTGGACCCTTACTAACAAGATGAAGAGGCGAGGCCCATTCGCTATTTGAAGGACGAACTATGCCAAGCTGCATCATCTGCTGAAATTCTGCTTTCGCAGCCTTTATTTTTTCAGGTGTTAAACGTCTGGCTTTACAATGGACGGGTGGGCCTTTTGTCTCAATGTAATGAGTTACAGTGTGTGGTAACACTTCCTTGTGAAAGGAGGGGACCGATATTGAAGGATATTCCTTCAACAGACTCAGGAAGGCTTCGTCCTGGTCTGCATGTGCTAACTGTGCCAGTCCCCACCACCCCACATGCTGCAAGTTGTGTGCTTGGATCTCGGAGACACTGGCCTGACATATCTACTACCAGGCCAAATGCTTGCAGAAAGTCAGTACCCAGTATAGCACTGCTTACGTCAGCCACTATGAAAACGTGGATAAACGATCTGCATAAACCCAAATTAAGGTCCATGCACCTCTTCCCCATAAGTCCGTATTATCGAACCTTTTACAGCTCGCAGTGTAAATTTACAGGGAGGAGACCTTTTGTCAACTGATGTTGATGGGATAAGGGAAACTTGTGCCCCACTGTCCACTAAAAACGAGATGCCTGTATTTTTATCTACAAGATAAAGTAGGCGGCCAGAGCAGGATGCACCGGCAGTTGATGCCGCTCTCATCTGTCGGTTTAGGCTTTTCCCTGCCCCTTAGAGTTGCAAGGTGGAATACAAGAGTTGGCATTTTCGCCAAAATCTCTTGTGCTTCCAACAAATAGCTTCTTGCTTGCGTTCCTGGGACTGGCTGCGACCTCCTCTGCTGCCATGTCCCTGCTTCTGTTTTAATGATAGTCTGGCGATGTCTTCCGCCATTCCGTCCATACGGGCTTCCAACCGTTTTTGGCCCTCCATTAATTTTTCCAGAAGCTCGTCTCTTCCAGAGGTCTTCATGCTGGATACTGCAGACGATTGTGTGGATAATATGTCTGCAATTTGATCTGCTATGACGGCGAGTTGTTCCACCGGTGTGGACTCGTCCTGAGCAGCGATAGCCACCTTATACTCCGTCGGGATCCGTTGGAGGAAAATATGCTTAACGATGCTTTTATCCATCACACCTTCAGCTAACCGTTTTATAAATTGGGACGGCTTGCTATCTCCCAGGGTCTCTTGTTCCAACAACTGCGAAATACGCTTATGTGTGGAAACAGTCACAGCAGTCGTGACTCTCTCCTTAAGTACGTCGTACGGCTTTTCTGTAGGTGGAGAGATTATTAACTCTCTTACTTCAGTAATTGTATTCTGAGGTAAATTGGATGCGACGTAACAGAATTTCTTTGCCTGGTTGTCAATCGATTTTTGTTTGAAAAATAAATCGAGTTGAGCAAAAAACAAAGCAGGGTCATCGCGAACTAACGAGGCATTAACGTTACAAGTTATCGCCATTTTAAAAAAATATATATTTATTTATTTATTTATTTTACCGCACTGGAAACTACAAGAGTCTAACAGCAGGGCATGGAAAGAAAGGAATAGTAATAATACAATGCGAAGGGTAAGGGGGCACAGAGACAGAACGCAACGTACTCGCCCATATCAGCCAATCCTGTATCAGGCGCCGAATTTGACAGGAATACTGACAGCCGTTTCAGGAACGAAATTTTCCTATAAGGGATAATTTAGTTTCGAAAAAAAGTTGTTGCATTTGTTGTGCACAATTAAAACAAAACCCTAGTTATATCCTTATTCTATCGACAAGAATATGTAAAGAATAGACGAAAAATCGTGTTGCTATCTTAATTACGCTACCCTACAAATTTTTATTTAGGGAATAATAATTAGAATTCTAGAAATAAAATTTACATCCTAACTTTTTCTTATTGTTCATAAAAATATTATTTTACTTTTTTTTTTAAAAGAACTTATTATTATGTATGTGCGTGTACATATATATTTGTCGGAGTCACCAATTTGTTAGTTTTAACTAAACAAAAAAAATATATGAATAAACACAATTGCCCAATTACGTTTACACATTTATTATACACTGACAAACATTTAAACAGCAATAAAACACAATACAATAGCGACAGTTCGATAAGACTCACCGACTGGTGGAGAAAGTTCTCAGAGCTCACCTTGTGGTGGAACGAAGGTTCTCCTCTTCTTGAGAGGGAAGAGGCAACACGTCTACCCGTGACCAAGGGGAAAAAACCAACCAGCCTTAGATCAGGGGCAGATTACTCCTCCTCGGTGTGCTCTAATTTTTAGTCCCCTACAACAGCAACCCAAAAATGAGTTCAATGAGATCGATACTCGATCGATTCCATGTTAAGATCTAGCAGAGTGGGCTTCAACTAACACATTTCTTCAACTACTGACAACCTTATTTCAACTCAGAACATTCCTCGAAACAACTAGAAGTAACTTTTGGCTAGCCACTGGGAGTTTGTGCATATTCTCAGAATAGCTACACACCGGCTTCCTTCAAGACTCTGAAACGCTATAAGAACATTACTATTGCGAATAAACTTGGATTCATTTTTTATTCGTGTGTGGAATTGTTTTAATTTTCTTTTCACCACACTGAAATTCACTGCTCTCTTATCGTCGATGTTCGTCGTTAGGAGGGTACACAACAACAGGTCCGGAGTATATATTTAGACGATCAACCAATAATTCTGTCACTTTCCCATATCAGCAACTTTAGATGGCTAAGAATTATCACCGGCAGTTGTCACTGCAAGGACGAAAATAGTGAACTGTAAACCACCAGAGTCGGGTCATTTTCAGGCTGCCGTAATACGAGTAGAAGGGTCCGAAGGTCGACGATCTTCCTCAACCGAACGGCTTGGAGGGGGTTATAATAACAATTATAATAATGATAATCAGCTTATAATGATTATAATAATGACCATCAGCTTATAATAATTATAATAATGATAATAAGTCTATAATGATGATGATGATGATAACCTGCTCATAATAATTATAATAATGAAAATCTGCTCCAAATAAATCTTACAATGATAATCACCTTATAATAATTATAATAATGATAATCAGCTTATAATAATGATAATCTGCTTATAATGCTTATAATAATGATCATGATCATAATCTACTACTACTACTACTAATAATAATAATAATAATATGATGATGATAATCTACTCACAATAATTATAATCACGATAATCGTCACATTATAATTATAATAATGATAATCTGCACATAATATTATTATAATGATAATCTGCTCATAAAATTATCATAATGATAATATGCAGATAATAATTATAATATGATAATCTGCTTACAATAATTATAATAATGATTATCTGCTCATAATATTTACAATAATGATAACCTACTCACATTAATCATAATAATTATCATCAGATTACAATAATTATTATGAGGATAATCAGTTATTAAGAATTATAATAATTATAATCTGTGCATAATAATTATAATAATGATAATCGGATTATAATAATTATAATAATGATAATCTCCTTATAATGATTACAATAATGATTATCTGCTCATAATAATTAAAATAATGATAATCAGCTTATAATAATTATTATAATGATAATCTGCTCATAATATTTACAGTAATGATAACCTACTCACATTAATCATAATAATGATCATCAGATTAAAATAATTATTAAAAGGATAATCAGCTAATAAGAATTATAATAATTATAATCTTCTCACAATAATTATAATGATAATATGCACACCATTATTATAATAATTATAATAGCTTATAATAATTATTATACTGATAATGTGCTCATAATAATTATAATAATTATAATCTGTTCATAATAATTATAATAATGATAATCTGTTCATAATAATTATAATAATGATAATCTGCTCAGAGTAATTATAATAATGATAATCTGCTGATAATAATTATAATAATGAAAATCTACTCATAATAATTATAATAATGATAATCTGCTCATAATAATTAAAATAATGATAATCAACTCATAATAATTATAATAATAATAATCTGCTAATATTAATTATAATAATGATAATCTGCTTAAAATAATTATAATAAATATAATCTGCTCATAATGATTATAATAGTGATAATCTGTGTTTAATTATTATAATAATGATAATCAGCTTATAATACTTGTAATACTGATTATTTGATCATAAAGATTACAATAATGATAATCTGCTAATAATAATTATAATAATGATAATCTGCTCATAGTAATTATAATAATCATAACGTACTCATAGTAATTATAATAATGATACTCTGCTAATAATAATTGTAATAAAGATAATCTGCGCATAAAAATTATAATAATGATAATCTGCTCATAATAATTATAATAATGATTATTTGCTCATAATAATTATTATAATTATAATCTGCTCATAATAATTATTATAATAATGATTATCAGCTTATAATAATTATAATAACTAGTGGGACCTGTGGAAATTCCACAGCAGCATTTTTCCTATGCAATATATTGTTGCTGGGCATGCTGTGAGCGTTCTATTCAGCATGAATGAAGACACAATCATATTCTAGTTTTTTTTTTTTTTTTATTAAAACTGTACTGCTCCCTTACTAAAATAATAACTTTGATATATTTCATGGGCTGATTATTTCATTACAAACACACCGGTCAATTAACTCACATTTTATCATTTTTCATAATTATTGAATATGTTACTATGTTCGACAATAATTTTGCATAATTTCAACCCACATTATCGCCTCTCCCTTTACTAAAATAGTAAATTTGATATATTGTATCGGCTGATTATTTTATAAAAAACACAACTATTAATTAACTCACATTTCATCATTTTTATTTTTTAATAATTCTTGGAAAAAGTACTAATTTTGACAATAATTTTTCATCATTTAAACTCACCATATCGCACACCTTACTAAAATAATAACTTTGATATATTTTCTAGGCTGATTATTTCATTACAAACACATATATCAATCAACTCACATTTTATCATTTTTCTTACTTCTTGGATATGTTACTAATTTCGACAATATTTTTTTATGATTTAAACCAACGTTGTCGCCCAACCTTACTAAAATAATAACTTTGATACATTTGCTGGGCTGATTATTTCATTACAAACACACTAATCAATTACCCTCCATTTCATCATTTTTCATAATTTTTGAGTATGTTACTTATTTCGACAATCATTTTTCATAATTTATATCCACAGTATCGCCCTCTTTTAATAAAATAATAACTTTGAAATATTATCTGGGCTTATTATTTTATCACAAACACACTAATGCATGAAATCACATTTAATCATTGTTCATAATTCTCGGATATGTTACTTATTTCGACAATCATTTTTCATAATTTTAACCCACATTTTCGCCCTTCCCTCTTTACTACATAATAACTTTGATATATTGCCTAGGCTTATTATTTCCTTACAAACACACCAATCAATTAACTAATATTTCATCATTTTTTCGTAATTCTTGGATATGTTACTAATTTCGACAATAATTTTTCATAATTTAAGCCCTCCTTATTTTCTTCCCCTTTACTTATATAATAACTTTGATATATTGTCTAGGCTGATTATTTTATTATAAACACACCAATCAATTAAATCACATTTCGTCATTTTTCGTAATTATTGGATATCTTACTAATTTTGACAATAATTTTTTATAATTTAAACCATCCTCGTCGCCCTCTCTTACTAAAAAAATACTTTGATATATTTTCTGGGCTGATTATTTCATAAAAAACATAACTATCAATTAACTCACACTTCATCATTTTTCTTAATTCTTTGATATGTTACACATTTCGACAATTATTTTTAATATTTTAACCCACATTATCAACCACCCACTACAAACATAATAACTTTGATATATTATCTGAGATGATTATTTCATTTCAAACACACCAATCAATTAACTCACATTTTGTAATTTTTCATAATTCTTGGATATGTTACTTATGTCGACAATCATTTTTCATCATTTTAACCCACATCATCGCCCCACTTACTAAAATAATAATTTTGGTATATTGTCTGGTCTGATTATTTCATTGCAAGCACACTAATGCATTAAATAAGATATTATAATTTTTCATAATTCTTGGATATGTTACTAATTTTGACAATTATTTTTCATAATTTAAACCATCCTTATCGCCCTCTCTTACTTACATAATTACTTTGATATATTTTCTGGGCTGATCATTTTATTATAAACACACTCGATTAACTCGCATTTAATATTTGTTCATAATTCTTGATATGTTACTAATTTTGACAATAATTTTTATAATTAAAACCCCACATTATGCCTCTCCCTCCTACTTATATAATATATTTGATATATTGTCGGGGCTTATTATATCATTACAAACTAATCAAGTAACTCACATTTCATTATTTTTGATAATTCTTGGCCATGTTACTAATTTCGACAATAATTTTCATAACTTTAACCCACTATGTCGCTCCCCCTTACTTAAATAATAACTTCGACATATTGCCTAGGCTGATTATTTTATTACAAACAAATAAATTCTGGGTATTCTCATAGTATATATATTTCACCAATCCTATACAATCCCGAGTGACGCCGCATATTCTGCTAATATATATCGTTCACCTATCTCATTCAATCCCGGGCGATGCTGGGTATTTTGCTACTATATGCTTTCCACATGTCACATTCAGTACTGCGCGACGCTTTCTGATAGTATATATTTGCACATCTCATTCAATCCCTGGACTGACTTCATGTCTGCCACCCCACTGTTGAAAATATATTTTAAATAAAGTAATGTTTTAATCGTAAACAGTTTCAGGCACTTCCGGGACTGACTTTATATCCCCAACACACTGCTAAAAAAATACATGAAATAGTGTAATGTCTTGATAGTAAACTGTTTAAGCCATTTCCGGGACTGACTTTATATCCCCAACTCACTGCTAAAAAAATACATGAAATAATGTAATGTCTAAGTAATAAACTGTTTCAGCCATTTCCAGGACTGACTTAATATTCCAAACCCACTGATAAAAATATACATGAAATAATGTAATGTTTAAATAGTAAACTGTTTCAGCCATTTCCGGGACCGACTTTATATCCCAAACTCACTGCTAAAAAATACATGAAATAAAGTAATGTCTAAACAGTAAACTGTTTCAGCCAATTGCAAGACTGACTTTATATCCCAAACTCACTGCTAAAAATATATATGAAATGAAGTAATGTTTAAATCGTAAACTGTTTCAGCCATTTCTGGGACTGACTTTATATCCCCAACTAACTGCCGAAAAAATACATGAAATAAAGTAATGTCTAAATAGTAAACTGTTTCAGCCATTTTCGGGACTGACTTTATATCCCCAATTCACTGCTAAAAATACCATGAAATAAAGTAATGTCTAAATAGTACAGTGTTTCAGCAATTCCAGGAGCAACTTTATATCCCAAACGCACTGCTAAAAATATACATGAAATAATGTAATGTCTAAATAGTTAACTGTTTCAGCCATTTCCGGGACTGACTTTGTATCCCCAACCCACTACTAAAAGAATACATGAAATAATGTAATGTCTAAGTAGTAAACTGTTTCAGCCATTTCCAGGACTGACTTAAGATCCAAAACCCACTGCTAAAAATATACATGAAATAATGTAATGTTTAAATCATAAACTGTTTCAGGGATTTCCGGGACCGACTTTATATCCCCAACTCACTGCTAAAAAATACATGAAATAAAGTAATGTCTAAACAGTAAACTGTTTCAGCCATTTCCAGGACTGACTTAATATCCCACACTCACTGCTAAAAATATATATTTAATGAGGTTATGTTTAAATCGTAAAGTGTTTCAGCCATTTCCGGGACTGCCTTTATATCCCACACTCACTGCTAAAAATATACATGAATTAAAGTAATGTCTAAATAGTAAACTGTTTCAGTCATTTTCGGGATTGACTTTATATCCCCAATTCACTGCTAAAAATATACATGAAATAAAGTAATGTCTAAATAGTAAACTGTTTCAGCCATTTCCAGCACTGACTTAATATCACAAACCCATTGATAAAAATATACATGAAATAATGTAATGTCTAAATCGTAAACTGTTTCAGCCATTTCCGGGACCGACTTTATATCCCAAACTCACTGCTAAAAAATACATGAAATAAAGTAATGTCTAAGTAGTAAACTGTTTCAGCCATTTTCGGGACTGACTTTTATCCCCAAATCTCTGCTAAAAATATACATGAAATAAAGTAATGTTTAAATCGTAAACTGTTTCAGCCATTTCCGGGACCGACTTTATATCCCAAACCCACTTCTAAAAAAATACATGAAATAATGTAATGTCTAAATAGTAAACTGTTTCAGCCATTTTCGGGACTGACTTTATATCCCACACTCACTGCTAAAAATATACATGAAATAAAGTAATGTTTAAATCGTAAACTGTTTCAGCCATTTCCGGGACCGACTTTATATCCCAAACCCACTTCTAAAAAAATACATGAAATAATGTAATGTCTAAATAATAAACTGTTTCAGCCATTTTCGGGACTGACTTTATATCCCACACTCACTGCTAAAAATATACATGAAATAAAGTAATGTTTAAATCGTAAACTGTTTTAGCCATTTTCGGGACTGACTTTATATCCCCAATGCACTGCTAAAAATATACATAAAATAATGTAATGTCTAAATAGTAAACTGTTTTAGCCATTTCCGAGACTGACTTTATATCCCCAACCCACTACTAAAAAAATACATGAAAAAAATATAATGTCAAAATAGTAAACTGTTTCAGCCATTTCCGGGACTGACTTTATATCCCCAACTCACTGCTAAAAAAATACATGAAATAAAGTAATGTTTAAATCGTAAACTGTTACAGACATTTCCGGGACTGACTTTATATCACAATCTACTGGTAATATATACATGAAATAAAGTAATGTTTAAATCGTAAACTGTTTCAGCCATTTCCGGGACTGCCTTTATATCCACAACACACTGCTAAAAATATGCATGAAATAATGTAATGTCTAAATAGTAAACTGTTTCAGCCATTTCTGGGACTGCCTTTATATCCCAAATCCACTGCTAAAAATATACATAAAATAATGTAATGTCTAAATAGTAAAATGTTTCAGCCATTTCTGGGACTGCCTTTATATCCCAAATCCACTGCTAAAAATATACATGAAATAATGTAATGTCTAAATAGTTAACTGTTTCAGCCATTTTTGGGACTGACTTTATATCCCCAACTCACTGCTAAAAATATACATGAAATAAAGTAATGTTTAAATCGTAAACTGTTTCAGCCATTGCCGGGACTGACTTTATATCCCAAATCCACTGCTAAAAAAATACATGAAATAATGTAATGTCTTAATAGTAAACTGTTTAAGCCATTTCCGGGACTGACTTCATATCCCCAACCCACTGCTAAAAATATATATGAAATGAAGTAATGTTTAAATCATAAACTGTTTCAGCCATTTCTTGGACTGCCTTTATATCCCCAACTAACTGCTAAAAATATACATGAAATAAAGTAATGTTTAAACTGTTTTAGCCATTTTAACTGTTTTAGCCATTTTCGGGACTGACTTTATATCCCAAACCCACTGCTAAAAATATACATGAAATAATGTAATGTCTTAATAGTAAACTGTTTCAGCAATTTCCATGACTTATTTATATCCCAAATCCATTGCTAAAAAATACATAAAATAATGTAATGTCTAAATAGTAAACTGTTTAAGCCATTTCCGGGACTGACTTTATATCCCAAACCAACTACGAAAAAAATACATGAAATAAAGTAATGTCTAAATAGTAAACTGTTTCAGCCATTTTCGGGACTGACTTTATATCCCCAATTCACTGCTAAAAATACCATGAAATAAAGTAATGTCTAAATAGTACAGTGTTTCAGCAATTCCGGGACCAACTTTATATCCCAAACGCACTGCTAAAAATATACATGAAATAATGTAATGTCTAAATAGTTAACTGTTTCAGCCATTTCCGGGACTGACTTTATATCCCCAACCCACTACTAAAAGAATACATGAAATAATGTAATGTCTAAGTAGTAAACTGTTTCAGCCATTTCCAGGACTGACTTAAGATCCAAAACCCACTGCTAAAAATATACATGAAATAATGTAATGTTTAAATCATAAACTGTTTCAGGGATTCTCGGGACCGACTTTATATCCCCAACTCACTGCTAAAAAATACATGAAATAAAGTAATGTCTAAACAGTAAACTGTTTCAGCCATTTCCAGGACTGACTTAATATCCCACACTCACTGCTAAAAATATATATTTAATGAAGTTATGTTTAAATCGTAAAGTGTTTCAGCCATTTCCGGGACTGCCTTTATATCCCACACTCACTGCTAAAAATATACATGAATTAAAGTAATGTCTAAATAGTAAACTGTTTCAGTCATTTTCGGGATTGACTTTATATCCCCAATTCACTGCTAAAAATATACATGAAATAAAGTAATGTCTAAATAGTAAACTGTTTCAGCCATTTCCAGCACTGACTTAATATCACAAACCCATTGATAAAAATATACATGAAATAATGTAATGTCTAAATCGTAAACTGTTTCAGCCATTTCCGGGACCGACTTTATATCCCAAACTCACTGCTAAAAAATACATAAAATAAAGTAATGTCTAAGTAGTAAACTGTTTCAGCCATTTTCGGGACTGACGTTTATCCCCAAATCTCTGCTAAAAATATACATGAAATAAAGTAATGTTTAAATCGTAAACTGTTTCAGCCATTTCCGGGACCGACTTTATATCCCAAACCCACTTCTAAAAAAATACATGAAATAATGTAATGTCTTAATAGTAAACTGTTTCAGCCATTTTCGGGACTGACTTTATATCCCACACTCACTGCTAAAAATATACATGAAATAAAGTAATGTTTAAATCGTAAACTGTTTTAGCCATTTTCGGGACTGACTTTATATCCCCAATGCACTGCTAAAAATATACATAAAATAATGTAATGTCTAAATAGTAAACTGTTTTAGCCATTTCCGAGACTGACTTTATATCCCCAACCCACTACTAAAAAAATACATGAAAAAAATATAATGTCAAAATAGTAAACTGTTTCAGCCATTTCCGGGACTGACTTTATATCCCCAACTCACTGCTAAAAAAATACATGAAATAAAGTAATGTTTAAATCGTAAACTGTTACAGACATTTCCGGGACTGACTTTATATCACAATCCACTGGTAATATATACATGAAATAAAGTAATGTTTAAATCGTAAACTGTTTCAGCCATTTCCGGGACTGCCTTTATATCCACAACACACTGCTAAAAATATGCATGAAATAATGTAATGTCTAAATAGTAAACTGTTTCAGCCATTTCTGGGACTGCCTTTATATCCCAAATCCACTGCTAAAAATATACATAAAATAATGTAATGTCTAAATAGTAAAATGTTTCAGTCATTTCTGGGACTGCCTTTATATCCCAAATCCACTGCTAAAAATATACATGAAATAATGTAATGTCTAAATAGTTAACTGTTTCAGCCATTTTTGGGACTGACTTTATATCCCCAACTCACTGCTAAAAATATACATGAAATAAAGTAATGTTTAAATCGTAAACTGTTTCAGCCATTGCCGGGACTGACTTTATATCCCAAATCCACTGCTAAAAAAATACATGAAATAATGTAATGTCTTAATAGTAAACTGTTTAAGCCATTTCCGGGACTGACTTCATATCCCCAACCCACTGCTAAAAATATATATGAAATGAAGTAATGTTTAAATCATAAACTGTTTCAGCCATTTCTTGGACTGCCTTTATATCCCCAACTAACTGCTAAAAATATACATGAAATAAAGTAATGTTTAAACTGTTTTAGCCATTTTAACTGTTTTAGCCATTTTCGGGACTGACTTTATATCCCAAACCCACTGCTAAAAATATACATGAAATAATGTAATGTCTTAATAGTAAACTGTTTCAGCAATTTCCATGACTTATTTATATCCCAAATCCATTGCTAAAAAATACATAAAATAATGTAATGTCTAAATAGTAAACTGTTTAAGCCATTTCCGGGACTGACTTTATATCCCAAACCCACTACGAAAAAAATACATGAAATAAAGTAATGTCTAAATAGTAAACTGTTTCAGCCATTTTCGGGACTGACTTTATATCCCCAACTAATTGTTAAAAATGTAATGAAAAATAAAGACCTTTTAAGATATTAGAAAGGTTTTATTCAACATAAAATTCAGCAGGTACAACAACATGGTCGGTAACGAACGACTAAGCTTGGAAAAGGCGCCAATTTCGTTCTATTTGTAAACATCTGGTGTGCATGCGCACTAGCGCTCTAAACTCAGAACACTCTCCACCACATTTTATTTATATTTCGGGTTGCAGGTGATCTTCCTTCCCCTTTTTGTTGCTTTTGGAAGAAATTTGAAAACGTCCTTCCTCAAGTCAGACTGTTGCTGCTGCTCTTCTATTTCTAAACACTTTGTTTTGTCGACTGGAGAGAAAGATTCTCCATTTGGTGAGGTATTATTCTTTGGGGTCTCCTGTTGATCAATCAACTCTGGTTCGCGGATGTTTGATGGAGTAGTAGAATCTGGTGATGTACCATGATCAGGGGAGACAGGAGATTCCAAGTTTGTAGAGGAGGGGTCAGTGATAGGAGTGGGGGCTAGGTCTTCTTTTGAGACTGTTGACTGCTGGCCGTCAGGGAAACGAATTCTTGCAAAGTTGGGAGTTGCAGATATTATATCTACTGGTTCCACTAGGGGATCTGACTTGTGTTGGCGGACAAACTTCCTAAGGAGGGCCGGTCCTCCTTGCAGCCACTCGGGTAAGGTATATCCGGTGCCTGACCTTCTGGAAAAGTTAAACATTCTCTCGTGTGGGGTTGAGTTAGTTGCTGTACAAAGTAGCGATTAAATAGAGTGCAAAGCTATGTCAAGTACTTCATGCCAGTGACGTTCGTCCAATTGCCTGGTTTTGAGTGCAAGTTTGATCGTTTTCCAAATTGTGCCATTTACTCTCTCGCATTGTCCATTGCCGATTGGATGGTATGGAGTTGAGTGGGTAATCACAACTCCATGTTGCCAGAGAAACTCTTTTAGTTCACATGAAATAAACTGACTTCCTCGATCACTATGGATGGAATCTGGGCAGCCAAAAAAGGTAAATAAATTCTGGAGACAATTTATAACAGTTTTTGTTGATATGTCCTGACATGGATAGACAAAAGGATAGCGTGAATATTCATCTACAATCACAAGTAGGTATTTGAGATTATTCGTAGATGGTTTCGGTCCCATGAAATCTATTGAAAGACGTTCAAAGGGGGATCGGGAATGGATTAATCGACCTGATGGAGGTTTGAAGAACCTTGGTTTTAGTTCAGCACATATTTGACATTCAGCGCAGGTGCGCTTAGCATCTTCCATGGAGAATGGTAGATTCTTCTGCCTCACAAAGTGATAGAGTCTTGCTACTCCAGGATGACAAAGTGCTGCGTGCAGGTCCTTTAGTGATAATGAGCGCGAAGCAGAGCATGATCAAGAAAGGGTATCTGCAGAGTTAGTATATAGACCAGGTTCTCTTAATATCTCATAAGAATAGTTTGAAAGTTCAAGTCTCCACCGAAGCAGCTTATCGTTTTTAATACGATTTGGTGTCTGCGTGTTGAACATAAATGATGCAGCCTGTTGGTCAGTAATAATGGTAAAGTGTCGACCGAGTAAGAGGTCACGCCATTTACGCACAGATTCTACAATGGCTGCCAATTCACGTTCCACTGCTGAATGTCGACGCTCTGACTGCGTTAGGGTTCTGGAAAAATATGCTACTGGACGTCCATTCTGGGAAAGGCAGGCTGCTAATGCTGTCGCAGATGCATCAGTTTCTATCGTAAAAGGAACTTCATCCTCAAAGCCTTGCAAATTTCATCTTTCATGGCTTGAAATTGATTTTTGAGTTTCTCAGTGATAGGAAAGGACGTAATGTTTAATAAAGGTGAAATCCGATCTGAGAAATTCTCTATCCATGGTGAATAGTATGAGAAGAGACCTAGAGCCTGCCTGAGTGACTTACTGCAGTTCGGAATCGGTAATTCTTTTAGTGGTGTAAGTCTGTCTGGATCAGGACTGATTGTTCCATTTTCCAATAAGTGCCCTAGAAACTTTAGTTTGGTTATACCATATTCACATTTTACAGGGTTTAGTTGCAAGTTAAGACGGTTGATAACCTTTCTAAAAGCTTCCATATTTTCGTTTAATTCTTTATTAGTTTTTCCTCCGATGACAATGTCATCAATGTAGGCAAATGTACCTTGGAGTTCATGTTCTTGAATCAGATTATGCATAATACGTTGAAACACAGCTACTGAGTTCGTTAGCCCAAAAGGTAACCTAGAAAACTCGTATAGTCCTCCGTCAGCTTCAAATGCTGTGTAAATTCTCTCGTCTCTACGTATAGGGCATTGATAATATGCAGACTTCAGGTCCCACTTATTGAAAATTTTGTACTGTGATAGTTGGCATATGATATCCGGAATTTTGGGAAGCGGAAAAGCATCCAAAAGTGTAAACCAATTTATAGTTGCAGAATAGTCAACGACCATGCGACGCTTATGTCTTTCATTTCTAGTTACTAGTACTTGGGCTCTCCATGGGGAATTCGATTTGATTATGATACCTTCTTTTAATAATTTTTGTATCTCATTCCGGATAAATTCGCAGTCCGATGCTGAGTAGTTTCTGCTTTTTGTTGCGATGGGTTTACAATTCTTTGCTAAATTAGCAAAAAGAGACGGTGGCTCGATTTTCATCTGAGTGACGTTACAAATCTGTAAAGATGGTATCTTTCCGTTATAACGGAATTCTACCCAGTTATGCAATTGCATGAACTCTTGTCCTAGTATAATTAGAGCACACAAGTTGGGAAGGATAAATAGACGCATATTAGTGTAAATTTGTCCATTAACAGCGATGGATGCAACCCAGTGTCCTAAGGTTTTGCTCGTGAGATTCGAGGAAGCCATGCTTACCGTATCATTAGAAGGTAATATACTAAGGCCGAGTGATCTCATGATGTTCATTCGTATAAAGTTATGAGTGCTTCCACTGTCTACCATAGCTTTCATACAGGTACTATTAATTGTTGCATTTACTACAGAATATTGTGTGCATGGAGTGCATTGGGATGACGCAGTGAGGGCAATATATGCAGAACTAGTCCTGGTATTATAAGTTGTTTGTTTTATTTTAGATCGGCAGACTTTAGAGAAGTGGCCCCTCTTTCCACATTTAAGGCAGTCAACATTCCGAGCTGGGCAAATATTTCGAGAATGATTTTCTCGTCCACAGAATTGGC
Organism: Euprymna scolopes; assembly: GCF_053919585.1. Lineage (NCBI taxonomy): Eukaryota > Metazoa > Mollusca > Cephalopoda > Sepiida > Sepiolidae > Euprymna > Euprymna scolopes. Next base: position 79,343,365 of record NC_136484.1, read on the forward strand.
ATCTGGTGAAGTGAGTCACCTGATTATTTCTGGAAACAGCAGCACATTCATTAGTTAGTTCCAAACTAGAATTATTTTCAGATTCATCTGCATGAATAGATGCCTTTGCTACAATTGATGTGTCATAAGCTGCTGCATTATGTTGGGCCATTTCTAGACTTCGTGCAGTTGCTACGGCATGATCTAGGTTAATTTCAAAACTTTCAAGTAATCTCTGCCTAATAGTTGAGGAAGTGAGACCTGTGATAAATGCGTCACGTATCGCTAGCTCCGCATGTTGAGAGGCAGTAACATCTTCAAATTTACAATCCTTAGAAAGATTCTTTAGTTTTAGGAGAAACTGATCAATAGATTCACCTTGATTTTGTTTCCTAGTGGCGAGAAGGTGACGAGCAAACACAGAATTTACCGGTTTTACATAGGTTGCTTGAAGGATGCTAATAGCCCTCTCGAAAGTTGAACAGTGAGATATAAGAGAATAGACCTTCGGTGAGATGAAATTAATCAGAATACTTAACTTATTCGGAGGATTTTGAGGATGAGCGACTGTGAGAGAATCGATGCAGTTGATGAGGGTACGAAACCAATGATTCCATTCGTCAGCGGTTGTATCTGACGATCCTTCGAGTTTACCAGGTCTCAGTATAGCATCCATTGTTGCTGTTAATTTTTAATTTTATGTTGAATAAATTGTAATGAAAAATAAAGACCTTTTAAGATATTAGAAAGGTTTTATTCAACATAAAATTCAGCAGGTACAACAACATGGTCGGTAACGAACGACTAAGCTGGGAAAAGGCGCCAATTTCGTTCTATTTGTAAACATCTGGTGCGCATGCGCACTAGCGCTCTAAACTCACAACAAAAAATATACATGAAATAAAGTAATGTCTAAATAGTAAACTGTTTCAGCCATTTTCGGGACTGCCTTTATATCCCCAACTAACTGCTAAAAATATACATGAAATAATGTAATGTCCAAATAGTAAACTTCCTTAAATTTATATCAATTGTACTGCTGCACTGAAATGTATTTTTTAATATTTTAGTCATGATAGAGGTTTAGAAAAATACTTCTTTGCAAACTATGTTCTTGGTGTAAGTTTTTCCTTTTTTCTTTCCTTGGCTGTTAGTTTTCATGACTTTAACTTGTATATCAGTGAGCTTACGGGCTCTTGAAAATGCAACATATAGTTGGCCATGGCTGAACACAGGTTGTGGTAGAAACAAACTAACTTTTTCAAATGTCTGACCTTGAGATTTATTTATAGTCATTGCATATGATAACCGAATCGGAAACTGATATCTTTCTAAAATGAAAGCCAATTTGGGGTCACTTGGGGCAAGTTTTATACGAGGAATGAGAACATGCTTTCCTAATAATGAACCACTTATTAACGACGCTTCAATTGAATGTGCATGCATATTTTTTACTTCTAATCTTGTTCCATTGCACAGTCCATTTTTTATGGATATATTTCTGAGAAGCATGACTATGCATCCAGGTTTTAAAATCAATTTATGAGGAGGCATTCCAGATGGCATCAATGAATTAAGAAATTCATAAGGGTTGATAATGCATAGCTTCCACAGGATCATCAGTCTGTATTTTATCTGTGCTATAATATATGCGGCTATCACCAGGAAGTTGATATAAAACCTCTTCATTGATCAACAGGCAGAATTTTTTGGTGAAAGAATTATCCTATTTCTTCTATCACGTTGTGATATATTTTTGTAAATATCATCAACCACAGACCCATCAAGGCATGATATTTGTGGCACTTCTATATCATCATTATCAGACTGGCCTGGATATTCCACAAGATTCAGTAACCATGAGGCAAATTCACTTTCATTGGGTGTTGCTCTAATATTTTGAGACAAACTATACTGTTTAAACTGAAGCCATAGAGGAGAATTTTTAATGCAAATTTCAATTATTTCCTCACGACTTCCCCTTGATAATATGGGTCTTGTCTGAAATCTCCCCCCAAAAGCATAATTTTTCCTCCAAAAACATTATTATTATTGCTTATGTCTTTCAAAGTTTTGTAAATTGCTTCCAAAGCAAATGAAGGGATCATAGAAGCTTCATCTAATATAATCAAATCAATATTTTTTAAATAATTTGCATGGTCAGACGTGGGAGAGACATTGGAAATAGAAGTTTCTGTTAGTGCGATAGGTAATTTAAACAAACTGTGGATTGTTCTTTCTCCTAAAAGTAAAGTAGAAGCAAAAGTAAAGTAGAAGCAATACCTGTCCAGGCACCACAATATACTTGATAGTTTTTTTTTTGAGATGTGAGATTATGACATTAAACATAAGTTTTGCCACATCCTCCTGGTGCATCCACATAAAAACAGGAATAGTTAGGCACTTTTCCTTTTCTCTTCATTGGAACAGATTCAATCACAATGTCACTGACCAGTCTTTGTTCATCAGTCAGTGTGTTTATGTCTGGGTAATTTGAGACAGCTGTATACGAACAGGTCCAGGTAAGCCAATTGTTAAACAATTAGTACCATTTTCAATCAGGACTGTATTGATGGATTGCAAAGCCATATTTTCAGCCTGGTCCATTGCAAATCTCTGGTGTAAAAAATCTTCCATCATAGAGTTCTTGTGGCTATTCCATAAAGCAAGAGAATTTGTAGGGTTTGAATAGACACATATTGTAGCAAACATGACTCGAAGTTGCGAAGGCATTTGTAATGCAGTGGCTTCAATCAAAGCATTTTCAAATGATTCATCATTTCGAAGAAGGACAAGTTTTAGGCATGCTTCTTTAAATGTAGTGTTCACCTTCTACAATTCGCAATTCTTCGAAAGTTTTTGCTCCAGAAACATGCAATAGTAACATCCGCAAATGAAATTTTTCTATATCCTCATTTCTTAAAACTACCAATATGTGGCAGTGAAAAAGTCCTCTCTTCTGAAATTCCACGACATAGACATATGCCACTGGAACACCAAATATATTTTTGTCCTTTATATCACTCAAGAGTTCTTTCAGTTGCAAGTTATACACTCTGGCAATTAAGTCAGGTCTATTCTTGGGGGTTTCATTTGTATATAAATTGTTAATGATTTCGGGACATTTAGGGTGCCTCTATTGACATTGAATCATTAAAGTTTGCATATGGCGAGGGCTACCAGTGAATGAGGAGAGAAGTATCACTGACACTCCTGGTTGGATATCCGGATCTATTCTTCTGTTTAAAAAGTCCATCAGTCCATTATACTGCCCCACATGTAATTGAGATTGGTTATTACGGAGATATTGCAACCTGCAACTTTCACATAAGCATCCACCAAGTATTGTTGAAATAATTTTCCAGCCCGGTGAATTATGCTGAAATCACCTCTAAAAGAAAGGCGAAAAATGTAAAATTGTTGCATTGTGAGATGATTACGAACTCTTGTTCGGTATTCTTCTGCATGCTGCATTTCACAGTGCCATCCAAATTCGTCATGTGGAAAAAGAATGGGATAGCTCATTGGATTTAAATGACATGAGGTGTAGGATATTTTTTCAGATGGCATATTCTTTGGGTAAACTACAATGTCTCTATTTTCTGGTGGGGCACCATTATCACCAACAAATATCATAGCTATTTCATTGCAAGTGGGGAAATTGTATCTCTTTATGTCTTTACCCCTTCTGAAATGCAGCTCACACTTGAGCATTGGTTTATTTTCTCTTATAACTATACAGGAGGAAATATTGGTGGTTGGCGGCCTTGATCGCAAAGGGTAGAATTAGCTGCAAAGTTCTTGGCAAAGAGTTTGGCTTTGTCTGATGCTGACGAGATTAACTCAGGTCCATTGGTTATAGATGGGATAGAGCACACGCTTCTGTTCAGGATTCTGTTTGCTATTTGCCAAAACTGGTGGGAATCAAGCCACTGCTCAGCTACTTTGGCCTTGACGGACTGAGCATATAACTCTCTCGCATTCTTTATTACTTTCTTACAATGGTTGCTGGCAGTCCTGAAAGCAGCTTTAGTTTCCATATATCTATTACGTTGGAAGCAGTGGAAAAAGTGATTTCTGTGCACAATGGCAGCAGCACATTCTGGAGAGAATCATGGCTGGCTGTTAGGTTTTTGCTGGAACTTTTTCGAGGGTATGAAACGGTCTATACCTACAATTAACCATTCCGTCAGGTCTGATACTATAGAGGATACATCCTTTTTAAACATGGAATGCAGAGGTAGATCTGATATAAATGTATGGAAGCTATCCCAGTCAGTCTTAGTGTATCGATATACTGTATGATGGAGAGGTACGTCTGGGGACTTATTACATTTCATTTTTATCTTAATTGATACAACAGAGTAGTCGGAAGATCCAAGAGGAGACAGAACAGAAACTGAACATAGTTCAGGGCAAGTTGTGAGGAAAAGTCTAGTAGACTTGCATACTGGCCGTCATTGTCGGGTGGGTCCGTGAACAATCTGAGTGAGGTCATAAGCAATGGAGAAATCATGACAGAGACTCCCATCATCATCGGTCTTGTTTGAGTGGGTCAATCATTCCACGCTGTGAACATTGAAGTCTCATTGAAGTGAATGTTAGCTGAAGGATAAGCAGATAGGACTTGGTCAATTTTCTCAGATATGCTTTTAAAGATAGTAACTCCGCTGTTGTGTGGGGCGATAGAGAGCAAATATAAATGCAGTAGTTTGAGCAAGTGCAACGCCGAAGCACATATATGGTAAGTTAGGATCTTCTCTGGAGATGTCTCTACTACATGGAAAGCCATCTTTAATATAGGCACATATTCCATGCCCATGGCAGTCTTGGGGGTCAGATTTAGAAGTTAAGTAAGAGTATTCTTTAATTGCGAACTCTTCTAGGGAAATAGCCTGTCCAATGCCAGTTTCACTTAAAAATAAAAGTTCTGGTTTAGTCTCCTGTAATTGGGTTGATGTTGGAGAACACAGGGCAGTAGGGGTCTACGTTGGAAGTTGGAGAACCGGGTTTAATCATGTATTTTTTCTTAAAACTTGTCATGATGGAATTTTGAAATTTGTGGACTAGATCGTCAGATTTGCTTAGAGCAGCACAGAGAGGGGAAACTAAGAGAGAAAAAGATACGAAGAATTTTTTTTTGTAGAACATGATAAGGTAAAGGCTTAAAAATTACCCACTAATATGACATCGAGAGACCCCACCAGAAGCTACTGCATGGTCCAGAATCCATTCACAAATGGCAATACAGAAGCCCCGGTACTTTGCACCTGCTGATAAGACAGCCTCCTTAGTGGTTAATCCAAGGTTCGGGTTCCTGACTATCAGGCGCATAACGCCAGCCCAGATAAAACGTTTACCTCCAGCACCCTTACTAGTGACATGGCTACAAGGATAGACATAAAAACAGAAAATTTCCGTCATCTCTGCCAACTGTTTGCACAAAATATTGCCAACTCAGAAAGCAGCCTTTTCTTCTCCCTTTGTCAGAAAAATGACTCATTAAAAAATGAGTACTGAGGGACAAAAAAGGAGAAGCGAGAGTAACAGGCCTTCCAAAAGTAAGTTGGTGACGTTATAAGTAATTGCGAGATTAAATGAAATCAGGATTGAGGGGTGGGGACTGAAAAGGATAATATAATGGATTGAGTCTATGCAATATTTAAGATCAACTTGGTAGATAAATAAACATTTATGGACAAGCAAAACGCTAGCATTTAATAAAACAGAAATACATAAATTAAATACTGAAATAAAATGTAGTTATTAATATTTTAATCTAAAGATAAAACGTAAGATTAATATAGAAGTCACTTATCTCGAAAAAACACTTCCATCTCCAAAATGCAAACTGTAAAAAAGAATTTTAGTTTTAATAACATCAGCGTTCAAAAGACTTTTTTAAAAAGATTTAACCGTTAAAAGAAAAGCGTGATCTTATTCTGGACTTTAGCTAGTCACGTCTTAAGAAACTTGCGATATAAAAGAAAAGCGGAGGGGGTTTCTCCAGAAACTTAGTTGGTGACGTTATAAGTAATTGGGAGATAAAATGAAAGCAGGATTGAGGGGTGGGGACTGAAAAGGATAATATAATGAATCGAGTCAATGCAATATTTAAGATAAACTTGGTAAATAAAAATTTATGGACGAGAAAAACGCTAGCATTTAATAAAACAGTAATACATAAATTAAATATTGAAATAAAATGTAGTTATTAATATTTGAATCTAAAGATAAAAAGTGGGATTAATATAGAAGTCACTGATCTCGAAAAAAACACTTCCACTTCAAAATGCAAACTGTAGAAAAGAATTTTAGTTTTAATAACATCAGCGTTCAAAAGACATTTTTTAAAAATTAACCGTTAAAAGAAAAGCGTGATCTTATTCTGGAGTGTAGCAAGTCACGTTTTAAGAAACTTGTGATTTAAATGAAAAGCGGAGGGGTGGTTCGGCCGAACGTTAGTCATAATAAGTAATTGCAAGATTAAATGAAAGTATGATTGAGGGGTGTGTACTCAAAAGATAATGTAATGGATTAAGTCTATGTAATATTTAAGATACACTTGGTAGATAAATAAACATTTATGGACAAGAAAAACGCTAGCGTTTAATAAAACAGAAATACATCAATTAAATACTGAAATACTTCCACTTCAAAGTGCAAACTGTAGAAAAGAATTTTAGTTTTAATAACATCAGCGTTCAAAAGACTTTTTTTTATTAATTTAACCGTTAAAAGAAAAGCGTGATCTTATTCTGAACTTTAGCTAGTCACGTTTTAAGAAACTGGCGATATAAAAGAAAAGCGGATGGGGGTGGGTTCTTCCGAAAGTTAGTTGGTGACATTATAAGTAATTGCGAGAAATAATGAAAGCAGGATTGAGGGGTGGGTACTCAAAGGATAATGTAATGGATTAAGTCCATGCAATATTTAAGATACACTTGGTAGATAAATAAACATTATGGACAAGAAAAACGCTAGCGTTTAATAAAACAGAAATACATCAATATTAATTTCAATACTGAAATACTTCCACTTCAAAATGCAAACTGTAGAAAAGAATTTTACTTTTAATAACATCAGCGATCAAAAGACTTTTTTTTTCTTTTAAATTATACCGTTGAAAGAAAAGCGTGATCTTATTCTGAACTTTAGCTAGTCACATTTTAAGAAACTTGCGATATAAAAGAAAAGCGGATAGGAGGGGGGGTTTCCGAAGTTTGTTGGTGATGTTATAAGCAATTGTTAGATTAAATGAAAGCAGGATTTAGGGGTAGGGACTGAGAGGATAATATAATGGATTGAGTCTATGCAATATTTAAGATACAATTGGTAGATAAATAAACATTTATGTTCGAGAAAAAGTCTAGCATTCAATATAAAACAGAAATACATAAATTAAATACTGAAATAAAATGTAATTATTAATATTTGAATCTAAAGATAAAAAGTAGGATTAATAAAGAAGTCACTGATCTCGAAAAAACATTTCCGTCTCCAAAATGCAAACTGTAGAAAAGAATTTTAGTTTTAATAACATCAGCATTCAAAAGACTTTTTTTAAATTAACCTTTAAACGAAATTTTTTTTAATTAACCTTTAAACGATGATCTTATTCGGGAATTTAGCTAGTCACGTTTTAAGGAACATGCGATATAAAAGAAAAGTGCAGGGGGTGGGGGCGCGTTCCGAAAGTAAGTTAGTTTCGTTATCAGTAATTGCGAGATAAAATGAAAGCAGGATTGAGGGGTGGGGACTCAAAGGATAATATAATGGATTAAGCCTATGCAATATTTAAGATCAACTTGGTAGATAAATAAATATTTATGGACGAGAAAAACACTAGCATTGAATAAAACAGAAATACATAAATTAAATACTGAAATAAAATGTAGTTATTAATATTTTAATCTAAAGATAAAAAGTAGGATTAATGTAGAAGTCACTTATTTCGAAAAAACACTTCCGTCTCCAAAATGCAAACGGTACAAAAGAATTTTAGTTTTAATAAAATCAGCGTTCAAAAGCTTTCTTTTTATTTTTAAATTAATCATTAAAAGATAAGCTTGATCTTAGTCTGCCAGTCAAGTTTTAAGAAACTTGCGATATGAAAGAAAAGCGGAGGGGTGGTCCGTCCGAACGTTAGTTGGTTACGTTATAAGTAATTGCGAGATTAAATTGAGGCAGGATTGAGGGATGGGGACTGAAAGGATAATATAATGGTTTGAGTCTATGCAATATCAACTTGATAGATAAATAAACATTTATGGACGAGAAAAATACTAGCGTTTAATAAAACAGAAATACATAAGTTAAATACTGAAATAAAATGTAGTTATTAATGTGACCTTACACGTGACCTTACACGACCTTAAACCTCTGATCGCGGCCCAGTTATGATCTGCAACCTGGTCGGTACAGTTATGATCTTAACCTTGGTCGATGCCCAATTATGACTATCCTAGTCACCGGGCAATTAATTATGTCGACTGGGCAACCAGGTCTGCCAACCGTTGGTACATCGCGTCACCCAGTGAGTCCTCGTCAAGGCGTTGGAGGACTCTTCTCGGTTGCACGGTCCTCAAGGCCTGTTCTTCTTGATTGTCTAGTTGGTCGTCCTGTTGACTGGATGTTCGTTGACGGGAACGGGGTCACAAGTGGCAAGTAAAAGAAATAAAGTTACATGGAACAACAGCACATCAGCAAACAAACTCCGGAGGCTGGTTGATATATAATGTATTTAGGAAATTCATAAATGATTATCTACAGACGTATGTACAATTGAAGATTAAATGGAAGCAGGCAATTAGATTTGTGAATGAGCTTCTTATTGTTGAAATATTCGGTCGGAGTCGCAGACCGTTGTAATTATCGTTAAGGTGTTCTGGCTGGTCTCTTCCTAGGTCCTCTGAATTCTATTAAGTTGCAAATTGAGCTCTTATATAGTAAAACCCTTGAATAATGACGACGCCTACGTTCGTCTTCGACCAATCAAATTGATTGATAACAATCCACCTGATTCCTTCTCATTGGTCAATTTGGCTTGTGGCAGGTATTATTTTTCCGCCCCCAATTTCCAAAATCAAATTGACTCCTCCCCAACTTGCCTAATCCCGCCTTCTCGATAATGGTTTTTTTCATATTATCAACTGATAATCAGAGGAAATATTATTTTTTTTTCTGTAACCGGCGTTCGCCCGGGATTGAATATTACATTTAACACAAAAAACGTCACATCGACCCTACTGATCTGATGTGGCCCCTCTTTGGTGTTACAATCGCCCCCCATAGGGCGGCGCACTCAACAGGAGGACGACGCCCCATGTCTTTAACACCCAAAGAGATTCTCCCAACTAATAATACAATTATGGCCCACTCTGAAAGCGAGAATTAATTGCAGAATTACATGCAAAACAAACAACAAAAAATTCATGTCATGCAGAAGTGGAAAGTTCATAGTTTCGGATAAATGGCTACTGCCTTAACTCAGAGTGTTCAATAACACAGTTCGTGGTGGTGGTTTCATAAGCACAAAGTTCGTTTGTAAAAAAAAAAAATGTTTTTTTTTCTCCCCTTTTTGGAGTATTAAGCATGCAAGTAAGTCCTACATTTGAAATCACTAAATAGTGTTAAAAATATTCAGTAGGTTCAACTTCTTGACGTAAGGGTGGAGTTGGGGCAGGTTCCTCGTCGCTCGTCTGTAGCTTAGCCAGGTTAATGCGGACCCTTTGTCATTCCTGACCAGGGCTGCTCTCTTCAGGGCCATGGGCTACCAAGAGGCATCTTGAACACTCAGTTCCACTCATCCACTTCTTCAAACAACACATCACTACCATCACTAATACTACTATAACCCCTACTCCACCCGTCAAACCCCCCACCATCACCCACTTAGGAGGGTCGCTCGTTGATTCTTGCTCAATTATGTGGTCCAACTGACGTAAGCTATCTACATCGACGTTCTCAGTGGCTTTTAACAACTCGGGAAGTTTTACCCTTGTTTGTAATTTAGCCTTCCTAATTAGGGGGTCCCATAAACTTGTGAGATTAGTGAAATAGGTGTTCACCCTTTCTAGCCCTGGTATCTCGTTAAGGTACCTCTGTTCCGATTGATAGAAGGCAGGCAACACCACACTCTTACCATAAGCTCCACACCCCTTCTCTAAATCCACCAATGTCATAGGGGGAGACACCTTAACGGAGTCAGAGGGCGCATCCCCACACACCCTCGAATTCTCTCTGGGTGGCCACTGCCCAAGTGCCGTCTGTCACTCGTATGGCCAGGGGCAATAAGTTCTTAGTCGCGATTTCGACCCGGCACACCTGGTTGATTTTACTCTCTTCCCGCTGGTACAACGCCAGCACACACAACTCGTGATCTCCTGTTACATATATCGGGCTCGCTGATTGACAAGTGCCCAGCCCATTACTCTGGCATTTCTCAGCCTCCTCTTTATCCAATAGCATAAACCTGTCCCTAGCCATATTAAAAGCTATAATTTCTGACTCTACACGATATTTGGCTACCACACTCAATTTAGGAGCGGCCATCGGATAGGGAACAGGTAGGGGGATGGCTTGGTAGATTTCATATTTGCTATTTCTATCCCACAGAGGGAGAGAAACAAACCCTAAGATCTTCTTATCTTCTAATCGCGCACTACAACCGAGTGACTGATAGTATTTCCATAGTTCCGTCTCGGGGTCCATAGGCAGCCCCAGACGGCTGGGCAACTTCCGTTCTATGTCCTCCAACACTTCCTTCAAGAGCTCTGGAGTTATAACGCTGGGAGCCAGATGTCCCAACGCCAGTGCATCCAACTGCACTCTGAGGTGTGCCGTCCACAAGGTTAATGCTTGCTCTGTCTGCTTTAGGTGACTCAAGAAATTTGATACCTGGAGATAGTGTTGCAAAAACATCTCCCCCATAGACACCTCAGACTCTATCTTCCGGGAGACGTTAACCACTTCTCCATCACATTAACTCGCCCCCAACTCTATTCCCTACACTGGCTTCATGATACGTCTTTGAGGAAGATCCGTCTCACACAGATGCCCGAACATCACGGAGTCCGGCGCCGGAACGCCCCATCCATCGGCAGCGACCTAGCCAGACAGGGCCCTTGCCCAGCCACGCCGCCTCACCGACAAACGTAGACGGTCCAACCCCGAACAACCCCCGATGCCAATCGCCTTCCTCGTAGTTGCACCGCTAGCCAAGGGGCACCCTCTTATCAGAGGTACCCCCTGTATCCAGCCACCACCGCAGACATAGGGGCCGGTAACAACAGGCCCCCTTGGGACCCGTCCGTTCTCAGCATTTTCTCTCTGGGAACCGCCCAGGGAGGAGCCCCCCACCTGGTAGGACACCCTTTCGTTACGTGTCCATCAGGGTGGTAGGTGAAGCATAACCACTCACCTCTGCCGGGAGTCGGTTGAGAGCGGCCATGTTAGGGCCCCTTAGCTCCCTTGTTTGGCCTCGTACCTCTCTTCTGGGGCTGCACTGAAAGATTCTCCGCATTGCTCCCCAGCTCCGCGTCCCCCGCTGCTCTGCACCATCTGGTCTTATGACCAGACTGCCCATATTTACTACAGCTCGGTCCCAACGAGCGAGGTGGTCTCCCATACCTTGTGGGGCACTCTGCAGCTCGGTGCCTCTCAACCTGGCAGGTCCAACAGACCAAGCCATATCTGTCAGGAGTGGGTTTGTAAAACCCATGCGCAAGGCTCCAATCCCTTCGGTTGGGGTCAGCCTCCCAATCCTCCACGTCCTCCCCCCATGATTGGACGTCTGGGACTTCCTTCTTCCGACCTTCTCCCAGGGCGCCACCCGAAACCGCCCCAGTCTCCGTTGCCACCCTCTCTACTTCCCCTAAAGCCTCACTCTTACTCTTGCCCGTTTCAGACATTCTTTGTTTTTAAATGAATCAATCAGGAATCTGCCTGTCTATCACTTTCTCTCTGTTTTCAAAATTAATGCCTCCAGGCGCCCCCAAACCACTGCGAGAAAAACCCAAGTCAAAAAATCATAAGAAAAATACGAGGGTCTCACCTATATCCCGCTTTGCTTCAGGTTCCGAGGGTCGAGTTCCCGTAGTTCGAGGTCTGTAGATATATGCTCAAAAAGTTTCTAATGTTCAATGTAGTAGTTTGCGATTTTTTTTTTCTCCTTCAAGACGTTGTGCCGTGGTAGTTTTTGGTGTTGATTGGTTCTCTCCTCCTAAGATGCTGTGTGGTCGTAGTTTTTTTTTCTTTTTTGGGTTGATTCACTCCTTCAATTTGAATGACGTTGTGTCGTAGTTTATGATTTCCTCTCCTTAACAGACGTTGTGCCGTGGTTTTTCTTCTGATCCTTCTCTCCGGTTGATGTGCCGTAGAAACCTTTCAGGGTCAAGATCCTGGTCACGGCACCAAATGTGACCTTACACGTGACCTTACACGACCTTAAACCTCTGATCGCGGCCCAGTTATGATCTGCAACCTGGTCGGTACAGTTATGATCTTAACCTTGGTCGATGCCCAATTATGACTATCCTAGTCACCGGGCAATTAATTATGTCGACTGGGCAACCAGGTCTGCCAACCGTTGGTACATCGCGTCACCCAGTGAGTCCTCGTCAAGGCGTTGGAGGACTCTTCTCGGTTGCACGGTCCTCAAGGCCTGTTCTTCTTGATTGTCTAGTTGGTCGTCCTGTTGACTGGGTGTTCGTTGACGGGAACGGGGTCACAAGTGGCAAGTAAAAGAAATAAAGTTACATGGAACAACAGCACATCAGCAAACAAACTCCGGAGGTTGGTTGATATATAATGTATTTAGGAAATTCATAAATGATTATCTACAGACGTATGTACAATTGAAGATTAAATGGAAGCAAGCAATTAGATTTGTGAATGAGCTTCTTGTTGTTGAAATACTCGGTCGGAGTCGCGGACCGTTGTAATTATCGTTAAGGTGTTCTGGCTGGTCTCTTCCTAGGTCCTCTGAATTCTATTAAGTTGCAAATTGAGCTCTTTGGCGACCAGCGAGGGGGAGAGAGAAGTTGGGTGGCTGGATTCCTCTACCGAGACCTTTATCTCTGTCTCTCCAAAGATCTCTCTCTGTCTTCTCTCTTCTTCTATCTGATTAAATTGAGTTTTACAGATTTATATAGTAAAACCCTTGAATAATGACGACGCCTACGTTCGTCTTCGACCAATCAAATTGATTGATAACAATCCACCTGATTCCTTTTCATTGGTCAATTTGGCTTGTGGCAGGTATTATTTTTCCGCCCCCAATTTCCAAAATCAAATTGACTCCTCCCCAACTTGCCTGACCCCGCCTTCTCGATAATGTTTTTTTTCATATTATCAACTGATAATCAGAGGAAATATTTTTTTTTTTTTCTGTAACCGGCGTTCGCCCGGGATTGAATATTACATTTAACACAAAAAACGTCACATCGACCCTACTGATCTGATGTGGCCCCTCTTTGGTGTTACATTAATATTTGAATCTAAAGATAAAAAGTGGGATTAATATAGAAGTTACTAATCTCGAAAAAACACTTCCGTCTCCAAAATGCAAACTATAGAAAAGAATTTTAGTTTTAATAACATCAGCGTTCAAAAGCTTTCTTTTTAATTAACCTTTAAACGAAAAGCGTGATCTTATTATGGAATTTAGCTAGTCACGTTTTAGAAATTTTCGATATAAAATAAAAGCGGAGGGGCGGTTCTTCTGAACGTTAGTTGGTAACATTATAAGTAATTGTGAGATTAAATAAAAGCAAAATTGGGGGATGGGGACTGAAGGATGATATAAAGGATTGAGTCTATGCAATATTTAAGATACACTTGGTAGACAAATAAACATTTATGGACGAGAAAAACTCTAGCATTTAATAAAACAGAAATACATCAATTAAATATTGAAATAAAATGTAGTTATTAATATTTTAATCTAAAGATAAAAAGTAGGATTAATATAGAAGTCACTTATTTCGAAAAAACACTTCCGTCTCCAAAATGCACACTGTAGAAAAGAATTCTAGTTTTAATAACATCAGCGTTCAAAAGACTTCTTTTTTTTTTTAATTTAACAGTTAAAATAAAAACGTGATCTTATTCTGGACTTTAACTACTAACGTTTTAAGAAACTTTTGATATAAAAGAAAAGCCGAGGGGTGTGGGGTTCTTACGAATGTTAGTTGGTGACGTTATAAGTAATTGCGAGATTAAATGAAAGCAGGATTGAGGGGTGGGGACTGAAAGGATAATATAAAGGTTTGAGTCTTTGCAATATCTAAGATCAACTTGGTAGATAACTAAACATTTATGGCAAATAGCAAACAGGATCTTGAACAGAAGTGTGCGTTCTATCCCAACTATCATCAATGGACCTGAGGTCATCTCATCAGCATCAGACAAGGCCAGACTATTTGCCAAGAACTTTGCAGCAAATTCTACCCTATGCGACAATGACCATCAACTCCCTGTATTTCCTCCTATAACAGATAACACACTATGCAGCATACAAATATCTGTGCGTGAGGTCGCCAAGCTAATCAAGAACCTTGATTCCAGTAAAGCAACTGGCCCTGATGGCTAAAAAAGCTCCAACCAGAAATTGCCCTCATACTTACAAAACTGTTTAAGCGTTGCCTTAAGGAGAAGTGCTTTCCATCTCCCTGGAAAATCTCATCAGTATGCCCTGTATTTAAGAATTCAGGTGAAAAGTCATCTCCCTCTCAGTACAGACCAATAAGTCTCCTGTGTGTCATGAGTAAATTGTTGGAATCCATATTAAATAAAGAAGTAGTCAACCACCTCAACGGAAACAACCTTCTTAGTGACACGCAATATTGCTTCCACTCTGCAAGATCTACAGCAGATGTGCTAATGGTTATATCACATAGGATTAGTGAATCTCTCAACAAAGGTTTCCTTTCCAGGGCAATTGCTCTTGACATATCAAAGGCCTTCGATAAGGTATGGCATAAGGGTCTACTTCACAAGATTTCCAGCTACAGTATTACTGGAAATGTTTTCTCAATCATTAAATCATTTCTCTCTGATAGGTTCATAAGAGTAGTGGTTGATGGGCAGAAATCAGAGGCGCACAGTATTAATGCTGGAGTCCCTCAGGGGTCCATCCTGGGTCCAACTCTCTTCCTGATCTACATCAATGTCCTCTCAAAACACATACTTAAATCATTCGTTGACATCTATGCTGATGACACGACTATCTACGGCAAAACATAAATGGCTGTAAATGACAAAGTTCTCTCTAATTCTCTCTCCTCTGATCTTGAGCACGTGGTACAATGGGGGAAGAAGTGGCTGGTCACTTTTAATGCATCCAAAACCAAGCTTCTATCTTTACATCATCAAGGCTCTGATCCCCATCTGGCATCAATTGAAATGGATGCCTCTCGTCTTGTAGAGGCTCCATGTTTTGACAAGCTTCTGGGTTTGACCTTTACTCCTGATCTAAAATGGAACACGTACATCAAATCTGTTGCCAGGGACGCTGGGAAAATGGTGGGATCCTTCTACCGCTCCAGAAGATATCTAACTACTGATGCAATTCTCTATCTTTATAAAAGCCAAGTACGTCCAAGGATGGAGTACTGCTGCCACATCTGGGCAGGAGCTGCTAAAACAGCCTATCCTGCCTTGACAGAGTACAAAATCGACTTTGTGGCTTAGTGGGGGATGCCATTTTCTCTTCCCTGCAACCTCTCTCCCACAGAAAAGACGTTGCCAGCCTGTCTTTGTTTTATCGCTGTTTCCATGGCAGGTGCGCGTCTGAGCTCCAATCCCTCGTCCCTCCTCGCCAATCTTTCACGGGAAGCATCCGTCTGGCCGAAACTACTGTCAATAATTTTCCCCACTCTTTATCTGTGCCTAAATCCAAACGTAGATTCCATGAGCAAAGCTTCTTTCTTAGAACTGCACGGCAGTGGAACTCTCTGCCGCTTGCCTGTTTCCCACCTGACTACAACTTGGACGTCTTTAAGTCCAACATAAACAAACTCCTGACAAATCGCCCCCTTAAGTAAGACACTCTATCAAAACCCCCAATACTAATGATTACTACAATACTATCTCATTGATTACTGTACACGCAATAACCCTTATCCCTGAGTGGCCTTCGGGTCTTGATAAGTGGTGACCCCCATGTAAAAAAAAAAAAAAAAAAAAATCAGCGTTCAAAATACTTTTTTTTAATCGACCTTTAAACGAAAAGAGTTATCGTATTCGGGAATTTAGCTAGTCACGTTTTAAGGAACATACGATATAAAAGAAAAGCGGAGTGGGGCGCGTTCCGAAAGTAAGTTGGTTTCGTTATCAGTAATTGCGAGATAAAATAAAAGCAGGATTGAGGGGTGGGGACTGAGAGGATAATATAAAGGTTTGAGTCTTTGCAATATCTAAGATCAACTTGGTAGATAACTAAACATTTATGGACAAGAAAAACGCTGTTTTATTAATAAAACAGAAATACATCAATTAAATACTGAAATAAAATGTAGTTATTAATATTTGAATCTAAAGATAAAAAGTAGGATTAATAAAGAAGTCACTTATCTCGAAAAAAACTTTTGTCTCCAAAATGCAAACTATAGAAATTTTTAATTACATCAGCGTTCAAAAGACTTTTTTTTTTAATCAACCTTTAAAAGAAAAGCGTGATCTTATTCTGGAATTTAGCTAGTCACGTTTTTAGAAACTTTCGATATAACGTTAGTTGGTTACCTTATAAGTAATTGCGAGATTAAATGAAAGCAGGATTGAGGGATGGGGACTGAAAGGATAATATAAAGTTTTGAGTCTATGCAATATTTAAGATCAACTTGGTAGATAAATAAACATTTATGGACGAGAAAAAGACCTTTTTCCTTTTTAAATTAACCGTTAAAAGAAAAGCGATGTTTGTCCTTGGATTTGAAAGCAGTATGGACCTCTCTCTGGAGGAATAGATAAGTTCACACCGAATGATGTAAAAGAAAATGCACAATTGTAATTTCTAATATTTTTTAAAAATGAAACAGATTCATGATCAGTCCCTTCAAATAAACGTTTTAATTGCTCTGGATATGGTAGCAATGCTGGTAAATGTAGCTTACCATTATGGCAACAATTTAGATTCTCATTTCTAAATCTTAATGCTCCACAATATACACATAATACATTCATTTGACCAATATCAAGTGGTTCTACCACAGTGTCAGAATTACTATTCTGCCTTGGTCTAAGTTGCATTTGGCATAATCGTTGCATTTGTTGACATTATCTCTCTCCAATTCACTCATGCTTTCCATTCTGTTTTGAAATCTGCTTCGTTCTTGTTCTAAATATGTATTACGTTGCTGTGCATCCATGGTACTTCTAATTCGACCTCGCTGTCTCTTCCTTTCTCTGACCTGTTGTCTTTGTTCTTCCCTGATCCTTTGCCGATAAGTTCGCATATTTGCACGGATGTTTTCCATTCTTTGATCCATAATGAATGTTCATTTAGAGACTAAGGCGAGTGAATTCCTCAAAATATAACAAATATATAATATAATATATATAATATTTTCTGCAATCTGTATGGCTTAATTTTTTTTTAATACTCACATATGAACTAAAATACAGAAATTCACTGCAATAAATGCATTATGTTTTCAAATTGATATGTTTTATGTGGAATATATATAGTAAATTTAGCAAAATAATTTCCGAAATAAATTTTGATCAGTATATTCATAAATTAAAAGATGCCAATTCTCTTGCATATTTTTCATTTACCATTTAAAATAGTTTAAATATTTTTTTAGGCCACACAGTAAACAAAGATAGATTTAATCCATTCTTAGATAGAAATAAACCTTGAGAGATATTTCAAAATTGTAAATCAAAACAACTATTTAGAGGTAAATGTTTACAAATCCTGTTTGTGAATTTAAAAACTAAAATATAAGAATCTAAGTAAACACAACGTATGTGAATATGTATATGATACCAATGTTTAACTCCTCCAGTTAAATATAAATTTAAAATAATTACTTATAAATCAACAAATATCAGAAAGTAAAAGTAGCATTAATAAATGTGAACAAATTTTGTGAAATAATTCAAACTTTCTAATTTGTTGCATTACATTTTAAGTTTATAATTTTGAGAAAAAAAAAATTTGATTCAAAATAATATTAATATATATATATATATATATATATATATATATATATATATATACATATATATATACACATATATATATATGTATTTATGAATTTTTAAAAATAGCACCCTTATTTTGGCCCACCCTGTATATATATATATATATATATACAGGGTGGGCCAAAATAAGGGTGCTATTTTAAAGAATTCATAAAGTCATGTAAGTTTTAAGAAGTGTTTTTCGGCCAAAATTTGTTTTGTTTATTTCAAAAAAATCTCGGAAGGGTCAGTCTACACACACATAAATTTTGGTGAGTTTAACTTTTATTTTGTGGAAGTTATTCAAATTTAAAGATAGGACCCTTATTTTGGCCCACCCTGTATATATATATATATATATATATATATATATATATATATATATATATATATATATATATATATATATATATTGTAAGAAATTCTCTTGCTCGTTTTTGCCTATAGCAGAATGAAAGAGACTCAGAAAAGCAACAAAGGCTCACCTTAAATCCAAGAATAATTTTATTTACAAAAGGGTAAAAGAGGAGTCCATATTGCAAAAGAGTGCCATCTTTAGCTTCTGCCAAATGGCGGGTAGTTCTTGCCTAGAAAGGCGAAGGTAGTTGTAGTTCATGCCTTGAAAGGCGAAGGTAGTTTTCTTCTTGTGAAGATGCTAGTAGACTCGGCCGCTCGTAGAATTGGTTGAGGGTTCGCGAAATCCTTCCAGACTGTCGATACGAACAACGCACCTTTTGCGATCGATGTTCATAAAATAATATGCCCCTTTGCGGGCAAAGATAATGAAGTAATTATTCCGTAGAACATTTTAGCCTCTGGCTAGTATCCGCATTTAAATGAGCGGAGAAATAAATGGGGTAGAACCCTGCCTTAGTTCATTAGGCCTGGAGCGAGATTTCGCGTGTCGGCTTTGCTCGGCATCATATTGAAATCTGTTTTTTGAAACACAAAATTCCCGCCAATTCTGAATCCTCCTTAGCAACTGAACAACACAATACCATTGGTCGAAATAATCGCGTGATTGTAAATCACGCGGTTATCGCCCTTGCATATTGGCTAAAAATGTTCTGTTAATCGCTTTAAAATTACTCGTAAAATGACTTCTTATTTCAGTGTCGTCTGCGTTAATGAATTTTAAATTTATAATTTGAACCTATTTACTCCTCCCCCTCCATTTATATTTTGTAACTAATGTCTAGTTGGTAATCGTGAAGAAAGAGAGAGCCTGTTTCCTCCGTTTGACTATAGGTGGCGTTACTGTCTGTCCACCCAGTTACGGAAGCACAACATGTATATAATGCCACCCTTGAAATAAAAATAAATGTTTTTGTTATATTTTAATTTTAAACATGGTTTTTTTTTGGGGGGGGGGTGCAAACATATTTAAGTTTTGTTTTTTGCTTTTTCAAACATATTTACGTTTTTTTTTGTTTGTTTTGCAAGCATATTTAAGTTTTATTTTTCCAAACATTTACGTGTTGTTGCTTGTTTATTTTAAAACATTTACGGTTTTTTGGGGTTTTTTTTTTTTTTTTTTTTTTTTTTGCAAGCATAAACTAAATATTTTTGAAATATTTTTCTTTTTGAAAAGTTTGCTTATGCACTTATTGGTACCGCGCTATTTTTTAATAGTAGTTTCAAGTAAGATTCAGATTTTACAATATCCTTTTTCAAATATATATATATATATATATATATATATATATATATATATATATATATATATATATATATATATATATATATATATATATATATAAATACTTGCGGAAAAGGTAAAATAAGTGCAGAAAAATTAAGAAAAAAGGGGGGGGTCCATAAAAAAGATAAAAGAAAAAACGTTGATTTTTTTATTATTATCATAAGAGCGTAAAAAATACTCGCGGAAAAACGGTTGTACCCATAAATATGTTTAAAAGAAAAATATAGTAAAAACATTTAGTTTATGCTTGCAAAAAAAAAAAACGTAAATGTTTAAAAATAAACAAGCATCAAAACGTAAATGTTTGGAAAAATAAAACTTAAATATGTTTGCAAAAAAAATAAAACTTAAATATGTTTGCACAAAAAAAAAAAAGAAACATGTTTAAAATTAAAATATAACAAAAACATTTATTTTTATTTCAAGGGTGGCATTATATACATTTTGTACTTCCGTAACTGGGTGGACAGACAGTAACGCCACCTATAGTCGAACGGAGGAAACAGGCTCTCTCTTTCTTCACGATTACCGTCTAGTTCATAACGTAAATACATGAAAATGCAAAACTTTGTCTTTTATTTTTTTCAAAACTTTGAATTATTATTAGAAATAATTTTAAGAATGGTTTGGCGGATCTGCCTGAGGTAACCCCCCCCCCCCCCACCTAAAATGCGTGTAAGTGAATACCCTGCTTAAAAGTCAATAAATCCTTTATATTTTTTCTGGTGCCCGGAAAACTCGTCCCGGGAAAACTCGTCTCGGGAAAACTCGTCTCGGGAAAACTCGTCTCGGGAAAACTCGTCTCCGGAAAACTCGTCTCGGGAAAACTCGTCCCCTTTCGCTAGGTAGGAAAACTGGTCCCTTATTGAATAAATATCGATTGAAAACACATTTTATGATCATTCTTGAAGGAGATATTGTTTTTTTTTTAAATAGACTATAGCCCCCCCATAATATTTAAAAAAAAAATATTTTTACTTGTTTAATGTTTTTTTTTTTTTTTTTTTTTAAATAAAATCGATTTTCTAAGTGTCCGTTTTCTAACTAACTGGCTAAGTTCTTAGTGGTTTCACTTATTTTACAGCGTGGGTTTGTATTACTGTACACATAGATTCGAAAAAGTAGTTAAAAAACAAATATATAACAAAAAAATGTTATCAAAGGCAAGATAAGTTACTTTTCTACCAAACTGGATATAATTATCGTGTTTTTTTTTTTTTTCAATTTAACATGTTTATTTAGCTCGAAAAACATGCAGTGTTTACCGATGTATTGGAAAATTCAAAATGGCGGCCGACTCTCTCTTAAACACCGAATATATGTCAACCTATGTCACGGTAATATATATTGAGCGAATTTCTAACAGTATTTTGTCTAGTTTATTATTTATAACACCTTTTCCCGAACTTACCGTGTTTAAGAGAGAGTCGGCCGCCATTTTGAATTTTCCAATACATCATCGGTAAACACTTTTAGGTAATTTCCCTAATAAAATAAAATAACACAATTCTATGAACAATGACAAACAACTTCTTCAACTTAACAAGGGAAAGGTTTATTTGCAAAGCGTACTGAAGGAAGAAAGTAGAGTCGGGTCTCCACTGCCTTACGAGGTAGTTACAACCCGCGGCTGTCGTCAATACCTTTAGTAGGAGCAGCGAAGAGAACAGGCGTCTAGCACCGACGAAGGCTGGTAGCGTAAGAGAGAGTTTTCTTCTGGGACCGGAAGCTGTCTGGTCCCTAGGGGTCAATTTGTATTCGTGCGCAAGTCCTCAGATTGGACAGTCTAGCGCCTCATTACTCACTCAGAGGAAGCGAATCGGGTCCATTTGTGTCTGCTACACACTGCATGTTTTTCGAGCTGAATAAACATGTTAAATTGAAAAAAAAAAACACGATAATTATATCCAGTTTGGTAGAAAAGTAACTTATCTTGCCTTTGATAACATTTATTTGTTATATATTTGTTTTTTAACTACTTTTTCGAATCTATGTGTACAGTAATACAAACCCAAATTTTAATATTTTTTAAAATATAATTTAGAGAGGGGGGAGGTTAAAACTATATCTCCCTCCGAAAAACAACCAACAAAAAATGAAATCAAAAAGATTCTTGATAAACGATAGCGGAGTTTTCAATAAAATTTATTAATAAATTTATTTAGTGATTACTTTTTCTCTGAATGATTGATTTTAGAATTTTGAAGTAAAAATTTAAAAAATTAAAAATGAGTTAACGAGAGATTGTTAGCACATGGCATCTCTCGCGCCAAAAAAATATTTCGCTTTTAATTTATTAGTTAATTTTTGCAAAATTTGACAGGACGACAATAAATGTTGATAATTGATAAAATTATAATTTTAAATAACGCATTAGTGCATTTGGTATGAGAGAAAACGAAAACATAACAACAAAAAACTATCATAATTAAAAAACCAAAACAAAAAAGTAATGCTCCCAGTTTTTAATTTTTTTGTTTTGTTTTTTATTATTGTTTTTATGACTCCAAAAAACATCGTTAAAATAAGAACCAAAAAAATTGTAATTAACTTTGTATGAACATAATAAACGCTTTAAAATAAGTGAAACCACTAAGAACTTAGCCAGTTAGGTAGAAAACGGACAATCGATTTTATTTAAAAAAAAAAAAAAAAAAACAAAAACATTAAACAAATAAAAAAAAACTTTTTTAAATATTATGGGGGGGGCTATAGTCTATTTTAAAAAGCAATATCTCCTTCAAGAACGATCATAAAATGTGTTTTCAATCGATATTTATTCAATACGGGACCAGTTTTCCTACCTAGCGAAAGGGGACGAGTTTTCCCGAAACAAGTTTTCCGGAGACGAGTTTTCCGGAAACGAGTTTTCCCGAGACGAGTTTTCCCGGGACGAGTTTTCCTAAATTCATTTTTTCTCCTACGCACGCACACGCGCACGAAGGCATACACACACACAAATAATAAAAAATAAAAAAACATCGATCGAATGATTGTATAAAATGTAAACAAAAAATACTTATGTTTAAAAAAGAAAGCAAGTATAAATAAATTTATTAAAGCAAACCTTAATACTATCAATTTTTATGCGATCCATATTTTTCAGAAAGATCAATGTATACAATTTGTTAGGTGAAAGTTAAGTATAGTTGCAAAACGCACACACACACACACACACACACACACACACACACACACACACACACACACACAAAGGAAGTATTTTTGTTTTTGTCTATTTAAGGTTTACGCTAGGAAGGATCCATTTTCTTATAGCGGGTGAAAGGTATTAAGAAGAAATAAAAAAAAATGTTTTATAGAAGTAACCAGTAAACAAAAAAAGGTAAAACTATACAAACACCGTGACAGCGAATTAACCCTACCCCTAACCCTACCCCTAACCCTAACCCCTAACCCTAAACCTAACCCTAACCCTAACCCTAAACCTAACCCTAAACCCTAACCCTAACCCTAACCCTAATCCTAACCCTAACCCTAACGCTGTCACGGTGTTTGTATAATAATACCCAAAAAAATACTTATGCTTAAAAAAGGAAGCAAAACGTTGTAAGTATAAAAAAATTTATTAAAGTAAACATGAATACGTACAGTTTTTAAATAACAAGATAAGGCCGCCATCTTTGTTTCAGTCTCCAATTGGTTAAGAAGAAGCAGTCTTTATCGAATCAGAACGAAGTATTTGCTGATAATAATTATAATAATGATAATCTGCTTATAATAATTAAAATAATGATAATCTGCTTATAGTAATTAAAATAATGATAATCTGCTTATAATAATTAAAATAATGATAATCTGCTTATAATAATTAAAATAATGATAATCTGCTTATGATAATTGAAAAATGAACATATGCTTATAATAATTAAAATAATGATCATCTGCTAATAATAATTACAATAATGATAATCTGCTTATAATAATTAAAAAATGATCATCTGCTTGTAATAATTAAAATAATGATAATCTGCTTATAATAATTAAAATAATGATAATCTGCTGATAATAATAAAACAAACGATCATCTGCTATTAATAATTAAAATAATGATAATCTGTTTATAATATTTAAAAAAATGATCATCTGCTCATAAGAATTAAAAAAATGATAATCTGCTAATAATAATAATAATAATAATAATAATAATAATAATAATAATTAAAATAATAATAATTTAAAAAACGATAATCTGCTTATAATAATTAAAATATTGATAATCTGCTTAAAATAATTACAATAATGATAATCTGATAATAATTATAATAATGATAATATGCTGAGAATATTCAAAATTATGATAATCTACTTATAATAATTTAAAAAATGATCATCTGCTTATAATAAGTATAATAATGATAATCTCCTTATAATGATTATAATCATGATAATCTGTTAATAATAATTACAATAATGGTGATCTACTTATAATAATTACATTAATAATAATCTGCTTATTATTATTAAAATAACTAGCGGGGGTACCCGGCGTTGCCCGAGTGTTTGTTTCCGGGACGGGGGGGGGGGTTTAAAAAATGTTATGGTAGGTAAGTAGGAAGGATCAAACCCGGAGTCATGAGTAAAAGTAGGAAAATAAAGTGTGAAAAAAAAAACCAAAAAAACATCTGCAACGTTAACAGTTCGGCCACCAAGAAAAGCCCATTCCAGTTGTTTAGGAAAAAAAAAAAAAAAAAAACGACTACGGTAGGTCGGCGCGAACGTGAAAATATAATGTAAATTGTCCAGCACGCTAACCACTACGCCACAGAGCACTGCAGCTTAGTTTAGTGATTTTAAATAACTTCACATGAAAGAACTACGAAGCCAAACCGGTGTTCTCTTCTCAACTGTTCCTTGTGAACGATCCCCAAACGGTGTTAAGTGGTGGCAGGGGGAGGAGGAATTTATTAGAGAGAAAATATTTTACCACTTCCATTGATCTTAACCGATTTTGGCCGTGACTTCTCAGCAGAAAAAGTATAGAAATCTAAGATTATCGAGGAATTTGAGAAATAATAAGCCTATAACACACCTCAGATATTGTTCTGCCGTTTGTGCATATTATATTTGCATGAAATATCTTGATTTTTAATCCTATTAAGGTCAAAATCCGACGGGAAAAAATGAGTTCATTTTATTTATATAGATAGAGAAGATGATAATCTGTTTATAATAATAAAAATAATAGTAATCTGCTTATGATAATTACAATAATGATAATCTGCTGATAATAATTAAAATAATGAAAATCTGCTTATAAAAATAATAACATGATAATCTACTCATAATAATAAAATTAATGATAATCGGCTTATAATAATTACAATAATGATCACCTGCTGATAATAATTATAATAATGATAATTAGCTATAAAGAATTATAATAATTATAATCCTCTTAAAATAAATAAAACAATGAAAATCTGCTGATAATAATTAAACTAATGATAATCTTATAATAATTAAAATAACGATAATCTGCTTATAATAATTAAAATAATGATAATATGCTTATAATGAATAAAATAATGATCACTCGCTTATAACAATAAAAAAATGATAATCTTTTCATAATAATTAATATAATGATAATCTGCCCATAATATTAAAATTCATGATCATCTGCTCGTAATAATTATACTAATGATAATCTGCTTTTAATAATTATAATAATGATAATCTGCTTACAATAGTTATAATAATGATAATCAGCTTATAATAATGCAAATCAGCTCATAATAATTATAATAATGATAATCAGTTTATAATAATTATAATAATGGTAATCAGCATCATTATATGATAAACTGCTTATAATAATAATAATGATATGATAATATGTTCATAATAATTATAATAGTGATAATCTGCATATAATAATAATAATAATTATAATCTGTACATAATAATAAAATTAATGATAATCGGCTCATAATAATTACAATAATGATAACCTGCTGATAATAATTATAATAATGATAATCTGATGATAATTATAATACTGATAATCTGCTGATAATACTTAAAACAATGAAAATCTGCTTACATTAATTAAAATAATGATAATCTGTTTATAATAATCATAATAATGATAATCTGCTTATAATAATAACATTAATGATAATCTTCTGATAATAATTACAATTATTATAATCTGCTTATAATAATTAAAATAATGATAATCTGCTGATTATGATTAAAATATTGATACTCAGTTACAGGTTATGCGCCCAGCGTGCGTCTTTATTTTGATGGATCCGAATCAAAGTTCGAATTGTGGCAAGTTAAATTTCTGGGATACAGTTCCAGTTCCATTCGGGCACACCAGCCCCGATTTATTGGGGCCAAAGTTTATATCTGCACATTGTCTCATGGCAGCCCGCATAGAAAATATATTTTGTTTAAATTTTGGGACCAGAAGAGCGAACTCCTGAATACCGAAACACAGTTCACCCTTATTGTTCTTTAGCGAGATTTTCCCATTGCCTTTTTCAAAACGATATCATTGACTCGACTCCCGTCAGCCAGTTCTACAAAATGATTTTGTTGCTCAAAGTTGGGATCAAAATTGATAAAATCAGATTCCTTTGTAATCACATGTGTCGTGGCCCCACAACCGACAAGCAAATTATTATTGCTTGTTGACGCATCAAATGTACACGAAAATAAAAATGTATGTTTGCTAACAGAGCTCTCTACATTTTTAATGTAGTTGCCATTTTGAGTCCTGTATCTACATTGGAAACTCTTGTGCTTAGGTCGTCCAATTATAACATAATTTTTGTACTTTTCTTAGGAAAAAACCTGCTTTTGGCAAAGTTGCGTTTTTTATTCCTGGCATGGGTATTTCTTTCTGGGTTATCTCGGTGGTAAATGGCTTGAAATCACTCGGTAATCCCTTAAGGACCATGGAAATAAACAGACTGTCACTTATAACTTCGCCAGACATTTTTAAAGAATTTGCAGTTGTCTCGGCTCTTATAATACAATCAGTAACAGTTTCGGCTTCCTTTTGATAAATAATGCTCTCTCAATATGTTTAATTCTTTGCAGCCGTCGTCCAGGGCTTCTCTTTACCAGTGGTAGACTTCAGTCATCTAAACACTGTATTAATTCCGCAAAGACAGTTGCGTTCTTTTCAATGAAGTCGGGTCGTTTCTGTTTTCAGGTTGTGTTTCTAGTACTTTGTGTAGCTTTTGGATTCGTAGATATCCCAGAAATTTAACTTGCCACAATTCGAACTTTGATTCGGATCCATCGAAATAAAGACGCACGCTGGGCGCATAACCTGTAGAAGTGTAAGCCATTTTGAGTTTCAGATGGTTCGCTGTTACACACAAGTGGTAGCAGAAGTGTAAGCCATTTTGAGTTTCAGATGGTTCGCTGTTACACACAAGTCCTGGTAGGTGACTTGTTTGTAGTAGACAGTTCCACAGAACAAAATATTCTTACCGTGTCGAAACCCGGGAAAGAACATGTGAAATTGCACCAGAAAAGGTTTAATATTTATGAAGCAATTCTGTTTTCTGATTGGTTGGTAGCAGCACGTGAATTTATTTGATTCGTCAGTTCTTAACAGCATCGTTTATAAATAGAATCGTCCGACTGTGTGGGATCATACCCCATTATAGTAACAAAATATTGCAACAATCTGCTTAATATAATTAAAATAATGATAATCAGCTCATAATAATTAAAATAATGATAATCTGCTGAAAAAAATTACAATAATGATAATCTGCTAACATGAATTAAAATAATGATAATCAGCTTATAATAATTAAAAGAATGATAATCTTCCTATAATAATTAAAATAATGATAATCTTCTTATAATAATCAAAATAATGATAATCTGCGCATAATAATTAGAAGAATGATAACCTGCTTATAATAATTTAAAAAATTGTAATCTGCTTATAATATTTAAAGTAATGATAATCTGCCCAATTAATTAAATAATGATAATCAGCTTATAAAAATGATAGTCAGATTATAATAATTATAATGATTGTACTCTGCTGATAATAACTATATTAATGATAATCTGCTCATAATAATTATAATAATCATAATCTGCTTATAATAATCATAACATTGATAATCTGTTCATAAACATTCTAATAATGATAATCTGCTCATGATAATTACATTAATGATAATTTGCTTATAATTATAATAATAATCATAATCTAATCTAATAATGATAATCTTCTCACAATAATTATAATAATGATAATCTGCACATAATAATTATAATAATGGTAATCAGATTATAATAAGTATAATAATGATAATCTGCTTATAATAATTAAAATAATCATATCCAGCTTTTAAATTTCATAAAAATTATAATCTGATCATAATAATTATAATAATGATAATATACTCATAATAATAAAATTAATTATAATCTGTTCATAATTATTATAATAATGATAATATTCTTATGACAATTATAATAACGATAATCAGCTTATAATAATTATAATAATGATAATCAGCTTATAATGACTATAATAACGCTAATCTGCTACAGGTAATTATAATATATATATAATTAGATTATAATAATTATAAAAATGATAATCTGCTAATAATAATTAATATAATAATAGTCGGCTCATGATAATTATAATAATGATTATCAGCTAATAATAATTATAATAATGATAATCTGCCCAAGACAATTATAATAATAATAATAATCTGCTCATAATAATTATAATAATGATAATCAGATTATAATAATTATAATAATGATAATCTGCTTCTAATAATTATTATAGTGATAATCTGCTCATAATAATTATAATAATTATAATCAACTAAAAATAATTAAAATTATGATAATCTGCTTATAATTCTTATAATCAAATTATAATAATTATAATAATGGTAATATGATTATAATCATTATAATAATGATAATCTGCTGATTATAATTAAAATAATGATAATCTGCTTAAAATAAATGAAATAATGATCATCTGCTGATAACAGTAAAAAAATGATTAAATGTTTATAATCATTAATATAATGATAATCTCCTCATAATAATTATAATAATGCTAATCTGCTCATAATAATTAAATTTATGATAATCTGCTTATAATAATTATAATAATAATAATCTGCTTACCATTATTATAATAATGATAATGAGCTTATAATAATTATAATAATGCTAATCTGCTCATAATAATGATAATAATGATAATCTGCTTAAAATAATTATAATAATGATAATCAGCTTATAAAAATTATAATAATTGTAATCTGCTTATAATAATAATAATAATAATAATAATAATAGTAATAATAATAATATGTTCATAATAATTATAATAATGATAATCAGCTTACACAAATTATAATAATGATAATCTTCTCATAATAATTATAATAATAATAATAATCTGCTAATAATAATTATAATAATGAAAATCTGCTCATAATAATGATAATCTGCTCCTAATAATTATAATAATGATAATCTGCTCATAATAATTATAATAATGATAATCTGCTCATAATAATGATAATCTGCTTATAATAATTACAATAATTATAATCAGCTCATAATAATCATCATAATTATAATCTGCTCATAATAATTATAATAATGATATTCTACTGAGATTAATTAAAATAATGGTAATCTGCTCATGATAATATAAATAATGATAATCTGCTTATAAACATTATAATAATGATAATCAGTTTATAATAATTAAAAAAATTACAACCAGCTCATGAATTTTATAACAATGATAATCTGCTCATAATAAAAAATAAATGATAATCAGCTCATAATAATTATAATAATTATATGCTTGTAATGATTATAATAATGATAATCTGCTCATTATAATTATGATAATGATAATCAGCTCATAATAATTATAATAATGTTTACTTTCTCATAATAATTACAATAATGATAATCAGCTTATAATAATTATAATACTCATAATCTGCTTATAATAATTATAATAATGGTAATCTGTTGATAATAATTTAGATAAGGATAATCGGATATAATAATGATAGTAATGATAATCGGCTTATGATAATTATATTACTGATACTTTGCTCATAATAATTATAATAATGATAATCAGCTTATAACAATAATAATAATGATAATCTGCTCAAAATAATTATGATAATGATAATCTTCTCATAATATTTATGATTATGATAATCACATTATAATAGTTATGATAATGATTATCTTAAGTATAATTATGATAATCAGCTTATAATAATTATAATAATGATAATATATTTATAATAATTTTAATAATGATAATCGAATTATAATAATTATAATCTCCTTATAATGATTATAATAATGATAATGTGCTCATAATAATTATAATAATGATAATGTTCTTACAATAATTATAATAACGATAATCTACTCATAATAACGATGATCTGCTCATAACAATTATAATGACGATACTCTGCTGATAATAATTATAATAATGATAATCTGCTCATAATCATTATATTAATGATAATCTGCTCATAATCATTATAATAATGATAATCTGCTTTTAGGAATTATTACAATTATAATCTGCTCACAACAATTATACTAATGAGGATCTGCTTATAATTATTATACTGATGATACTCTTCTTGTAATAATTATAATAATGATAATGAGATCATAATAATTATAATAATATAATGAGATCATAATAATTATAATAATGATAATGAGATCATAATAATTATAATAATGATAATTAGATCATAATAATTATAATAATGATAATGAGATCATAATAATTATAATAATGATAATGAGATCATAATAATTATAATAATGATAATGAGATCATAATAATTATAATAATGATAATAAGATCATAATAATTATAATAATGATAATGAGATCATAATAATTATAATAATGATAATGAGATCATAATAATTATAATAATGATAATGAGATCATAATAATTATAATAATGAGTATCTGCTTATAATGATTGTAATAATCATGACCAGCTCATAATAATTTTAATAATAATAATATTAATAATGATAATCTGCTCATAATAATTACAATAATGATAATCTGCTCATAATAATTATAATAATGATAACCTGGTTATAATAATTATAATAATGATAATCTGGTTATAATAATTATAATAATGATAATCTGATCATATTAATATATAATAATGATAATCAAATTATAATAAATATAATAATGATAATCTGCTCATTATACGTATAATAATTATAATCTGCTCATAATAATTATATTAATGATAATCAGTTAATAATAATTATGATAATTTCAATCTGCTTAGCATATTTATTATAATGAAAATCAGCTTATAATAATTATATTAATGATAAGTAGCTGATAATAATTATAATAATAATAATAATGAACTCATACTTATTATAATAATTATAATCTGCTTATAAACCAAGTGCAAGTTGTTTTGAATCGATCGACCCTTCACAGCGTAGTTCTGATCCTGTTCGACCAAGTCACGTATAACAACCTGCAGTCGGTTCTCAAGAACATGGGACAAAATCTTCAACTCTGTGTTAAGCAGAGTGAAACCCATTGCAAATCTCTCGCGCCGATGTGAGAGCCAGCTAAATAGCTTCAAAACTCCTGGCCGCGGAGTCTGGGTAGTTGGGTGAAGCGTTCTATTAAATTTTGCCGAAACCCATTGCAAATCTAGATTCCCCCCGCCATGCCGTTCTCCCTTCTTCAGAAGTGTGACCACTCCTTTGGTTACCTGCCTAGGGATCGAGCCCTGCGCAAACCAGTGGTTGAACACGCCCATCAGAAGGGCACAACCATGGGTGACAGCCTCAAGAACAACTCGTAGGGCAGACCATCGAGTCCCCGAGATTTGTTGTAGCCAACCTGCTTCAACGCAGTGACAACCTCACGCTCCGTAACCATCCCCTTGCAGCTAGCCACTCGGGCCGCAGTAATGCGGGTCTAGCCAGCTAAATAGCGACCAAACTCCTGGCCGTGAAGTCTGGGTAGTTGGGTGAAGCGTTCCATTAAATGTTGCCGAAACCCATTGCAAATCTCTCGCACCGATGCGAGAGTGTGCCCTTCCAGGTGTTTCACCTCCCGAATGTACCTGTCCAAGCCGCGTCTTTAGATGGCCCCACGCTCAGCAGCATTAACATTCACGGCTTCATTGGAGACTCTGTTTAACCTAGCTCTAACTACCTGATCTGCATATCGCTTGCTAGCCAAGCGACTCAGGTCTTCCTTAACTAGAGCTTGTTCTAGGGAATCCCCCCCTGCCACCGCCTGGGTAAATCTATCATCTAGGTTCGTTTTGGTCCGAGCCCTAGTTAGCGCGAGGTGTTGGCTGTATTGGACGCAAAAGTGCCTAATAGTAGCCTTAGGTGAACCCACTATCTACTCCCGGTAACCGCCCCCACTAACTCCCTCTGAATTAATGACGTCAGCTGCTCCCGGAATCTTTCGACTCCATCAAGGAGACGTTCAACTTCCAGTAGTCAGCCAACCTAGGCCTATTACCTAATTTCAAACGGGCCAACACGAGTTTGTGGTCCGAATGACCTAACCAGTGAAATGTGGGACAAGATAGGAAATCTATGTCACCCCTTCTAATTAACATTCTGTCCAGGTATGTACTCGTACAGACGGCTGAACTAGATTGCCACGTCCACATCTCCCTCCCGGGGTGATCCAGACAGAACCTGTCGACCAGATCGCATGAGGCCATCGGGTCAGACAGGCTGCTATCACACCACACCGAGCCACTAGCCCCCACGACCTAATCTACGTTGGGGTCCAGGACGGCATTCCAGTCCCCCATTAACACTACCCACTCCAAACCCGAAGAGAGAAACACCTCCATCCACGGAAAAAAGGAAATCCTCTTGCTGTAGACGTTAGGCGCATAAACTGCCACGATCCGGAACTCACCGCTTTTAACGGTAACAGTGACCACGACCAACCTCCCATGAGCATCAGTGTGAACAACGGTAACTGTCGCAGACAGGATGCGACTCACTAGAACAGAAACCCCACCACTACAGGAACTTCTGTATCTAAATATATGTCAAAGTCATTCACCAGCACACTGCAGTCCCCGTCCCCAACAAAGTGGGTCTCCTGCAATGCAACTAAGTCTACCTCAAGGGCCACGAAATCCCTCAGCACGCAAGCAGCCTTGCTTCGGTATCTCATGCCCCTCGCATTTAAACTAACTAGGTTTAAGCTCGCGGCCATGATTCCCTAACTAGTAGTATTCGTCAAGGATGGGTCTGAAATCTTCGGGGGTAAGGCCGTGAGTAGGTCGGACGTAAGCCGTCTGTCTCGAGCCAGGCCCCCAACATCCAGAGGGAACGTCATTTTAATCGCCCTATAAAAGGATGGGTGAACATAAACTGGGACACTTTGTGCTCCCCGTTTATGATGCATAGCCCCTTATATGCTGTTTTACCGGCCTCCAACATTCTCCACAAGGCCTTATAACGCTCTCCCCTATTTGCTCTCACAAAAGTAATCAGATGTGGGGCATCCGAAAAGTTTCTGGGATCGGCGACCTCCTTCCCGTCGAACTTGGAGAGGTTTTTGAGGTTTTTTAAGAATCTCTTTTGCCTTCCATTGAGGTCGCTGATCACGTGGTCTGTGCTTGCGTCGCAGTGGCGTTCTCCCTCTCTACGAGGGACCGCCTGTTGCTGGTCATTCGTATTAGCTGATTTTTCTGCCTCTGTGACAGGAGCTTCGCACTGCTCCTTTTCTCTTGGGGTGTTAAATAGGGAGGGGTAAGTTGAGCTTCCTTGCTGGGGGTCTGTGTTGGAGGCTCAATATCCTGGTCTTTGTTGACTGTTTCTTCCGGGGCTGTTTCCGGAATCATTTTCAACCACAGCTATCTCTGCTGGGGCTGTCTCTACCGGGGCTACCAGGGCTGTTTCTGCCGGGGTTGGCTCCTTTCTCTCTCTTTTTTCCATCTGTTTTGTCTTTCTGTCTGCGTCTTCTCCCTCGGACTCCGAGGAGCTCACCCTTAGTTTCCTTTTTGCCGCCACTGCTGCCCCTCTTGCTGTTGCTTGAGGGGCTGTCTTTTCCTGTTTCTTTGTCTTTCTGGAGACAACTTTGCTCCAGGTGGCGGCATTATTTCCTTCTTCTTCCTTCTTCTTGTCTTCCGCCTCCGGCCTCTTAGCTTCTGCTTGTCCTTGCTGTTTTTCCGGCTCCTTTTTCTCAGGGCAGAAACGAGGCATATGCCCTGGCTTTTGGCAGAGCCAGCAGTGCGGTCTACGTCCTTCCGCTATTACTGTCATTGTCCAGCCCTCACACATCAACTGGGAGGGGATGCTGTAGAATCCTTTTTTGTCAGCACGCATCTCGATTTTATACTCACCAGCTCTTATGTGCCTGAGTTCAATGGCTGCCTGTACCCTCTCCACTTCACCATATTGGGACAGCGTCGCTCCCAGCTGATCTTCCTCAATGAAGCTCGGCACGCCCATTATCATTACATTACTCCTCCTTTTGGACTGATATTCTGTCTTCATCTTGTAGTTCTTCCACACAAGATCCCCTTTTGCCATCTTCTCTGCCTCCTCTTTTGTAGGCATGTGGCGTACTGAGCTAGTATCTTCAAATCCCCGAGGATTTACATCATTTTATCCCTGGGAATCCCGGCTAAGCCCTTTCCTTTGGCGTCGAAAGTTATCAGGGAGAGCGATCTTTGCTGAATTTCCTCCAGTCTCCCTGGCATTACCTTTAGCTCGTTCCCTTGTACGTATCCTTGGAACTTGTTTTTGAAGAGTTCCTGATAGTACTTTGGCGTCTTTTTCAGGCTTTCCCTGGATCCCCAGGTTGTCGCTTCCTTAACCGGTTCACTGGGCGTGCCGGCTGCTGTCTGCTTTTGGGGTGGTGTTCTCTGCCCTGGTGAATAGGCGAGCAATCGCTTGCTGGGAGGGCTGGCCAATTGACCGCACTGCCTGGCGTTTTGCTGGTCAATCCCCCCTCCCCGGGGGAGCACCCATCTACAACAATCAGCTCTGCTGATTTTGCTTTTCTTAGCCCTTATATAACTGGTTTGATTGGGCTATTCTTTTCTGACTGGGTCGTTGTTGGTGGTGGCATGGATGCATCCTTGTTGAGGACCCATCACCTCTTCACAGGACACCTAGTTTTCTGCTTATTGAAGTTCCGGTAGGCCTCCTCCACTTGGTCGGCTTCCAGGTTGCTCATCACCATTTCTTTCTACATTTGGACCTCCTGCTCCCGATTTGCTGGTATCACGGTCGCCAGTGTTATCCATGGAGTCATCGACATGGGTCCCGCCTCCTCGTCTTGGGTTACCTCCACTACTGCAACATTCTCCATGCTTGAGCTACTGGGAGTGGCGTCCTCAGAGTCCGTACCCACCTCGGAGTTGCCGGAAACCGACTGCGACCTCGACCTCGATCTGGTACTCACGGATGGGGTGGCGATCCCGGAACCCCCTCTCGAACTGGGTTTGCCCTTTGGGGTGGCAACCCCTGCAGCCATAACCCTACCGGCTGCTAACGAACCCACTCTCGAACTAGGGTTGACCTATGGGGTGGTAACCTTCTCGACCGCTACCGGACTCTTGACCCTTCTCAAACTGGGGGTGGCGACCCCCGAAACCCTTCTCGACCAGGGGGTGCCTTTCGGGACTGCACCCCCCGCTAAACCCTTCATGGACACTACACCCGGGGGGTCCCCCATGGTGACAGGAGCAGAAGCCTGCTCCATCTATTTGTTGGCCCAGAGCCCAACTAGTGCCCGCCCATTCGGAAACCAAGGGACCTTCGCCTAAAAAGGCATGTCAGTTACCCTTGGCCCTGCTGGCTGCTTAAGCGCTAGCTGGACCCTGAAGTGTCTGGAAGAAAAGAGAAAACAGAACAGTTAGTAGAAGAAAGAAAAAAAAAGCATGCAATACAAGGCACAAAGTCCTTTCTGGCCCAAATCCCCAAAAAAGGGGCTGGTCCTTGCCGGACAAAAATAATCACCCTTAACCAAGACACTTTAGGTAGATCGCAGTTTCACACTTAGAACAGATACTACACTTTGATCAGAGCCAAAAGAGCTGATAGACGGAAAATGATATTTAGCCATTTTGGCCCCGCCCTTGGCATTATCCACTGCCAAGGCCTCATTTGGGGTCCAAAACAACTTACGCACCAGGGCCAGTAGGGGAAGTGGGGAAAAATAGGGGTCTTTGATAATGTTCCTTGGCTATACTTGCGTTGGATAGCAAGTACTTTATTAAAAAACCTACACTAGAGTTTCTATAACATTAAACTCAACCACTTACATTCTTACCAGGACCTTCTTAAAATAACAGCTCCCCAGCTTACGGGATGGCGGGCGACATTCACGCTGGAAATACAAAAGATTATTTACAAAAAACATAACGAAAAGTTTATTTACAAATATAAAAACAAAGTATTTTTTTTTTATATAAATGGGGGTGAGATGATGGGGAGGGGGCAAACTATTAAACACCCAAAAAGAAAGAAAAAGAAAACAAATAAACAAAATGCCTATGGGGGCAAGTTACTAAGGGGACCCTCCCTTCCTAACAGCTGGTTTATCTGTCATATGAAACGCCCACTGTCTTCCGGTCCTCTCCCCCGAGGGGGAAGAGATGAAAGCAAGCAGGTCGTTCCCTAATGGGGAGTGGAGGACCTAAAGGACAGCACTTTTGCGTGCGAAAATAACTTGGGGATGGGGACAACTGGGATGGATGGTGTCTTCCAAGATAAAATTCGTGATGGGCAAAAACAGGCTGGGGACAAAACAAACAAGTGGACTGGGCATCTTTGGAAGCTCTCCTAGTGCCAACTACCAAAAAAAAAATAAAAAGACTATGGGAACAGGATCGACACACATATTACCCTAGTCTAGGCCCTAACAAAGCACAAACTATCCACTCTTGATGGTTACGCAGCCTATCTACTCCTACTCCTACCCATATTACAAGGAGAACCTTGTATTAAAAATACTAAGGGCTGGGTTCCAAGTAAAAGACAAAACCCCAGCACCTTAGGACCAATACCACTAGGGTGGAAACACGAACTCAAACCTAGAGCCTCGTCGGATGTACAAACTAGTGTTGTGCACCCATCTCCTATCAAAGTCTATGCGGTGCAATCTTTTCTAATCAAATCTGATCTTTATTTTAAGTTGATGCTTAAAATAAACAACCAGATCTTGATCGGAAACAGATCGCCCCTCATAGACAATGTCCAGACGTGTAACCCACGTCACTACTGCGCTACTGCTAGGATCGCCAGAAACACCGCCCGTTTCTCCCTGGTAAACGGCGGGTCCACATTGTCAATCACGTATGCCAAATCAAGTGGCACCGACTGCTCAGGGTCGATTTGAGCCATTATCTCTCCGACATACTCCCAGAGACTCTGCACCCCGCTGTAATGAAAGAACGCATGTTCTCTCGTCTCCTCCTCCTTTTCGTCATTGCAGCATGGGCAAGGGGGATAATAATATTCACTATCCCTGAAATCCCTGGCTAGTCTGCCAAAGAGTGGCAGCACATCCCAGATTAGCCTCTATGTGATGGAAAATTCTGCGTTATTTATAAAGCTACTGGCAGGCGCCCAAATCCACAGTGAGAGAACTTCCCCCCTCGACAGATGTAGCCGCTCCACCAGCGGATCTTTTGCGGTCCCCACCACTAACTCCTCATATAGTCTTCTCCTAGGCCGTGCAATGTCACTGGACCTCGGTAATGCCTTATCGGCGGCTTAGCATTTGGTCAGGAAACGCCGTTCCCCCACCGGTCTTCTGCGACCTTCAGCGGCGGGGTCGGATACAAGCCATGGAAAAGCTTGTTCCACGACTGGTACACAATGCGTTTCCTCCATCAGTGTCCGACTCAGGAACGCCAATCTTTCTGCGTGCATGTGACTTTGCAAGTCTGGCATTCCCAAGCCTTCCTCGTTAAGCTTCTGCGTACAGACCTGTCTGTGGACTGTGAGACTAACCGTAGCCCTCGGCGCAAGAGGGTCCGTGTGTGCCTGGCGTGTGGGGTGGTGGCTGATCCTGTGGTCGGGGCAGCGGACGAAAGAGTTTCAAGATGGCGCCTGCCTGCTTTTATTAGAGACGGAATCTCGCAGGATCGCAAATTAGCTAGGCCATCTTGAGGAATAAAAATCAGTCCATTGGAGGTGCGAGGCAGTCGGGTTCTGACGTTCGTGGCGATCAGTACAGTGTTTCTATTCGTGCAGTAAGCTGAGCTTTGTTAGTTACCTTCGCGCCGTGGCTGTCATTGGTTGTTGGTTCGCTGTGTGTTGCCGTGGTTCTTCAGTGAAACGCTTCGTCGCCCACGACGAGACTCCCCGTCTCCTACACAAGATACTCATACAAGCTATTTCGGCCCCCCCCCCACTCCGAACTTGGTTTTCTTTTCTTTAATGGCGGATAGGTTCGATCTAAAGTTGATACCGAAATTCGACGGATCCGACCCGGTACTCAGCTGGGTTGAGAAGGTCGAGTTACATTGTCAGTTGTCCGGCGTGAAAAATGTCGAGCGCGTGATTCCTCTGCGGCTGACCGGCGGGGCCTTCGCTGTATATCAGCAACTCAGCGCTGAGGAGAAGTGTGACTACTCGAGTATCAAGGCGGCGTTGTACAGGGCGTTCGCCACTGACCCCGCCACTGCATGGGAGCAGTTTGAGACGAGGTCTATACGCTTGGGCGAAACTGTGGACGTGTATCTCGCCGAACTTAAGAAGCCGACGGTGTTGTTCGGCGGTCTTCCCGAGAGGGCCCTAGCCTACAAATTCCTGTCAGGATTCCCCGCTGGAGCAAAGCAGCTCCTGCGAGCAACATCTACCATATCCTCACTACCACTGAATGACCTAGTGGACAGAGCCAGGACAATAATGAAGGATGACTCGACGGTGCAGGAACCGGTAGTTGCCGTCGCACAGGCCCCACCA
Source organism: Euprymna scolopes (assembly GCF_053919585.1). Lineage (NCBI taxonomy): Eukaryota > Metazoa > Mollusca > Cephalopoda > Sepiida > Sepiolidae > Euprymna > Euprymna scolopes. The sequence continues at coordinate 79,382,227 of NC_136484.1, forward strand.
AGTGGTGAAGGACCGTCTCAGGGACCCAGCCCGCAAGGTGATGTCATCTGCTATAGATGCAACGGGCGGGGCCACATGGCAAGAAATTGTAGAAGGCGGTCGACGGCTGTTCGCTGCTACCGCTGTAACAAGACTGGGCACATGGCCCGAGACTGTGCGGGAAACGGGGACGGGGACAAGGTGCCAGTGCTGACCTCTTCCCCGAACAGAAAATAAACAAGGCGCTCCCTGTCATTCAGTTCCGATTTAATAACACGTTATGTTCAGCCCTCCTATATTCCGGTTGCTCCCGCACCATAGTGTGTGCGGACTTCTGTCGGGCGTGGAAAAAGAAGAACGTCAGGATAACTACCATTACTGGAAAAATACGAATGTGTTGCGGCGTGGATGTGGTACACATTCGCACAAGAACTGGGAACTTGGCTAACGTCGAAGCGCTGGTGACACGCGAAAAGCCGCTGAGTTGCGACCTGTTGCTAGGCTACGATGCCATCAAAGCCCTGGGCGGCGTGCGCATAACGCGTGCTGGCGTTGTAGAGTTTCAGGATAGGCCCCCGGTGTGCACAGCACTAAGAGTCGACCAGCCGAACTTCAGTGCGGAATTCGACAACCAACAGAAGGCGTGGACCGCCACTTGGAGGTGGTCAGATGACAAGGAACCGGCCAAACTACAAAAAAAAGTGGCAGAGTAACGTATGCCCGACCAGATAAGGCCTGCATACGAAAGCGAGCTCCGTGAATGGATTAAGAACGGTTGGCTGATTCCATACCCCTACGACAAACTTGGACCCCCCAAGGGCCTGATACCGCTGATGGCAGTTGCCCAACCTAACAAGTCAAAGGTGAGGCCGGTAATGGACTACCGCGAGTTGAATGCGCATGTTGATGCGTTCACAGCGGACGCCGACGTCTGTGCCAGCAAGCTGCGAGAGTGGCGCCGGCAGGGGTCCAATGTGTCCCTACTGGACTTGAGAAAAGCATACTTGCAGGTCCGGATCGGCGAGGTGATGTGGCCTTTCCAGACAGTGATGTTTTCCGGGAAGAGATACTGTCTTACGCGACTCGGATTTGGGCTAAACGTAGCACCCCAGATAATGAAGGCTATCGTCAATGCTGTCAAAAGAAGAATGGATCAGAAAGGGAACATCGGCGTATATTGACGATATATACGTGAACGAAGATATTGTGTCATCTTCGCGCGTAAGATTCAAACTTGCCGAGTTTGGTCTAAACTGCAAGGACTCTGAGCGGCTTGAGGATGGCGCCCGCGTATTGGGCTTGAGCGTTCAAGAGGAGCGAGGGATCCTGAAGTGGAGGCGTGGAACCGCAGTTCCCGACGTACCCGACGTTTACACAAGACGTGCCGTGTTCTCCCTGTGCGGGAAACTTGTGGGGCACCTTCCAGTATGCGGATGGGTTTGTGCGGCGACAGGCGTCATAAAAAGGAGGGCAAATGCGGTCACCAAAGGCTGGGACGATGAGATAACCGACGAACTATTGGTCCGAATGTTAAAGGAGACCGTCGCTAGTGTGAAAAAGAATGACCCCGCCACAGGGGACTGGTGCGTGCAGGGAGACGAACTGAGCGTGTGGGTGGACGCAAGTTCTCTAGCGATCGGTGTAGTTTTGGAGAAAGATGGGGCCGTAGTTGAGGATGCCTGCTGGCTGCAACCGGCGAATGATGCTGCCCATATCAACCTGGCAGAACACGATGCTGTAATAAAGGGCATTAACCTGGCACTTCAATGGGAAGTGAAGAAACTGCGTGTGCACACTGACTCACTTTGCGTGCACCACTGGGTGTCGGACACACTTACGAGCAAGGCCAGGGCACGCACCAAGGCAGCCAGCGAAATGCTGATAAGACGGAGGCTGGAGACTGTGAAAAAACTGGTGACGGAGTACAACCTGTCTGTAGACGTAGTGCTCGTCACCACGGACTACAACCTCGCCGACAAGCTCACTCGAGTACCACGGAGATGGTATGAGGCTATGAAGAAAGAAGCTAAGCCATTGCCTCTGTGTGCTGCCTCCGTCGAGGAGGACGAAATCAGGAAGATACATCACGACAGTGGGCACCCCGGAGTACAACGGACCTACTACTTTGTGAAGTTGGCTAGACCATCAATACCAAAAAGCGCAGTAAGAGCAGTGGTCAGGGAGTGCCAAACGTGCCAGTCCATCGACCCCGCCCCAGCCAGATGGCGGAAAGGACAGCTGGGAGTGGACGCGACTTGGAGTCGGTTGGGTATGGATATAACCCACTACGGCAGCCAACACTTCCTCACACTGATAGACTGCGGGCCAACGAGGTTCGCTATTTGGCGCCAATTAGCGAGGCAGGATTCCACCAGTGTCATCCACGAATTGGAATCCATATTCTACGAAAGGGGGCCGCCTGAGGAGATCCTCACGGATAACGACACGGCGTTCTGCAGCAGGGAATTTGGGCATTTTATGGACAACTGGGGGATCCGCCTTCGACACCGATGCGCGTATGTGCCAAGCGGCAACGGCATAGCGGAGCGGTGCCACCGAACCGTGAAGAGGATCATGGCCAGGAAGAAGTGTACGATCGCGGAGGCGGTTTACAGATAAAACACAACGCCTAAGGACGCCGTGACTGGCGGCAGTGCGCCCGCTGATGCGATTCATCACTACCACGTGCGCATCAAGGACGTTGAAGTGTGTCTACCCGACCAACGAGAACCCCAGGGGACGTACCAAGTGGGAGACACCGTCTGGGTGAAGCCACCTGGCGGCCGGTGCACCAGCAGCTTTTGGAGGGGGCGGGTCACCGGCGTCATCAGTGAACAGGCCATACTAGTCGATGATACTCCGCGCCACGTAAGGGATGTCCGGCCCGCTCTAAGCGCTGACCAATCGGCGAGCAGTGGAAGTAGCGAGTCATCCGACGATGAGCGATGGATCCAACCCGTGCCCCACGAACCTGGTGACTCAACTGCGAGCAGTGGAAGGAGCGAGTCATCCGACGATGAGCGATGGATCCAACCTGTGCCCCACGAACCTGATGACTCAACTGCGAGCTCTAATGCTGATGCTGATGCTTCCGATGACACTTCTGAGAGCTCCGATGAGGAAGTCCCGGCAATACCCCTCCGCAGGAGTGCTCGAATCAAACGGCCACGTCCGCCGTGTCACGTATGTGATCTGGAGACCAGGGGGGAGTGTGAGACTAACCGTAGCCCTCGGCGCAAGAGGGTCCGTGTGTGCCTGGCGTGTGGGGTGGTGGCTGATCCTGTGGTCGGGGCAGCGGACGAAAGAGTTTCAAGATGGCGCCTGCCTGCTTTTATTAGAGACGGAATCTCGCAGGATCGCAAATTAGCTAGGCCATCTTGAGGAATAAAAATCGGTCCATTGGAGGTGCGAGGCAGTCGGGTTCTGACGTTCGTGGCGATCAGTACAGTGACCGTTGGGTTCCGTTTCTATTCGTGCAGTCAGCTGAGCTTTGTTAGTTACCTTCGCGCCGTGGCTGTCATTGGTTGTTGGTTCGCTGTGTGTTGCCGTGGTTCTTCAGTGAAACGCTCCGTCGCCCACGACGAGACTCCCCATCTCCTACACAAGATACTCATACACGGACATACGGCTTTCCTCACTTCCAAAGAAGTTTGAAAAGGAGGCGCTCTAAAGCATTACAGCAATCCGCAGGCAGGGGAAGAACAGATAAACGGTAAAGGATCAAAGGAAACACGTACGTAGCACATGCTTCTACACGACCCTTTAAGGACAATTTCCTACAAGTCCAAGTCCCTACTGACGACTCGACGACTCGACCTTCGTCTGTACTTCCGACCAATTCTTGTCCAGCTGGAGATCCAGCCCGAACCACACACCAAGGATCTTTACCGGGCCATCAGTCCAGCCGAACGCACCTGGAAGTGAGTTTACCCCGGTCCAGGCGCCCAACTGCAGGCTAATGGACTAGCTGCGATTGATCATGGCCCCTGTGACAACTTCGTACTCAGCGATCGCCTCTATCACCGCTTTTATATTGATACGTCGCGCAACGAACATGGTGACATCATCAGCGTACGCGGACACCCTGGCAAATTTGCTGCCAGGTAGAGCTATGCCGCCTCATTCCTTAATTTGCAAAGGAAGGGTTCCAACGCCAGGACATACAACAGAGGCGACAGCGGGCAACCCTGCCGCACCGACTCTGACAACCTACCATTTACTTGCACCACTACTGCGGGATCACGATCCAGGGCGGAGACTCACTTGTGCAAGTCCGGACCAAAGCTGGCGGTTTCCACAACAGCCCTCAGGAACCCATGGTCCACCCTGTCGAACGCCTTGGACTGATCTAAATTGATCAGCGCGGCTTCAGTGTCGTCTTCTACCCCCTCTATTATCGTGTGAACGAAGTGCAGATTGTTCTGAATCGATCGACTCATCACAGCATAGTTTGTATCCAGTTTGACCAAGTCACCGATAACGACCTGCAGTTGGTTCGCAAGAACACGGGACAAAATCTTGAAATCTGCATTAAGCAAAGTGATGGGTCTATAGTCGTCTAGATTCCCCCCTCCATGTTTGTCCCTTTTCTTTAGAAGCGTGACCACTCCTTTGGTTACCTGCCTCGAGATCGAGTCCTGGGCAAACCAGTAGTTAAACACGCCCGTCAGAAGGGGCACAAACATGGGCAACAGCCTCAAGAACAGTACATAGGGCAAACCATTGAGCCAGGGAGATTTGTGTGGCCAACCTGCCTCAACACAGTAATAACTTCGCGCTCCGAAACCATCCCCTCACAGCTAGTCACTCGGGCTGCAGTAAGGCGGGGCGAGCCAGCTAAGTAGCTGCCAAACTCCTGGCCATGGAGTCTGGGTAGTTGGGTGAAGCGCTCCTTCAAATGTTGCCGAAATCATTGCAGATCTCCCGTGCCGACACGAGAGCGCGCCCTTCCAGGTTATTCACTTCCCGAATGTACCCATCCGAGCCGCGTCTTAGGGCAGCCTTACGCTCAACTGCGTCAACATTCATGGCTTCGTTGGAGACTCTGTTTAACCTAGCTCTAACTACTTGACCTTCGTATTGCTCGCTAGCCAAGCGATTAAGATCCCCCTTAACTAGAGCTTTTCTCTCTTACTTTCCCTCTCTGTACTGCTCTAACCAAGTGTGCTGACCTGTTCCACAAATCCCAAAATCCTCAACATAAAATATCTCAAAAAAAAACATGAATAAACCTAGAACCCCATCCACCAACGTAGGCCATGTCTTCTTTTCTAACGTCAGGGGTCTACGTTCCAACCTTCCAGAGGTTAACCCAATTACAGGAGATGAAACCAGAATATTTTTTCTAAGAAAAACTGGAACAGGGCCGACCACCTCCCTAGATGAGTTCTTAATTAATGGATACTCTAACTGACCCCCAAGATCGCCTACATTAAAGATGGCTTCCCGTGTGGCAGGGATATATCCAGAGAAGACCCTAACTTACCTTATATGTGCTTCCAGGTTGCACTAGCTTACACCACCGCATTTATATTTGCCCTCTATCGCCCCCACAACAGCGGAGTTACTATCTTTAAGAGTATATCAGAGAAAATTACCACATCCTGTCAGCTCATCCCGCGGCTAACATTCACATTTGCGGTGACTTCAACGTCCACAATGTTGAAAGGCTGACCCACTCAAATAAGACTGACGATGAGGGGAGGTTCTGTCATGATTTTGCCATTGTCTATGACCTCACTCAGATTGTTCGCAAGCCCACCCGTGTGCCCGATACTACCGGTCAGTACGAAAGCCTTCTAGACCTTTTTCTCTCCACCTCCCCGGAGCTATGCTTATGTGCCGTTCTATCTCCTCTGGGATCTGCCGACCACTCCGTTGTATCAGTTAAGATAAAAACGAAATATAATAAGTCTACAGATGTACCTCTCCACCGTTCTGTATACCGATACTCTATGGCTGACTGGGATAGCTTCCGTACATTCATATCTGATCTACCTCTCCATTCCATGTTTAAAAAGGATGTGTCCTCTATAGTATCAGACCTAACCGAATGGTTACTTGTTAGCATAGACCAATTCATACAATCCAAAAATTTTCAACAAAAACATAACAGCCAGCCATGGTTCTCCCCTGAATGTGCTGCTGCCATCGCACATAGAAATCACTTTTTCCACAGCTACCAACGTAATAGATGCACTGAGACTAAAACTGCTTTCAGGACCGCCAGCAACCACTGTAAAAGAGTAATAAAAAATGCAAGAGAGCTATATGCTCAATCCATTAAATCCAAAGTAGCTGAGCAGCAGCTTGGTTCCCACCAGTTCTGGCAAATAACAAATAGGATCCTGAACAGAAGTGTGCGTTCTATCCCAACCATTATCAATGGTCCAGAGGTCATCTCATCAGCATCTGACAAGGCCAAACTATTTGCCAAGAACTTTGCAGCAAATTCTACCCTATGCGACGAAGGCCATCAACTCCCCGTATTTCCTCCTACAACACACAGCACGCTAGGTAACATACAAATATCTGTGCGTGAGGTCGCCAAGCTAATCAAGAACCTTGATTCCAGTAAAGCAACTGGCTCTGACGGTATTCCAATTATAGTATTAAAAAAGCTACAACCAGAAATTGCCCCCGTACTTACCAAACTGTTTAAACGTTGCCTTAAGGAGAAGAGCTTTCCAACACCCTGGAAAACCTCATCAGTATGCCCTGTATTTAAGAATTCAGGTGATAAGTCATCTCCCTCTCAATACAGACCAATAAGTCTCCTGAGTGTCATGAGTAAGTTGCTGGAATCCATATTAAATAGAAAAGTAGTCAACCACCTCAACAGAAATAACCTTCTTAGTGACACGCAATATGGTTTCCATTCTGCTAGATCTACAGCTGACGTGCTAACACTTATGTCACATAGAATTAGCGAATCTCTAGACAAAGGCTTAATTTCTAGGGCAATTGCTCTTGAAATATCAAAGGCCTTCGATAAGGTATGGCATAAAGGCCTACTTCACAAGATTTTCAGCTACAGTATTACTGGAAATGTTTCCTCTATCATTAAATCATTTCCTCTGATAGGCTCATAAGAGTAGTGGTTGATGGGCAGAAATCAGAGGCCTACAGTATTTATGCTGGAGTCCCTCAGAGGTCCATCCTGGGCCCAACTCTCTTCCTGATCTACATCAATGATCTCCCAAAACACATGCTTAAATCATTCGTTGACATCTATGCTGATGGCAACACATCAAAGGCCATAAATGGCAACGATCTCTCTGATTCTCTCTCCTCAGATCTTGAGCACGTGGTTCAGGGGGGGGGGAAGATGTGGCTGGTTACCATTAATGCATCTAAGACCAAACTCCTATCATTACATCATAAATGCTCTGATCCCCATTTGAAGGAGCTGGAGGGCTTCATGACGGTCGAGGCAAGGAGGTCACTGACCCCCGAAACTTCCATGATGCTCCATCAATAATAACCTTCATCCGAGTGATTAGGACTCAGAATAATAGACAGGGAGCACCTATCACTAGGCAAGATAGCCAATCAGTGCGAGGAGAGGGTCCCGCTTTATGTTCACCCCTCCTTTTATAGGGCGTTAAAAATAATGCTCCCCTTGGACGTGGGGGGCCTGGTTCGAGACGGACGGCTTATGTCCGACCTGCTCATGGGCAGTCTCGGTCAGGCCTTCAACGTACTGACCCCCGAGGATTTCAGACCCTTAGTAGACGAATACTACTAGTTAGAGAAACATGGCCAATCGTCTTGAATGCAAGGGGCATGAGATCTCGAAGCAAGGCTGCTCGCGTGCTGAGGGATCTCGTGGCCCTTGAGGTAGACGTAGCTACCATACAAGAAACCCACTTTGTTGGGGCTGGGGACTGCGATGTGCTGGTGAACGATTTTGATATGGCAGCTCCCAGAGGCGGGGGGTTTCTGTGCTAGTGAGTTGCACGCTGTCTGCGACGGTTACACTTGTCCATGCGGATGCTCATGGGAGGCTGGTCATGGTCAAGGTTGCCGTTAAAAGCAGCGAGTTCCGGATTGTGACAGTTTATGCACCTAACATCCACAGCAAGAGGGTTTCCTTTTTTCGGCGGGTGGAGGTGTTTCTCTCTTCGGGTTCGGAGCGGGTAGTGCTAATGGGGGACTGGAATGCCGTCCTAGACCCCAACATAGATAATGTCGGGTGGGTTAGAGGGTCGGGGCGGTGTGACAACAGCATGTCTGACCTGATGGCCTCATGCGATCTGGTCAATAGATTCTGTCTGGATCACCCTGGGAGGGAGATGTGGACGTGGCAATCTAGTGCAACTTAGTGGGATGCCATCAGGGCCAGTTGCCTTTGGAATCTAGGTTCTTGATTAGCTTGGCGACCTTCTGCACGGGTATTTGTATGTTACCTAGGTTGTTCTGTGATATAGGAGGAAATATGGGGAGTTGATGGCCTTTGTTGCATAGGGTAGAATTAGCTGCAAAGTTCTTGGCAAATAGTTTGGCCTTGTCTGACGCTGACGAGATGACCTCTGGTCCATTGATAATGGTTGGGATAGAACGCACACTTCTGTTCAGGGTCCTATTTGTTATTTGCCAAAACTGGTGGGAGACAAGCCGTTGATCATCTACCTTGGATTTAACAGACTGGGCATATAGCTCAGTAAAGCAACTGGCCCTGACGGTATCCCAATTATAGTGTCAAAAAAGCTTCAAGCAGAACTTGCTCCCATACTTACGAAACTGTTTAAACGCTGCCTTAAGGAGAAGTGCTTTCCGACTCCCTGGAAGACCTCATCAGTTTGCCCTGTATTTAAGAATTCAGGTGATAAGTCATCTCCCTCTCAGTACAGACCAATAAGTCTCCTGTGTGTTATGAGTAAGTTGCTGGAATCCATATTAAATAGAGAAATAGTCAACCACCTCAGCAGGAATAACCTTCTTAGTGACACACAATATGGTTTCCGTTCTGCAAGATCTACCACAGATGTGCTAACGGTTATATCCCAGAGGATTAGTGAATCTCTTGACAAAGGCTTCCTTTCTAGGGCAATTGCTCTTGACATATCAAAGGCCTTCGACAAGGTATGGCATAAGGGTCTACTTCTCAAGATTTCCAGCTACGGTATTACTGGAAATGTTTTCTCAATCATTAAATCATTTCTCTCCGATAGGCTCATAAGGGTAGTGGTAGATGGACAAAAATCGGAGGCCTGCAATATAAATGCTGGAGTCCCTCAGGGGTCAATCCTGGGCCCAACTCTCTTCCTGATCTACATCAATGACCTCCCTAAACACTGCTGGTGACACAACCATCTATGGCAACACATCAAAGGCTGTAAATGACAAAGTTCTCTCTGATTCTCTCTCCTTTGATCTCGAGCGCGTGGTTCAGTGGGGAAGATGTGGCTGGTTACCTTTAATGCATCCAAAACCAAACTCCTATCCTTACATCATCAACGCTCTGATCCCCATCTGGCATCAATTGTGATGGATGGCTCTCGTCTGGGTGAGACCCCTTGTTTTGACAAGCTTCTGGGTTTGACCTTTACTCCTGATCTGAAATGGAACACGTACATCAAGTCTGTTGCCAAGGTCGCTGGAAAGATGGTGGGATCCTTCTACCGCTCCAGAAGATATCTCACTACTAATGCAGTTCTCTATCTATATAAAAGCCAAGTACGTCCAAGGATGGAATACTGTTGCCATATCTGGGCAGGATCTGCTAAAAACAGCCTATCCTGCCTTGACAGAGTATAAAATCGACTTCGTGGCTTAGTGGGGGATGCCCTTTTCTCTACCCTGCAACCTCTCTCCCACAGAAGAGATGTTGCGAGCCTATCCTTGTTTTATCGTTATTTCCATGACAAGTGCTCGTCTGAACTCCAATCTCTGGTTCCCCCCTCGCCAATCTTTCACAAAAACACCTGTCTAGCTGAATCCACTGTGAGAAATTTCCCCCACTCTATATCTGTGCCTAAATCAAAACGTAGATTCCATGAACAAAGCTTCTTTCTTAGAACTGCACGCCTGTGGAACTTTGTTCCGTCTGCCTGCTTCCCACCTGACTACAACTTGGATGTCTTCAAGTCCAACGTTAAAAATTCCTAATGAACCGCCTCCTTAAGTAAATACTTTCAAATCTCCACACTAACATACTGTACTTGCAATAACCCTTATCCCTGAGTGGCTTCCGGGCCTTGATAAGTGGTGACCACCGTGTAAAAAATAAAAAAAGCCCAAGGATCAATGGAGTATGGTGGCAGGGCGTAAACGGAAAAACACCTCTATCTCCAACCACCTGCTCAACAGCAACAGCAGCAACAACAGTCGCGACCACAACAACAACAGCAACAACAACAGCAGCAGCAACAACATAAGCATGAGGAGCAGCAACAGCAACCGCAGCAACAACAACAGCAGCCAAAGCCGCAAAAGCAGCTGCAACAACAACTGTCGCAACAGCAACAACAGCAATAGCCAGACAAGCAGCAGCACCAACAGCCACCGCAGCAGCTTGAGCAGCAGCATCATCAACAACAGGAGCAGCAACCAGAGGAGCAGCAACAACCAATGGTCCCCACATCAATCGAGACGAGGACCAAGCAGAGGAAAAACTGCTCCTCTGAGGATGAATCAGCTAGTGAGAAGGAGAAGAACCCAACCTCACCACTTTCCGGTTCACTCGAAATGCAGAAAAAGAAAAGAAGAAAAAGGGAAGAAAAGGTGGCCCCCACTCCCTGTGAACATACACCACCCCAAACAACAACACAACCCACTTCCCCCTCCAAACCACACACTGCACCAACACCAGACATTACACCAACACCAGACTCTGCACCAACACCAGACACGGCACCAACACCAGACACGGCACCAACACCAGACACTGCATCAACACCAGACACCACACAAACACCAACACCAGACACCACACATACACCTGTCCCCACACAAATGCAGGCCAAGCCACCACCCCAAAAAGAAAAGAGTGAACCCGGGAGTGGGAGAGACCCTTCAACTTCTCCCGCTCACGGACTGTATCAGAGACTCTTCCACTTAAATGAGGGAGAAACTGTGTTTTATAGACCCCCTGTCTGTGGCAATGGATTTACATCACCGACAGAGAAAAAATTTAAAACCTCTGCTGGATTGCCAACAGATAGGGGAAAAAGACATTAATGTTCCCTCTAATTTCCCGGACGCCCCACTGCTAACAACTTTCGTCAGGTTTCCAGAGGCCTGCAAGACAAACTTATGGACAATGCTGGAGGCCGCTGAATTGAATTGAACTGATTAGAAAAAATGACCCTTCCCTTGAGGAACTCTCAAAACAATGCAAGGGAAGGGTCCCAGTGTTGGTTCATCCGTCACTTTATAGGGCCCTTAAATTGACTTTCCCTTTGGACGTTGGTTGCATTGTGAGAGAAGGTCAGGATATGAAAAACCTGACCACCTTGAGCATTGCATACAGTGTCGGCGTCATTTCCCCGACCGATTTCGGAGCTGAGTGTAACATGGTTTTGAATTTGGGTAGTCTGAATGCGAGGGGCTTGAGATCATTGGGCCAGGCGGCTCGCCTCCGGCACAACCTCTTGCCTCTTGGAGTGGATGTGGCTGCGATTCAGGAGACGCGTTTTGTTTCTTCTGTGGACTGTCAGGTGCTGGCGTGAGATTTTGAGGTTTTCTCAGTATATGGCAACCCACGGGGGAAGGGAGTCTCCTTGCAAGTTAAACACAACTTGTCCGCGACGGTCGACGTTGTTAATAGGGATGTGGAGGGTAGGCTGGTCGTGGCCACTGTTGCCGTAAAAGATTCTGTGTTTCGGGTGGTCGCGGTTCATGCACCCAGCACCGCTCGTGAGAGGGTCTCATTCTTCGGTCAGCTCAACGCGTTTGTAGATTGTCGGAAGCGGGTAGTGCTAATGGGGGATTGGAACACCATCTTAGACCCCAAAATAGATAAGGTAGGAGGCGAAGCTAAAGGGTCGGAGAGGTGTGAGTCCAGCCTGGCTGATCTGATGGCTTGATGCGGTCTGGTCGACAGGTTTCGGGTCGAGCATCCAGGGTGGGAGATGTGGACGTGGACCAATAGCGTTCCCTCCTATCCAAACACTTACTTGGACAGTATGTTAGTTAGGAGAGGTGAAGTAGACTTCTTGTCCCACGTTCACTTGGCTAGGCCAGACGGATCATAAACTAGTTATGGCTCGGCTGAAGCTAGGAAATAGGCCAAAGTTAGTGGCTCAATGGAAGTGAAACACTTCCCTTCTGGAGATACAAGACTTCCAAGAGAAGCTAATAGAATTAATTCAAAAAGCACTAGTGAGGGTGGTTACTGGGAGTAAGTGGTGGGTAGGTATAAAAGCCAAAATTAGAACCTTCTCCATCAAGTATGCCCAGCGCCTCGCACTAAATAAGGCCAAGACAAAGAAAATGCTAGAGCAGAAACTAGCCCGAGCTATGGGGGAGGGTGATAGGGTTAGTCAGGAACTAGCTAAGCAGGACCTTCTGCGTGAGAATAGCGAGGGTTATGAAGGTCAAGTAGTCAGAGCTAGGCTTAGAAAGGTAGGCAATGAAGCAATCAACTCCAACACTGATGCACGTTGTGAAATTTCTAGGTGTGGCTCGGAGAAGTACGTTGCAAAGCTAAGACATCTAGATGGACGCACCCGGAATCAGCTCGGGAGATCTGCGAGGGATTTCGAGAACATTTTGAGGAGTGTTTTACGCAGCAGCCCGATCTTCCAGTCCTTGAGTTTAGCGACTATTTGGCTGACTCTCCCCGCCTCGAGGCGGCTAGAGCCGCTAATTGCGAGGGCCGGGTGACGGAGAGGGAGGTCTTTACTGCGCCGAAGCAGGTCAGCTGTGACAGATCTCCGGGACTCGATGGTCTGCCATACGAACTGTATTTGAGGCTGTTACCCATGTTTCTGCCTCTTCTGACGGATGTGTTCAACCATTGGTTTGCTCAGGAATCCATCCCAGGGCAAGTCACCAAGGGAGTGATCACATTGCTGAGAAAAGGTGACGGGCATGGTGGGGAAGAGTTAGACGACTACAGGCCCATAACTCTGCTAAACACAAAGTTGAAGATTTTGGCCAAGGTCCTGTCGAATCGGCTGCAGGTTGTTATTGACGAGTTGGTTGAACTGGAACAGAACTACGCTGTGAAGGAGAGATCGATTCAGAACAACTTCCACCTATTCCGCATGATCCTAGAGGGGGGAATAGATGATGACACGGAAGCCGCCCTGATCAACTTAGATCAGTCCAAAGCTTTCGATAGGGTCGACCATCGTTTCCTGGCATCTATCAATCTTAGAGGCCGCCGGTTTTAAACCGGACTTTTGCAAGTGGATCTCTTAGTAATGTATCGACAGCCCATGGCTGTCGTGCAAGTCAACGGGAAGCGCTCGAAACCCTTCGTTATCTCTCGGTCGGTTCGTCAGGGTTGTCCGCTGTCGCCCCTGCTTTATGTTCTGGCCTTGGAGCCTCTGCTCCGCAAGCTGAGACATGGGGAAGCAAATTCGGTCCTGCGTGGAATGGCTCTGCCTGGAGGCTCAGCTGCCAAGGTATCCGCTTTCGCCGATGATGTCACGGTCTTCGTGTTGGGCTTCAGAGACATTGAGGTCGTGTCGGAGGCACTCGCACAGAACGAAAGAATCATGGGGGCCAAGATAAACTGCAGCAAGTCGGTAGGACTGCGGTTGGGTGCCTGGAGTGGCAATGCAAACCTCCCGGCGCCCTTCAGCTGGACGGATGGCCCGGTCCGGATCCTCGGCGTGTGGTTCGGACCGGGTCTCCAGCTTGACAAGAATTGGTTGGAGGTACGGTCAAAGGTGGAGGCTGCAGTCAATTCGTGGCTTTCTAGGAAACTTTTCTTAAAGGGTGGAGCTTAGGTGTGCGCAACTTACGTCTTTCCTCTCATCCTTTACCGACTGGCCGTACTTCCCCTGCCTGCACAACACCTAACAGCTCTTGTCGAACTCTTGTCCTCACTCCTTTGGGACAGAGGAAGACACTGGGTGAGCAGACAGGTGTGTATTCAACGTCCACGTGAGGGAGGTTTGGGAATGCCGGACTTGAAGTGTCATCGAAATGCTGAGAGGCTGGCCTTCCTGAGCCACTATATGCAAGATGACCAACCGTGGCACATCATGGTTACTGCCGCCTTCCTCGACCTCATTCTGGACCCTTCTATCGAGAGCTGTCGCAGGCCGCGGAGAGAATCTGCCTACTGAAAGAGTGCCGAACCGCGCTAAAACGACTACCAAGGTCCAGCGACCTTGTGACTGCTACCCGTAGGGAACTCCACAGGGATCTAGTGAAGGGGGCTGCCAACGACCCACTATGTGCGCATTTGGGTTGGCAGCAGAGTGAGATTTTCTCCGCGTGGAGCTGGGCGCCAGGTTCGACTCTTCTGAACAATTCGGAGTTCTCTCTGACCTGGCGATTGGCCCGAAATGCACTTCCACTCAACAACGTACAATGCAGTACCGGGTTTTTGGAGTCGCTTGATTTCCCCGTTGTGGGACAACGGCCGTAGAAACGACTGATCATGCTTTCTTCGATTGCACAAACTCCGCCGGTACTGGTCGTATGTCAGCGAAATGACGGCTCGCATCGAACCTGAGCATTCTCGCCCAATTACCATATCCAATGTCGTGGACAATGTGAGGCCACCGTGGGACCGGGAAGGACAAATGGTCTACGTTACGATCCTGGCCATGGCGAGAATGGTGATCTGCAAGGTTGCCGGGGGGGATGTTGTCTTTTTCTGATCAGGATCTTATCGCTTTCTTCAAACACCAACTACGGGTGAAGATCAGATGTGATAGAAGAAGGCTACATCCTGCGGCATTTGACAGAAGATGGATACAGGTAGCAAGTCTGTGTTTACGAAGAGGAGCCAAATTTGAATACGTGTTCCCCGCCTAGGTGTGGAACGCGCAGTTCCGTAAAGTAAAATTTAACAAATAGCCTCTCAGCTAGCTGAGTGTGTGTTCCATCCCTCCCTGATTAGGAAGCCTCCAACATCCCCACCCCCTCCTTCTTGCAATTTTTGTTTTCATCCCCTCCTCTAAATTTCACGCATCTTGGAGAGAAAGAAATACAAACTAACCCCCATTCCTTACCCACAAAATTTTCTTTTCTCCATTCACCCCCATCTAGAGAGCATCCCCACTTAGAGACTGACCCGCAGGAGGGAGGTTCCTTTTACAAACCTAGTGTAACGGGTAGTCTATCAACTAGACGGGGTTTGGACGGTCCTACTAATCACCCCCCTTCCCCCCCCCCGCCCTCGACACAAATGAATTATTGTACCATTTTTATTATCTTTTTTTGTTTTTACACGTCAATAAAAAATGTTTTAAAAATTGGGAGTTAAGTAGGACGTCACCCAGTATGAAAGTGTGAATGCGGTATTATGGTGAAAGATGCTAGCTGGGAGAAACTTTTGATTTTGTTTAGTTCTGGAGTGACAAGGATGACCAACAACACCCACAATCCCCCCTTTTGAGTTGGTCATGTGCCTAAGTTTTTTGTTCAGTGTTGATTTTCAGTGTATTTTTAACATGAATAAAGGATTTAATATCTCAAAGTGTAGTATCTGTTCTTAGAAATAAAGCGATTTCATCTTTCACACCCCCTGCCTAGTGGCATAATATGCCTCTCACCTTCCTCCCTCTAAATAGAATTAGTTAATATATGGAAAATATATAATACGTTATTTTTTTTACTTGGTCTTTTGGCTAAGATCAAAATATCACATACACACATTTAATTTGATTTTATTTAAAAAAAAAAAATGCATACACAAACATACAAACAAATTTTTACAAATTGTACATATGTTTTGATTCTTAATGCTGAGGATTTATTAAGATCCATAGAGTAAATGAGGTATTGTGGTAAATGTTGCCAGTCAAGAGTAAGACTCCAAAGGCTACATTTATTACTTTTAGTCACTTTAGTCACAAAGACCCTGCATCCTTCCCCTCTCCAATTTCTTATAGGGCCTTGTGCCTAATTTTGTTGTTAAAAATTTTTTTGTTTGTACGCAATTGTATTTTCAAATATTTTGAAACAATAAAATATATAAATAAGATCAAAGTGTAGTATCTGTTCTCTGATACATACACAGCGCTAGGCAGTGCTGTTCTGGCGACACACTCTCGTGCCTGGAACACCTGACGAGCTTGTTGGGTAACGTTCTGTCCGCACCCCCACTTGGTCTGTCTTTCTCTGCTCTCCCCCCGTGAGGGGGGATCCGAGCTGATAATTTATGACCTTCCCGCGAGGGAGGGTCGGAAACACTTTCTATCTTCCCTCCACTAACTTCCCACTCCTTCTCTCAGTTCTATCTCCCCTCTTGCCGCCTTTGGCACCACTTCTTTTTGGCGCCAAAGTCGGCTTCCCACTTTGGACGCTGACTCCATGTCACTCATTTTGGCGATTTTTAATACAGGGAAGAGAGCTTTTTTGAAAATGGACACCCCCATCCCCAGCCCGAGGATACACCCTGCCAGGGGCCTACCACAGAAAAAAATGCTCCCCAAGAGGACGACTCCCCAACAGGGTGCCAAAAAGCAACGGGGCATGCCGCCCGGATAATAAACTGAAGGACGACCCTCAGAAGGGAGAAAACTCACCAGCAGCTCCCCAAGAGGGCGACTCCCCACAAAGGGGAGAAAAAACAATGTTGGACGGGGCATCCCGCTCTGACAACAAAAATCAAGACGCAGTAGCCCCAAAGGATGATAAGGGGGATAGTGCTCCAAAAGGGGAGCAAATCAAGAAAACTAGGGGACATACAGCCTGGACCTCCCCAAAACAAAAGGGGCAAAAGCTCTAAAGGACAATAAAGGGACAATGCTCCCCAGGAGGCCGACTCCCCAAAAAAGGAGGCATTTCCTGAAAGAAGCATAGAGCAAGGAGAGTTGGTCCCAAAAAGGAAAGCAGAAAGGGAAATGCCCCCCAAAATAGCAACCCTTCCGCAAAGGAACAGCAAAAACAGTCCAACCCCACCAAAGATCCAACACCAACAAGAGGGTCTGCATGGGGGAAGACTGTAGAGAAGCAACTGTCCCCTCAAGAGTATAGAGACTTGTACTTGACCAAATACAGACAATACATAGTGGGGGCAGAAATTAAACCAGTGCCAGCCACTTGGGAGGAAATCGAAGGCAGGATCCTCTCCCTCATTATCTCCGATATACCGGAAAACCGCCTCCTAGGGATGAAAAAGGAAGACATGGCGGGGCTCCTACACAAGCTAAACATCCCGGTACTATACCTATACCAGAGGAGCTACACCATGTGGGACATCCTCCTACCCACCAAGGAAGATGCGGAGAGACTCTCCCTACAAGAAATTAAGTATGGGAGAATAAAACTAAAACCCGAATACCAGGGCAGGACAAGGACCTGGATGCATGTATTCCATGTACCTATGCAAATATCAGCAGAAATCCTGAGATCCTTCTTCACACAGATCGGCGAGGTGGAAAAAATAACCCAAGTGCGATCGAAAACCGGCATGCACTTGGGCAGCTACACTGTGGCCAGGAGGCTAAAGAAAGAAGGCTTTCCAGGCAACTATGATGGTGGTGGCGAAGGGCCGTCGTCCACACTGCTGGTTCTGTCAAAAGCAGGATTGAGGGCAGCTCTTGGCCATGTGATCCTGCTTTTGACAGAACCAGCAGTGTGTTTTTGACAGAACCAGCAGTGTGGACAACTCGAGTGATACCAAAGTCCAAACCAGTCTCCAAACAGGCTGTCACAACCCCTGCAACCTCAGCACCAAATCCAGCACCGAGGCAACCCAAAACCACACAGGAGGCCAAGGGAGAGGAATGGAGCACGGTAATGAGGCAGAAACGGAAGCGCACAATCCCATCTGCCACCGTCCCACCACCAACCCAACAACCGAGGAAGCAACAACAACAGCAGCCTCCACAATAGCTGTAGCTATAGCCATGGCAGCAGACACAGCAGCAGCAGCCAAACCAGCAGTTGAACCAGCCGCAGCAACAACATCAGCTGCCGCGGCCAATTCCACAACCAATGCCACGAAAACAGCGGCAAAAACAAAAACAGCAGCAGCTGAAGCAGAAGCAGTAACAGTCAGAACAGGAGCAGCAGCAACAAAAACGGCTGCAGCAACCAGAGCAGCAACAGCATCAACCAGAGAAACAGCAATTAGAGGAGGACCAACAACCAACGGTCCCCACACCAATTGAGACGGGGACCAAGCGAAGAAAACACTGCTCCTCTGAGGATGAATCTGCTAGCGAGAGGGAGAGGAACTCAACCTCACCACTCCCTGGTTCATTCAAAAGAATGAAAAAGAAAAGCAAAAAAAGGAAAGGGGAAGAAAAGGCAGCCCCCACTCCCTGTGAGCATGCACCACCTCTAACAACAACACAACCCACTTCCACCCCCAAACCACATACTGCACCAATACTAGACACCGCACCAACACCAACACCAGACACCACACCAACACCAACACCAGACACCACACAGACACTCGTCCCCACACCAATGCAAATTGAGCCGCCATCCCAGAAAGAAAAGAATGAACCCGGGAGAGGGAGAGACCCTTCAGATTCTCCCACTTACGGACTTACTCCAACAGGGACCCTCGCCCTCGAAATGAGGGAGGAACTTTGTTTTGTAGACCCCCTGTCTGTGGCAATGGACTTACCACACCGTCAGAGAAAAAATTTAAAACCTTTGCTGGACTGCCAACAGATAGGGGGAAAAGATGTTAATGTCTAATTTGCCGGACGCCCCACGGCTAACAGCTTTTGTCAGGCTTCCAGAGGCCTGCAAGACCAATGTGTGGACAATGCTGGAGGCCACTGAAGGGGCTGGTCCGGGAATTGAACTGATTAGGAAAAATGACCATTCCCTTGAGGAACTCGCAAAACAATGCAAGGGAAGGGTCCCAGTGTAGGTCCACACGTCACTCTATAGGGCCCTTAAATTGGCTTACCCTTTGGATGTCAGCGGCATTGTAAGAGAAGGTCAGGAGATAAAAATCTTGACCACCTTGAGCCTTGCATACAACGTTGGTGTCCTTTTCCCGGCTGACTTCGGAGCTGAGTGTAACACACCTTAAGGTAGGTACCATGGCTTTGAATTTGGCTAGTCTGAATGCGAGAGGCTTGAGATCATCGGGCAGGGCGGCTCGCCTCCGGCACGACCTCTTGTCCCTGGGAGTGGATGTGGCCGTGATTCAGGAGACGCATTTTGTTTCTTCTGTGGACTGTCAGGTGCTGGCGTGAGATTTTGAGGTTTTCTCAGCATATGGCAGCCCGTGGGGGGAGGGAGTCTCCTTGCTAGTTAAACGTACCCTGTCCACGATGGTCGACGTTGTTAATAGGGATGCGGAGGGCAGGCTGGTCATGGCAGATGTTGCCATAAAAGATTCTGTAGTGCTAATGGGGGATTAGAATGCCATCTTAGGTAGAAGGCGGAGGTAGAGGGTCGGAGAGGTGCGAGTCCAGCCTGGCTGATCTGATGGCTAGATGCGGACTGGTCAACAGGTTTTGGGTTGAGCATCCAGGGCGTGAGATGTGGACGTGGACCAATAGCGTTTCCTCCTATCCAAATACCTATTTTAGTTAGGAGAGGTGAAGTAGACTTCCTATGCTGTCCCACGTTCAATTGGCTAGGCCAGATGGACCATAAATTAGTTATGGCCCGGCTGAAGCTAGGAAATAGGCCTAAGTTAGCGGGGTACTAAAAGTTAAACACCTCCCTTCTGGAGATACAAGACTTCCGAGATCAGTTAAGAGAATTGATTAAAAAGGCACTAGTGAGGGGGTTACCTGGAGTAAGTGGTGGTTAGGTCGCAAAGCCAAGATCAGAAGCTTCTCAGTCAAGTATGCCCAGCGCTTCGCACTAAATAAGGCCAAGACGAAGAAGCAGCTAGAGCAGAAACTATCCTGGGCTACGGGGGAGGGTGATAGGGTTACTCAGGAACTAGCTAAGCAGGACCTTCTATGCGAGACTAGCGAGCATTACGAAGGCCAAGTAGTTGGAGCTAGGCTTAGAAAGATAGGCAACGAAGCAGTCAATTCTGATGCAGACGTGCACCGTGAGGTTTCTAGGTGTGGCTTGGACAAATACATTGCGAAAGTTAGACATCTAGATGGACGCACCCTGGAATCGACTTGGGAGATCTGCGAAGGGTTTCGAGAACATTTCGAGGAACGTTTTACGCAGCAGCCCAATCTTCCGGTTCTTGAGTTTAGCGACTATTTGGCCGACTTTCCCCACCTTGAGGCGGCTAGAGTGGCTAGTTGCGAGGGCCGGGTGATGGAGCGGGAGGTCTTTACTGCGCTGAAGCAGGTCAGCTCGACAGATCACCACAACTTGATGCTCTGCCATACAAACTGTACTTGAGGCTGTCGCCCATGTTTCTGCCTCTTCTGATGGATGTGTTCAACCATTGGTTTGCTCAGGGATCCATCCCAGTGCAGGTAACCAAGGGAGTGATCAAATTGCTGAAGAAAGGTGATGGGCGTTGAGGGGAAGAGTTAGACGACTACAGACCCATAACTCTGCTAAACACAGAGTTGAAGATCCTGTCAAATCGGCTGCAGATTGTTATAGACGTGTTCGTTGAACCAGAACAGAACTACGCTGTGAAGGAGAGATCGATTCAGAACAACTTGCACCTGATCTGCACGATCCTAGAGGGAGGAATAGATGATGACACGGAAGCCGCGCTGATCAACTTAGATTAGTCCAAAGCGTTCGATAGGGTCGACCATCGTTTCCTGGCATCTATCTTGAGGCCGCCGGCTTTAAACCGGACTTCTGCAAGTGGATCTCCGTGATGTATCGACAGTCCACGGCTGTCGTGCAAGTCAACGGAAAGTGCTCGGTCGGTTCGTCAGGGTTGTCTGCTGTCGCCCCTACTTTACGTCCTGGCCTTGGAGCTTCTGCTCCGCAAGCTGAGATGTTAGGAGGCAAATTCGGCCCTGCACGGAATGGCTCTGCTTGGCGGCTCAGCTGACAAGGTATCCGTGTTTGCCGATAATGTCACGGTCTTTGTGTCGAGCTTCAGAGACATCGTGATCGTGTTGGAGGCGCTGGCACTGTATGAAAGAATCACAAGGTGCCAAGATAAACCGCAATCATCTGTCGGACTGCGATTGGGTGCCTGGAGTGGTAACGCAAACCTCCCGGTGCCCTTCAGCTGGACGGATGGCCCGGTTTAGATCCTTGGCATGTGGTTTGGACCAGGTCTCCAGCTTGATAAGAATTGGTCGGAGGTACGGTCAAAGGTGGAGGCTGCGGTCAATGCCTGGCTTCCTAGGAAACTTTCCTTAAAGGGTAGAGCTGAGGCGTGTACTACATACGTCTTCCCTCTCATTCTTTACCGACTGGCCGTACTTCCCCTGCCTGCACAATACCTAAAAGCTCTTGTCGAACTCTTGTCTTCCCTCCTTTGGGGCAGAGGAAGACACTGGGTGAGCAGACAGGTCTGCTTCTAACGTCCGTGTGAGGGAGGTTTGGGAATGCCAGACTTGAAGTCTCATCGAGACGCCGAGAGGCTGGCCTTCCAAAGCCACCACCTTCAAAAAGATCAACCATGGCACCCCGTGATTACTGCCGCCTTCCCTGACCTCATTCTTGACCCCACTATCGAGCGTCGTCGCAGGCCACAGGGAGACTCGGCCTTCCTGAAAGAGTGCCAAGCCGCTCTAAAACGACTACCAAGATCCAGCAACCTTTTGGCTGCTACCCGTAGGGAACTCCACAGAGATCAAGTAAGGGGTGCCGCTGACGACCAGCTATGCACGCATTTGGGTTGGCAGCAGAGTGAGATCCGCGTGGAGTTGGCGCCAGGTTCGAGTCATCTGAACAATTCGGAGTTCTCTCTAACCTGGCGATTGGCTCGAAATGCACTTCCACTTAACAACATACAATGCAGTTCCGGGTTTTTGGAGTCGCCTGCTTGTTCTCGTTGTGGGACAACGACTGTAGAAACGACTGATCACGCTTTCTTCGATTGCCAGTACTAGTTGTATGTCTACATTACAATCCTGCCCGTGGCGAGAATAGTGATTTGGACGTTGCGTCTGCAGGGTGGCCGGGGGGTGTTGCCTTTTTCTGATCAGGTTCTGATCGCTTTCTTTAAACACAAACTACGGGTGAAGATCAGATGTGATAGAAGAAGGCTGCATCGTGCGGCATTTGACAGAGGATGGATACATTTAGCAAGTCTGTGTGTACGAAAAGGAGCCAAGTTTAAATATGTGTTCCCAGCCTAGGTGTGGAACGCACAGTTCCATCAAGCATAATCCATTTTCAGCCTCTTAGCTAGCTGAGTAAATGCTTCATCCCTCCCCAAGTAGGAAGCCTTCAAGATCTTCATCCGCTCCTATCTGCAATTTTTTCTTCTCACCCCTCACTCTAAATTTCACCCATCTTGGAGAGAAAGAAATCAATCACTAACTCCCCATCCCTCACCCACAAAATTTCCTGTTCTCCATTTCATCCCATCTATTGAGCATCCTCACTTAGAGACCGGCCTGCAGGAACTCGGGTTCCTTTACAAACCAAGTGAAACAGACGGTCTATCCACTAGACGAGGTTGGGAGGGTCCTACTAACCACTTTTTTACCCCCCCCTCCCCGCCCTCGACACAAATGAATTATCGTATCATCATTGTTATCTTTTTTGTTTTTACACGGAAATAAAAAATGTTTTAAACAATTGGGTGCCAAGTAGGACGTCTCCCAAGAACGAAAGGGTGAATGCGGTATTATGGTGAAAGAAGATTCTGCTAAGAGAAACTTTTGTTTAGTTCTAGAGTGACAAGGATGACCAACGACCCCCATCTGCCCCTGTTTTGAGTTGGCTTGTGCCTAAGTTTTTTGTTCATGTTCTTTTTTTGCCTGAATAAAAGATTTAATATCTCAAAGTGTAGTATCTGTTCTCTCAGTGCAAAACTTTTGCTCTTTTTCAAGGGATCCACCACCGGGCTTTCGGGCTAGGTTAAGGTGTTTACTTACTAATCTTCATTAGCAAGGACCAGACCCCCTCCTTTGGGGAGTCAGGACCTCAAGGACCGACTCCACATTTGTGGGAGCTTGGACCCGAAAACCGATCCCCTTTTCTGGGAGACTGGAATTTCGGGACCAACACCACTAGCTGGTAGTTGCGACCTGCTTTTGTTGGTTTTTTCCTTTTGCATGTTTTTTCTTCGTTCCGGTCTCATCTCTCTCTAGAGACAGGGAATGGTCTACTCTCTCCACACTTAATTGCCTGAGCAGCACTCTGACCTACCAGGCCAAAACTTTGTCTATTTTCGCTGCTCTCCCATTGGATCGAGCAGACAGGGATCGCTTTCTCACTTCCGTTGTGGGTAGGGTGATGTGGGGTAGGGCGGGTGCTTCGTTTCTGCTCCCCTCTGTGGGCAGAGATGACTATCCCCTCTCTGTCTAAATTGCGACGCAGCACTCTGACCCGCTAGCACCCACTGCGTCTTTCTTCTCTGCTCTCCCCCCTTGTCGGGGGATTCGAGCTGTTAACCCGACGTCCCCGTGTTAGAGAATGGATAGAGAGAGAGAGAGAAGGGAGAGTGTGAATTACAGTGTAGACACGTTGACAGGAAGTTAAGATCAGCTGATTAGATTGCGTGTGAGTCATGTGATCAGATTAGCTGAATCGATGAGATTTGGTTGCGACTTGGACGACAGCGGATGGCTTTGCCTTTGTCTCCTCCACTTCGCTGGAGGTGGGGAACGAACGCTGACGTGGTAGAAATAAGACCTAGAAGAAGAAACCACAGGCCAAATTCACTTTCCACCTTCTGCAAGACATCTGGGAAAGTGAAATAAACTATAAAACTGATTTCTTGTCTTGGTGTGAAATAAATCTTCGTCCCCAAAAACAGGTATCAAGTCTCCCTCCCAGACGAGAATTTCCAGATGGACCAACAAAATGGCAGAAGGTATGTTCAAATGACATGTCACACACATATTCACACTTAACAGCATATGAACATATATAATAGAAAGACCACTAGATGATCACACACAAACGACATTAATTCTGATAAGATAATCAAACACACAATCGTTTATAAATAGACACGTTTTAATATATCATCTCCATTCCAATTTACACCAATATACAACAAGTCTCATTTTATAAATAGACAATATAACAAACACTCATTTGGTGTCCGTTGACCAGTTCTGCATCGATGATGCGATATCGAACCTGGAGTGAAAAATACAACATGGAAGTAGATCCTGAAATTGGAAAGAGATTACGTGTCAAGAAAAAAAAACGACAAGAAAAACACATAAAACACAATAAAATGTTTGGAAAAAAAAAGAAAGAACAATAGAAAAAAAAAAGCAATACAAACGTACAACCTTTTCAAGAAGAAAGAAAAGAAAGACATACAGACACACAGATGTAAAACTTTATATATAGAAAATAGTTTTAAAAAAATGTTTATCGTATTAGGAATTAGCTTGTTATGAACCGATGAAAAATATCACTTATGTAACAAGTAGAAAGGAAGAACAAAGAATTACGTTATTCTGTTTAAAGCAATGGACTGATGAGACAGTAAGAAACTGTAATGGGAACACGCACAAATGAAATTGTTTGGAAATGTGTCAATCATAATTTGACATTTATAAAGGAAATGGCCATCGCTTGTTTTGAACTAGGTAAAAAAAAAAGAAAAGAAAGAAAAGAAAAAGAAAAAAAGAATTGATGCTCTTTTTTAGGCCAGAAGCAATGGACTGTTTCTGTAGATCATGAACATTGTTTTTTTCCAGTTTTAACGGCATTTTTGAACATTTTTTAAGGACTGAAGAAGATTGTTTTATGTAATTACTTAGAAGTTAATGTTCATTGTTAGAAAAAATGTGTATTGATGATTTGATATTGTATTATATAATGTATAATTGTTGTTTTCCAGGGGTCTGTGTGATGTCCCCAATCAAGGGACATAACTCTAGGAGTTATCTACCCTTAGTTATGTGCGCTCTTCAATAAAGTATGTTTTGGCCGCCAGTCTGACTGCGACCGAGCTGTTGTTAACATGTTAATGCCTGCGTTGTTATTCTTTCGTATTGTTCGATACCCGCGAGATGGGAACCCCCGACATTATATCTGGCGACGAGAATTTTTTCGTGACGAGCTCACGTTACATTTCGGAATTTAATACAAAAAAAATCTTTATTTTTTTTTTTTGGAATTAATACAAAAAAAAAAAAAAAATGGCCAGCGGTGGATTACCAGTTTTTCCAAGTTTCAGCGTACATGCGGACCAAAACACGACTACCGTTCGCTGGAAAAAATGGATAGACAGGTTAGAAAATGTATTTGTTGCTATGGACATTTGCGACGACAAAAAGAAAAAAGCAACACTTCTTCACTATGCAGGAGACGAAGTGTTTGATATTTTCCATTTTATTCACGGACCAGCACAAGGGCATAGGCGCAACAAACATTTTGGACGACAGCAAATGTAGTTTCGGGCGAGTATGAAACTATGAAGAAATCACGGATCATTTCACGCTGCAGAAAAAAACACGTCATATGAACTTTTCAAATTTCAACGTGCTATGAAAACATGGACGAAAATTTAGACCAGTACCATGCACGATTACGGACTCTAGCTACCACGTGCGAGTTTGAAGATAAAGACAGAGAGATCCTAGCCCAAATTTTGCAGGGGTGCACATCCTCTAAAGTCAGAAGGAAGGCGCTAAGAGACAACTCTACGCTGAAACAAGTCCTGGACGAAGCTAGGGCAATAGAACTGGCTGATACGCGTGCTGCAGACATGGAACGAAATGAATTACATGCTATTTACAGCAACGAGAACCGCACGCGTCTCACACGTAGAAATAATGAAAATTTCAACGTCAACGACAGTAAAGACAGTTGTTGTGGATACTCACGGCAAAATAGTTGCCATGACACCTCAAAGAACAGACCACGAGGTGGACAAAAAAAAAGGGCGGACAGCAAACATGTCACTATTGTGGATATTCTGCTACACACCCGACTTGTGCAGCCCGAGGAAAAGAATGCATGAATTGCCACAAGAAAAACCACTTTGCAAGAGCATGCAAAGCCAAGCCGGTAAGAGTAATTCGTTTCACCAATCCTCCTCCGATATCTCCCTCTACGTCCAGTGACGAATCTATTTACTCGGTAAAATCTACACCGTCAATTAAGACACCAAAAGTTACCGCCCTTGTCAATAATCTGATATCTCCCTCTACGTCCAGTGACGAGTCTGTATACTCGATGAAATTAACACTATCAAATAAGACACCAAAACTTGTAAATAATTCCCCTGTAATGTTTGTGGTAGACACGGGTGCTAGCGTAAACATAATTGCTGGACACATATATGATGGTTTAAAACACAAACCACGTATAAACAAAACAACGACCCGGATATTTGCGTACAGGTCGAAACATGCCATACCCATCCGAGGATTTATCAATGCGAGCATAAAATTTCGTGATAAATCCTGTAAGGCTAAGATATTTGTGGTCGACAGCGAAAATCCTTTAGTTGGACTGCAGAACCTCTTGAGCGATAATTCTGCTGAAGCATTGGGAGTGATAACGTTTAACTTCACGTTCCATGTGACGGTCCCAATTCAAGATGAGTTCCATGCACTGTTTGATGAAAAGATGGAAAAAATTTCTGGAGTTACCATTAAGCTCCACATTGATTCATCGGTTTTCCCCGTAACTCAGCGACACCGCAGGATACCTTTCCATGTGAGAAAAGATGTGAAGACAGAATTCAAACGTCTCACAGAAATGGATGTGATTGAGGAAGTCACGGGACCTACCCCATGGGTTAGCCCGATTGTCGTAGTTCCCAAGAAAAATGGTAGCGTACGAATTTGTGTCGACATGAGAAAGGCAAATGAAGCCATTCAACGGATTAAACATCCAATGCCAACCGTAGACGACTTAATAGCGGACTTAAATGGGTGTACAGTTTTCAGCAAACTAGACCTTTCCAATGCATATCGTCAACTAGAACTGGAAGAGCCCAGCAGATATATAACGACATTTGCCACTCATGCAGGTTTATTTCGTTACAAGCGACTAAGTTTTGGTGTGAATGCAGCCTCTGAACTATTTCAAAAACTATATCAGACCTCCTCGGAGACATCCCTGGAGTGAAACACTTATCAGACGACATAATAATATATGCACGTGACCAGTCATCTCATGACATCAGCTTGAGGAACACCCTGAAACGTCTACAAGAAGTAGGAGCCAAGCTGAACAAAGAAAAATGCCTTTTTTCTGTACGGACTTTCTTCGGACACATTTTCAGTGAGAATGGAGTGTCCCCTAACCCAGAGAAAATCTCTGCTATTACAAAATGCAAATCTCCAAGGAACATCAGTGAAGTCAGATCATTTTTTGGCATGACACAGTATGTGGCTCGATCTATTCCACATTATGCCACTATTAGTGAACCACTGAGACGGCTCACAAAAAAAGATACAAACTGGAGATGGACAGAGGAAGAAGAAGCAGCTGCAAACAAGTTAAAGGAAGCTTTGACTGGAGCTGAGGTGATGGCGTATTTCGACCCAAAGAAAGACACCGACATCCTGGTAGATGCAAGCCCAGTTGGGTTAGGTGCAGTTCTGACACAAGATGGGAGGGTGCTATGTTATGCCAGGCGTGCCCTCACAGATGTAGAACAACGATACTCTCAAACTGAGAGAGAGATGTTAGCCGTGGTATATGCAGCTGAACATTTTCATCTCTACTTATATGGAGCGAGATTCAAAATCACCACCGACCATCGACCTCTTCTTGGGATTGTGAAAAGTCTCAAACCGACAACAACAAGAATTGAACGCTGGCGTCTTCGTCTCATGCCCTACCAGTACAACCTGGTATACCATCCCGGGAAAGATGACCAAAACCCTGCGGACTATCTGAGTCGTCACTCACAACACATACCATCTAAAGACAATGTAGCAGAAGCCTACATAAGGTATATAGCTAAGAATATAATACCAAAATCTTTAACTCTTGAGGAAGTCAAACAAGCCACAGAACAGGACCCCCAGTTACAAAAGGTCAAGGGTGCTGTTAAAGATGGACGATGGAATGACCCCCAGCTGTCAAGTTTTTCCCTATTTAAGGATGAAATTTCAACACAATGGTCTCGTCCTTTGAGGACACCGGCTTCTAATTCCCTCAAAATTGAGGAAGAGATCCGTCGATTTAGCCCATCAATCTCACCAGGGCATGGTCAAAACCAAACAACTGATAAGGGAAAAAGTATGGTTCCCAGGAATCGATAGACTGGTGGAGGAAACAATACACGGATGCATTCCCTGCCAAGCCTCAGACCCAAGGCACATGAGCCGCGAACCTATACACTCCTCACCACTACCAGTTGCACCATGGACTGAAATCTCAGTCGATTTTGCAGGTCCGTTCCCATCAGGTGACTATGTGTTAGTCATAATCGACGATTACAGCCGATTCCCTGAGGTGGAGGTAATGCCCTCAATAGCTGCGTGTACAGTTATTCCCCGTTTAAACATGATCTTTGCTAGACAAGGATATCCAACCATTCTAAAATCGGATAACGGTCCACCATTTCAAGGAAAGACTTTAAAGACTTAGCGGCACAAGCAGGTTTCAAACATAGACGCATTAAACCTCTATGGCCGGATGCAAATGGTGAAGTAGAGCGTTTATGCGCACCTTAAAAAAATACATTCTTGCAGCCACGGTGGAAGGCCACAACTGGAAGAACCAGTTACCACATTTCCTAAGGCAATATAGAGCCACCCCCCATACCACCACTAAAATATCATCATTTGAAGCTTGTACGGGCCGAAAAATGAACATCGGCATACCAAATGGTATCGAAAGCCCAGTAACAGGGCCGATACATAAAAGAATAAAAGAAAATGACTCCAAAGGAAAAGAGAAGATGAAGGGGTACACTGATAGAAAGGCAAAAACAACAACTCTCAGCCTGGGTGATATGGTTTTGATCAGACAGAAGAGACAAAACAAACTGTCAACACCATACAATCCTAAACCATATACCATTACAAAAATGAAGGGAAGTATGATAACGGTGCAGAGAGGAAATCACAAAATGACTAGAAACTCTTCTTTGCTAAAACGCATAACACCTAGGAATGAAAACCCTGACTCTGATTCCGACTGGGAAAGTGAGTACAATCCACACACCTCAGAAGACCTGGAAATACCCGAAACACAAATAGCTGACCAGTTACCGAGACGAAATCCATCTCGGAAAAGACTGCCCCCAGCCAGATTCAAAGACTTCATAATGTAAGATAAATAAATAAATAAAAAGAAATAATAAAAATAAAAAATTAGTAAAAAAAAAAAAAATTAAGAATAAGACAAGTTGTCCCACCAAAATGGGGAGGGATGTGATGTCCCCAATCAAGGGACATAACTCTAGGAGTTATCTACCCTTAGTTATGTGCGCTCTTCAATAAAGTATGTTTTGGCCGCCAGTCTGACTGCGACCGAGCTGTTGTTAACATGTTAATGCCTGCGTTGTTATTCTTTCGTATTGTTTGATACCCGCGAGACGGGAACCCCCGACATTATAGTCTGCAAAATAATAATTAAAAAAAAAAAAAAGAAAGAAAAAAAAATCAGAAGATTAGATTAAGATAAAATGGTCGGTCTAGTCAAATTAGAATTTTAAAAAGGGGGCAGGTTTAAATTTACGTAGGCGGTTAACTATTTTTTTTTTTTTTGAAGAGATTCACAGGACCCTGCAAGGGGGATTTTTTAATAGGTTTTTCGATTATGAAACATGCTAGTTTCGCCGTCTGTATGTAGCTTGATTAAGCTGAGCGGTGGTACGGTTGAAAGATCATATTCTTTGCATACAATAAAGATTGGAGTACTGCAGGCCTATGGGCTTAAAAGGCTTGTTGTAGCTGCAACGAGGGTGCACGATAGAATGCA
Organism: Euprymna scolopes; assembly: GCF_053919585.1. Taxonomy (NCBI): domain Eukaryota; kingdom Metazoa; phylum Mollusca; class Cephalopoda; order Sepiida; family Sepiolidae; genus Euprymna; species Euprymna scolopes. The sequence goes on from NC_136484.1 coordinate 79,412,224, forward strand.
CCCACATAGATTAAGCTTGCAGATAAGGCCGCTTGTGAGCTTCGGCTGATTGAAAATGCCCAATCTTGGGAGTAACAGAACTTCCAACGCAAGAGCGGATGTGTAGTGGTGACGTGGCCACTATGTAGTGAATCTGAAGTAGGAGAAAGAATAATAAAAAAAAAAAAGATAGAATATATGCTGCTGATACGTAAGAACTTTAGAAGTCAGATATCTGTCGGATGAGATGTCGGCAAATTATTTTTTTTTTTTTTTTTAGATAAGGCGAGAAGCACCTTGATATTGGAATCGGCATGGGATGGCTGAATGAGAGCTGTTAACGAACATGAGGTTACTTTACCCACATCCCTGAATGATGCCATATGGGTTGTGAAAAAGGGTCCGGCCAAATAAATTATTTAAGACAGGAGACATAGAAAACATATGTCTGCGCTGTATATTTAACAACACACATTTTGTGCTGTTCTTGAACCAGAACACTCAGAAAGAGTGTGGAAAAAAAACTCGAACCTAGTGGTTACCATAAAAATAAATGTTATATAGACACAACGAAAAAAATATATATTTTACACTACACATAAAAAAAAGGAAAAGATAAAGAAAATTAAAGAAAAAAAAGGAAACAACGTAGGGTCCTTTCATTGAACAACGGTGAAAACAAAAAAATAAAATATAGACACAACGGAAAAAAAAGACATATTAAAATTATGTATAGTTATATATTATGCTAAATAAAGAGAAACAGATAGCACGATCGACATACAGATAACGAATTGCTGATTTTAAATATGAAAACACAGAAAGAAAAAAAATGCTATGTTACGGTGTAAAACAGAGGAAATTGAAAAAGAAAGATATATCAATCGACATACTGATAATAAATTGTTAATTTTGTATATGCAGTCAATGTGTAAAACAGAAAGAAAAAAAGAAATAGAAAAGAAATATAAACTTTAGTTACAGAGTGTGAATGAGGAGATTTGTCACAATTACGAGAAACACGTCAATTAAATATTTGTTATGAATTTATAGGTTAAACAATTATATACAGTTAAAATGTGGTTAAATTGTAAAAGCTTTGCGTACTTTTAGGAAAAACAATGTGTTTTTTTTTTGTTGTTAAGAAGCAAGGGACAGTTTCTGCTAATGTGAAATTGTTTTTCTCTAATTGTACGGTTTTTTTCGTAAGAATTTTTTTTTCTGGTGTGGAAAAATGTTATTCATTATATGTAAACTGTTTTAAAGTTATAAGTGAGTCGTTTTTTTTTTTTTAGTTTTTGGAAACGACTATGTATTTTAATTGTAAATGTCTATGTATTTTTTGTAAACGACTGTGATTTTTTATTTTTTATTTTTGAGATTCTGTGAGGTGGTAAAGGTGATGTAACCGACCTCAGAATTTGCTGACGTGGACAATTTTGGGTTTCCACGAATCTATGTTTTGTTATTTGTAACTTTTTATTTGTGAGATGAGACTTTGTGAATGATAATAAGAATTTTTTTTTTATTTATATTTTCATGCGATTGATGTTTTCTCATATCAGAATTGTGCAGGTTTTTTCTTGTTCTTGGACATGTATTTTTTTTTTCGCAGAATGGAGGAGGAGTGAATTTTTGCCTTGTTGGGTTTATTGAGATAATGATTAATTTATAAGTAAGAACATGTTGTTAATTAATTAATAACGATAGTAATAATAATGATAAAATGTTAAAAAGAGAAAGAAATAAGATTTAAGCAGTGTAGGAAAAAAAGACACACTACTGGGTTGAATAAGGGGTCAACTAGTTCTTAAATTTGGAAGAGTCAAAGGTTCAGTCGATATTTATTCTAATTTTCAAAATGGTTGTAGAATTTTAAAAAAATTTTTATTTTGTCGTTTTTTCGTGGGATTTTTCTCCGGATGCGTAATTCGGCGGGAGACATAGGAAAATGCTCTCGTAAAGTTATAAGAAAAATCTTTTATCTCGTATGAGGCATGTGCTTGTGGAAACGCGTTATAGCGTGACGAGAGATATGGTGATCTCTGCATGATCCTAAGATGCGAGATGGAGGCCATGGGGTCACAGAGTTGACCTTCGAGGGCGCAAGGATTCGCGCCACATGGTATTATTTGTGGATGTAATTTTATTTATTTGAATTATGATTTATTGAATAATGGTATGACAGTTCCTTTGCCAGTGGGGTGAGCTTAGGATTCCCTTAGAAAAAGTGGGTAGTAAAAAAAAAATGTATGTCTGCGCCATACATTTTTATAAATAATGGGGGAAGGAATGTTAGAGAATGGATAGAGAGAGAGAGGAGGGAGAGTGTGAATTACAGCGTAGACACGTTGACAGGAAGTTAAGATCAGCTGATTAGATTGCGTGTGAGTCATGTGATCAGGTTAGCTGAATCGATGAGATTTGGTTGCGACTTGGACGACAGCGGACGGCTTTGCCATTGTCTCCTCCCCTTCGCTGGAGGTGGGGAATGAACGCTGACATGGTAGAAATAAGACCTAGAAGAAGAAACCACAGGTCAAATTCACTTTCCATCTTCTGCAAGACATCTGGGAAAGTGAAATAAACTATAGAACCAATTTCTTGTCTTGGTGTGAAATAAATCTTCGTCCCCAAAAACAGGTATCAAGTCTCCCTCCCAGACAAGAATTTCCAGATGGACCAACAAAATGGCAGAAGGTATGTTCAAATGACATGTCACACACATATTCACACTTAACAGCATATGAACATATATAATAGAAAGACCACTAGATGATCACACACAAACGACATTAATTCTGATAAGATAATCAAACACACAATCTTTTATAAATAGACACGTTTTAATATATCATCTCCATTCCAATTTCAACCAATATACAACAAGTCTAATGCCCACACCACGATGCCAGGCATGAGGGGCATACCACCCCTAATGTGTAACATCGCTCCGCCAGAGGAATCCCCAACTGAGGGAACAATTTCTTCTCACAGTACGGTAAGGCCGCAGCCCGTGGCGACCTTGAACAAGAAAGGAGGGATAGGGCTGCAGCCCACGGCGATCCCCGGAAAATTACCTACAACTACTCCCCACGAGGGCAACCCGACAGGAAATGTAGCTGCCGGAAAACCAATAGAGGATAATGCAGTGGAAGCTGCACCAACAGCACCCAAAGTCTCCAAACCCACGGAAGGAATGACGGAACATGTATCCCCCGCTCCCCAAAAGGGCAACTTCCCCTCAGCTGAAGAGAAGGAGGAGAACAGCACTGCAGAAAAAAACGAGGAGTTGGTCAATGCAACCTTGGTCTATCTACAATCGCTTTTTGAGGAGGAGACCAAGGATCCGCCCCTCAACACTCCCCAAGAGGACAAGGACAGGAAGAAGGAAGTCAGGGAAAGGGTAAACGCATCAACCAGTACCAACAAACGCAAGCTGGTGGTAACGTCACCCCCTACCTCTGCTCCTGCAAACTCCTCGGCTGGGAACACATCCCCAGGAGGGGAGGTACTATCAACCCTGAAAGAGAATGCTACCCAGCAGAAGAAGAAGAAAAAGGAGAACAGCCCGGAGAGCAGAGAAAGCCAGCACGTGATAACAAATGCGGACTGGCCAACTCTGGCTGGTAAAGGTCAGACTCCAAAGCCTGCAAGTCCCACAACGACGGAGAAGCTAACGGCACCACCTATGACTCCTGTCCCTGGACCAGCAGACACCCAACTAGACGGAGGATCAGCATGACACCCCAAAGAGCAGCAGAACAGGATGACACCCGAGGACTACAAGAAGCTCTTCGACTCCAAGTACAAACAATACACAGAAGGAAACACCATCCAACCTCTCCCAGGGCAGGTTGAAGGCTTGGAGAAGAGAGTCCTCTATTTCATCACGTCAGACACAAAGACGAGGAGTCTGATGGGTGTCAATAAGGACACAATGTTTAAAGTACTACTGGAGCAGAACATCCCGGCCAGTTATGCCTGCAGAAGAAGCTATGCACAATGGGATGTTCTGCTTCCCACCCCCGAGGATGCTGACAAATTGTCCAGGACCAGTCACCAGAGCAGGAACATAAAGCTGCAGCCAGTATATTTTTCTGCCTTGAACGTCCCCTGTTACATGGACGCCAATCAGCTGGGCACCAATCAGCTGGGCACCATCCTCAGTCAGTATGGGGACGTTGAGGATGTAAGTAGTCCACGGTCAAAGGAACACTGTATAGGGGACTATAAGATTCAGATGGACAAGGCCGGCTTTTACAGGATCCCGGCTACTCTGAAATTCGGAGATTGGACGCTCTCCCTAATAGTGGAAGGGAGAAAGCCCCACTGCTGGCAATGCCAACTACAGTGACACATGGCAAAAGACTGCCCCAAAAAGAGCAGGAGCAAGAACCCCTCCAAAACAACTGGCAAAGATGCAGGACCAGTCAAAACAGAGGCTCAAGCCTCTGCTCCCATTCTGGCCACAAGTCTCCCAGAAGCTCAAGCGTGTTGGGTGACGGTCACTAAGAAAGGGAAGACGGCTAAGCAGACAGTGACCAGAGACCAATCAGGGAAAGAAGAAGCCATGGACACACAGGCACCCTCCTCCTCTACAACAAGAGGAAATGACAAGAGTCTGAGGAGGAGGTAGTGACAGAGGAAGAGGAGGAAACACCAGCACCGGCGACACTAAGCACGACAGAGATCAGAAGGGCCAGAAGGAGGAAGAGCCGGAAGACGCGTGCCAGCCCCCTACCCCTACTGAGAAGGACTCTGTTACAAATGCACAGGCTGAGCCCCCCATTACCCCACCACCCCAGCAGCCCGAGCAACTCTCCCCCTCTCTCCCCAAAGCCCCCAGAAACTCTTCACGCCCCCCATCCTGTGATATATCGTCTAACCAACAAACTCAGCAGGTTACCCCTACCCCACGCCCCTCTTATCCCCCTCAACCCAAAGAGGCCCCCTCCCCAAAAACCGCAGTTTGCACAGAATGAACAAAAAAACTCCCTTTCCTGCCAGGGGGTAGGATCTGTGAACCCGACCCTAACCAAAGGACAACAGAAGGTCCCATATAACAAGCTGAGGAGCCTAGTGTATGTCGGAGGTGACAACGTCGCGGATCCTACCAAATTCAAGGACTCTCCCTTGTTGACCACTTTCATTAAGGTCAACAATGATTGATGCAGCAAAGGATGCGATCCCAGCAGCTGGTGGATAGAGACCATCCCTGAACAATATCTTTTTCAAATGTGAGGGCAGAATCCCAATGTACATACACCTCCCATTCTACAAGGCACTCAAACTAACCTTCCCCCTGGACGTGGGGGGTGTGGCCAAGGATGGAGCACCCTCAGCAGACCTACTTACAGTAGCCTCGGCCAGGTAGATATTGCCACTATCCAGGAGACCCACTTTGTTTGTGACGAGGATTGTCAGTGCTGGTAAACGACTACGATGTTTACTCAACATATGGCAATACTTATAGTCATGGAATCTCCTTGCTAGTGAGTTGCACCCTGTCAGCATCGGTGAATGTTGTTCACACAGGCGAGGACGGGCGGGCGATCATTGTTGATGTTGCCATTAATTGCAGTGTTTTTCGGATTGTTGCTGTTTATGCTCTCAATTCTCATGGAGAGAGAGAATCCTTTTTGGACGGTTGGAGGGCTACTTAGTGGATCCGGATCGGTTAGTGTTAATGGGTGATTGGAATGCAATCCTTGATCCCAATATAGATAAGGTCGGGGGGACTAGCGGGTCGGTGTGGTATGACAACAGTCTGTCTGACCTGATGGCTTCATGCAACCTTGTCAACAGATTTCGACTGGATTACCCGGGGCAGGAGATGTGGATGTGGCATTCTGTAGTACCTTCCTATCCGAGTACTTACTTGGATCAGATGTTAGTTAGAAGAGGCAACATAGACTTTCTATCGTGCCCCATGTTCCACTTGTTAGGACACTCGGACCATAAACTCGTTATGGCCCATTTGAACTTAAGTGCTAGGCCTAAACTAGCCAGATACTGGAAGTTCAACAGCACCTTGTTGGAGCTGGAGGACTACCGGTTGAAGGTTACCGAATTAATTCAGCGGGCTTTAGTGGGGGCGGTTACAGGAAGTAAGTGGTCTTAAGGCTAAAATTAGACGCTTCTCTGTCCAGTACAGACAACGCCTCACATTAGATAAGGCTAAGGCAAAGAAGCGTATAGAGGATAAGCTGACCCGGCCGGTGGAGTGTGGGGACTCCTTAGAGATAGCACTAGCTAAACAGGACCTCAGCCGCTTGGCTAGCGAGCGTTATTAAGGTCAAGTAGTTAGGGCTAGGTTAATGAAAGTCTCTAACGAAGCTGTGAATGTTGACACTGTTGAGCGTAAGGCTGCTCTAAGGTGTGATCTTACACGTGACCTTACACAACCTTAAACCTCTGATCACGGCCCAGTTATGATCTGCAACCTGGTCGGTACAGTTATGATCTTAACCTTGGTCGATGCCCAATTATGACTATCCTAGTCACCGGGTAATTAATTATGTCGACTGGGCAACCAGGTCTGCAAACCGTTGGTACGTCGCATCACCCAGTGAGTCCTCGTCAAGGCGTTGGAGGACTCTTCTCGGTTGCACGGTCCTCAAGGCCTGTTCTTCTTGATCGTCTAGTTGGACGTCCTGTTGACTGGGTGTTCGTTGACGGGAACGGGGTCACAAGTGGCAAGTAAAAGAAATAAAGTTACATGGAACAACAGCACATCAGCAAACAAACTCCGGAGGTTGGTTGATATATAATGTATTTAGGAAATTCATAAATGATTATCTACAGACGTATGTACAATTGAAGATTAAATGGAAGCAAGCAATTAGATTTGTGAATGAGCTTCTTGTTGTTGAAATACTCGGTCGGAGTCGCGGACCGTTGTAATTATCGTTAAGGTGTTCTGGCTGGTCTCTTCCTAGGTCCTCTGAATTCTATTAAGTTGCAAATTGAGCTCTCTGGCGACCAGCGAGGGGGAGAGAGAAGTTGGGTGGCTGGATTCCTCTACCAAGACCTTTATCTCTGTCTCTCCAAAGATCTCTCTCTCTCTGTCTTCTCTCTTCTTCTATCTGATTAAATCGAGTTTTACAGATCTTATATAGTAAAACCCTTGAATAATGACGACGCCTACGTTCGTCTTCGACCAATCAAATTGATTGATAACAATCCACCTGATTCCTTCTCATTGGTCAATTTGGCTTGTGGCAGGTATTATTTTTCCGCCCCCAATTTCCAAAATCAAATTGACTCCTCCCCAACTTGCCTGACCCCGCCTTCTCAATAATGGTTTTTTTCATATTATCAACTGATAATCAGAGGAAATATTATTTTTAGCTTGTAATAGATCACCAGATTTCATCTATTTAAAAATATCTGTTTGATCTCCTTTCCTCTTTGAATTATTTATTTTGTAAAAACATCCGTGTGATTTTAAAAAAAAATATTCTTTACATGTCAGAATTCCCATTAGCGCCCAAAACAATTTGCCAAATGACATTTTTAGATAAGTCATAATTGGAAATAAACACTGGCTTGCTTTTGAAGTCCTTTGTGCATCGGCAGGTTGAGTATTTCCCCAAAATATTCTATTTACGCCCAAAACATATTATCATTCTGAAGTTTCTCAGATAATACATATTAAAAAAACAGTTCATGTCAAACCTTGGGCTGACGTCATTAATTCTTTTATCAGGCCCGATCTGTTTCGTGTGTGTGTGTGTGTTTCTCAGATCAAAAACGATCCGACATTTCACCTGTCAAACACCACATTTCAAGCCGACCGAGATTTCAAATCTCTGTTTCGGAATATTATTGTGTTGGCTCGTTTAGTTCAAACGCGAGCGTATTTTGGTTAAAAAAATGTGTTAAGTAATCTTTCGCTTTGAAGTTTAGTATGCGATTTCTATTTTTATCCCCCGACTGTATGGTATTTCAACAACAACATTTTGACACATAAAAATATTAACTAAAAAGAATTTTTTTTTTTTCTGTAACCGGCGTTCGCCCGGGATTGAATATTACATTTAACACAAAAAACGTCACATCGACCCTACTGATCTGATGTGGCCCCTCTTTGGTGTTACAAGGCACGGTTCGGATGGGTACATTCAGAAAGTACATAACCTGGAAGGACGCACCCTACCTGTGAAGGTCTTGTTATGGAACATGAGGTCATTACTGAATTGAAGCAGGTCGGCTACAACAAGTCCCCGGGGCTTGATGGTTTACCCTACGAGTTTTACTTGAGGCTGTTGTCCATGTTGGTCCCTATTCTGAAGGATATCTTCAACCATTGGTTTGCTCAGGGTTCCATCTCTTGACAGGTGACCAAGGGAGTGATCACATTGCTAAGCAAAGGTCAACGGCATGGTGGGGTGGAAAATTTTGATGATTTTAGGCCTTTGACTCTGCTTAACACAGACTTAAAAATTGTGGCAAAGAGTCTTGCGAATCGTTTGCAGGTTGTCATCACTGACTTGATCGAACCTGACCAAAGTTATGCTGTGAAGGGGAGATCGATTCAAGACAATCTTCATTTGATTCGCTCGATCATAGAAGGAATAGAAGACCACACCCAAGCCGTGCTGATCAGTTTGGATCAGTTCAATGCATTCGATAGGGTCGACCATCAGTTCCTGGGATCTGTGCTAAAGGCCGCCGGATTTAATCTGGACTTCCGCAAGTGGATCTTTGTCCTATATGATAGACCGATGGTAGCGGTGCAGATCAACGGTAAACTCTCAGAGTCGGTCGCCGTCTCCCGGTCGGTGCGTCAGGGTTGTCCTCTGTCGCCTCTTTTGTCCATCCTGGTGTTGGAACCCCTCTTTCGCAAGTTAAGGGACGAGGTGGCTACACCAGTCCTGCGCAGAATTGCTCTACCTGGAGGCACACATGGCAGGGTTTCTGCGTTTGCCGATGACGTCACCGTGTTCATGTCTTGCCCCATGGAGGTTTAAGTGATGGTCGAGGTGCTCGCTTGATACAAAGAAGTCACAGGGGCCGTCTTCAAATACAGCAAGTCTGTCGACCTGCGGTTGGGGGGCCTGGACCAGGATAAATTCGCTTCCAGGTATCGACAGCTGGACTGATGGGCCAGTCCGCATCCTCGGTGTCTGGTTTGGACTGGGACTTCAGCTGGAGAAAAATTGATCAGAAGTATATGGCAAGGTCAAATCGTCAGTCAAGACTTGGATTCGAAGGAAATTGTCCTTGAAGGGTCGGACGGAGGCGTGTGCTACATACGTCTTTCCGCTCATCCTTTACCGATTGTCTGTACTTCCTCTCCCTGCACAACACCTAACCCACTTACAAAAGTGCCTCGACTCACTTCTGTGGGACGAGGGTAAGCATTATGTGTGCAGAGAGGTCTATGTTCAACGTCCGAGCGAAGGAGGCCTGGGTCAGCCCAGTCTCTTGTGTCATAAAAACGCCGAGAGATTGGCTTTCCTGGGTCATTCACTAGAGAAGAACGCTCGTTGGGTCCCTGTGGTTGAGAACTCGTTTCCCAATCTCAAACCCGACCCCTCGGTAGAAGTTTGTCATAAACCGAGGGGGGAGTCCAAGTTCTTTGCCAAATGCCGGACTGCACTTAGAGCTTTGTGGGGACCAGTGTTCTTGAACAGCCTAGAAAGAGACTTTATCGGGAATTAGTGGTGGGTACCGCAAAGGATCCTCTTTGTAGGCGGTTAGGTTGGTCGATGGAGGTTATCCACTTTAAAATGGAGTTGGGCGCTGGGTAGGGATTTTCTGACAAACTGGGAATTCTCCCTGACCTGGCGACTGGTCCGAAAAGCACTGCTCCTCTTTGACGAATTCTGCATGTACAAAGAACAAACAAGGGCCTGGTGTCCGCACTGCGACGAACACAAGCTTGAATCAGTCGGGCATGCGTTTTGCAGTTGTAGCCGGATCTAGGCCCTATTGGAGTACGTCGGAGAGGTAACGGCTCGCATCGATGGCGAGTGGCCGCTCAATCTCGACATAGGATATTTTGTGCACAACATGGAGCCGCCGTTCCCCAGGGAGGAAAGAATGGTTTTCCTGGCGATCCTAGCAGTAGTGCATATGTTGATCTGGATCACGTGCCTTAAGTTGGTCCGCGAAGGGACATCTGTTCCAGATCGGGATCTGATCGTTTACTTTAAACATTTGCTTAAAGTAAAAATCAGATGCGATTGGAAGAGGTTGCCTAGAGTGGAGTTTAACAAGAGGTGGGTGCACAGCACTGGTTTGTGCATCCGTCGAGGAGCCAAGTTTGAATATGTGTTCCCTCCTTAAGCATGGCACGGGCAGTGCTGGGTCCTTCGGAACCCATCCCGCTTAGGTATTAGCTAAGAAAAACTTAAGAAGACTCTTGACTGGTGGTACAAATGAGATCCTGTTCCTGTTTTTATTTTTTGGTGCTAGAGAACCTCTGAGCCCACCCCCTATTACACTACTTGTTTGTTTTTTGAACATCCCTGGTCACTCCCCTACTCAGAGGTCATCTTCCAACCCCCTCCACCCATTGCTTTATTTTCGCTCACTTACACTAAGGCTTCTCCCCAACCCCCAATAGGGGTCTCCCCGCTTGTTTTCGGTTCCCCGGAAAACAGTGGGAGGGAGTCTAGTCTCTTAGAGTAGCACAGGGGGCTCAATACTAACAACCCAGTAGGTTTTATATTTTATTTTTGAAATGAACTTTTTGATTAACTTTCCCCACTCCACGAACATTTTTACCCTTAATTTAAAAGCTTTTTATTTTCTAATAAAATTGAACTTTATTTTCTCACACATGCACATACAAAATATTATATATCTTATATTTAACATAAAAAAAAAAATGCATACACAACACACAGACACCTTTTTCTTTTTTCTTTGATGATTGTAAATATGTCAATGTTATTCAAAACGCTGGGGTTTTATTAGTTAGATTAGGATCCACAGAGTGAATGAGGTATTGTGGTAAATGTTGCCAGTCAAGAGTAAGACTCCAAAGTCTTCATTATTCACTTTTTGTCACTTTAGTCACAAAGACTCTGTACCCTCCCCCTCCCCATTTCTCATTGGGCCTTGTGCCTAATTTTATTATTGAAAATTTTTGTGTGTTGCAGTTGCAAAATTGTATATCCAAATTTTTGAATATAATAAAATATATAAATAAGATCAAAGTGTAGTATCTGTTCTCTCAATTACGAAACTTTCGCTCTTGGAAGGGATCCACCACCGGGGTCTCGGGCTAGGTTAAGGTGTTTTTTACATATTAACTTTTGTTAGCAAGAACCGATCCCCTCTTCTGGGGAGTCAGGACCTAAAGACCGACTTCACATTTGTGGGAGCTTGGACCCGAAAACCAATCCCCTTTTTTGGGAGACTGGAATTTCGGGACCAACACCACTAGCTGGTAGTTGCGACCTGCTTTTGTTGGTTTTTCCTTTTGCATGTTTTTTCTTTGTTCCAGTCTCATCTCTCTCTAGAGACAGGGAATGGTCTACTCTCTCCACACTTAATTGCCTGAGCAGCACTCTGACCTGCCAGGCCAAAACTTTGTCTATTTTCGCTGCTCTCCCATTGGATCGAGCAGACAGGGTTGGTTTTCTCACTTCCGTTGGGGTAGTTAGTGGGTAGGGTGACGTGGGGTAGGGCGGGTGCTTTGTTTCTGCTCCCCTCTGTGGGCAGAGATGTCTATCCCCTCTCTCTCCCTTAATTGCGACATGGCACTCTGACCCGCTGGCACGCACTGCGTCTTTCTTCTCTGCTCTCCCCCCTCGCGGGGGTATTCGAGCTGCTAACCCGACATCCCCGTGAGGAGAGATCAAAATCTCTAATTTCTTCTGAGCCCACTCCACCCCCTCCATTCCCCTGGGTTTTCTTTTCTCCCCACTACACTTTGGTCCGCGTCAGAGGCCAGTAGTGCTACCACCACCACGATGCCAGGCAGGTGGACCATACCGGTCCAAATGCGTAACATTGCTCCTCTCGAGGAATCCTCTACGAAGGGAAAGAAGACCTCCTCCCCTAAGAAGAAGGCGGTAGACAAGGTAAGGCCACAGCCCGCAGCGACCTTGAACAAGATGGATGGGGTAGGGCCGCAGCCCACAGTGACCCCTAGAGATGCACCTGCGGCACCCGGAAATCATGCAACTGCTCCCCACGAGGGCAACCAGCGGGGAAAAGCAACTGCAAGCACGCCGGGAATGTGAAAAGCAGACGAATCTGAGTCAGCAGAAACCAAAGACCCAGAATCATCCAAAACAATGGCAGAACACTTTTTTCCCGCTCCCCAAAGGGGTGACTCCCCACCGGAGGGAAGAGAAGACTGTCATTAGTTTAAGTTTGTTGTTATAAGTAATTGATAACCAAGTTGTGGTTTTATTTAATATAGAACTTTATTGACATATTTACATAAGAAGAGAGATTGAATGTACGTGTGTAGAGATCTACGCCATGTTGTCGTATTAGGCGGTTGACATCAATATTCATACGCCATGATTTACTTGTTACGCGTATGAAAGTAGTTCTATGATAACACTACATCCCCCTTACCAAGAAGGAAGAAAAGTAGTACACATTGTTCAGATATTTATTGTTTAAATCTGTTTGGCCTATGGATTTCACGACCATGTCTTGTTATGTTTGGTGTGTGTTTCTTAGTGTTTATTTGGTTTGAGATGCTTGTGTTAGGGAGTCCAGATTGAGATTGGGTTTGGTCACTGAAGTGAACATGTTTATGGGTTGCTTTTCCAGCTGCTCTGATATGGACTCTGTTACGTCTTTTTGACGATCCATCTGGCAATTTGAGGATGTACGATCTAGGTTCTGTACATTTGCTGAGAATTGTTGCTGGTTTCCATTTTCCAGTTTTGTTATCCCACATACGTACGTGTTGTCCAGGGACAAGTGCTGGTAAGTCATGGGCTGTTTTGTCGTGATAGGTTTTTTGTATATCCTGTCTGTGCTTTAGTTCTTCGTGGATATGGTCACGGTTGGGAAATCTGTGATTCGTGATTTTTGCAATCAGGTTCGATTTCATGATGCGACTGTTTAGAAGTTCAGCTGGGCTTGGAAGTTTGTGGCTGATAGGCGTTGTTCTTAAACACAGCATTGCAAGGTTAACATCTCTTCTTGCTTGCTTTGCTTTGACTATTGTTCTTTTAATGGTTTGAATCTGTTGTTCAATAAAACCATTTGATTTAGGAAACCTTGGAGATGATGTGATATGATCGAATTACCATTGTTGAGCAAATTCTTTAAATGCTTCACTGGAGTACTGTGGTCCGTTATCACTAATAACTCTGGTAGGAATACCATGTTCTGAAAATATCTGCTTCATTGTTAATATGACCATGTTGCTTGTGGCCATGCCATTCATTTTCCGTATGATTGGGAATTTACTATAATAATAGGCAATTATGAGGTATTCCTGGTCGTTACAGTGGAACAAGTCAGTGCCAACAACTTTCCATGCTCTGCTAGGGATGTCATGTGGTTGTAAAGTTTCCTTTGGTTGTGCTGGGAGGTTTTCCTGGCATATTGAACACTTTTTGATCATGTTCTCAATATCAGTGTTAATTCGCTCCCAGTATACAGTATCTCTAGCTTGCAGATGTGTCTTTTCGATACCTTGATGGCTATAATGTAGTTGGTCCAGGATAGTTTTCTGCTGGTTTTCAGGGATAATAATCCTTGAGCCTTTCATGATTATGCCATCACTGACAGATAACTCATCTCTGTATGACCAGTATGACCGAACTGTCGGTGGTACTTCCTTAATTGGGTCTGGCCATCTTGTTGTTATGGTTTCATGTAATTGGTTGAGTATTGGATCAGCCTTTGTTTCCTTTTTTATTTCATTCAGGCGTTCGATCCTGAATCTCACCAAGTCAACTCGAATATCGATCATGTCAGTGTTTCGAGTACTAGGGAGGCGACTTAGTGTATCAGCTACAGTCATTTCTTTGCCTGGTATGTATTCTATTTGTATCTCGTATCCCTGTAATTTGGTCATCATTCGTTGTAGCCTAGGAGGTGCACTGGTCAGTGGTTTCTGTAGTATCATGACCAAGGGTTTATGATCGGTGTGTACCTTGAACTTCCGTCCATCTAGGTAGACATGATACCTGTGGACACCAAATACAATTGTTAGAAGTTCCCTTTCTATGCATGCATATCGTTGCTCGGCAACTGTTAGAGACTGATGCATATGCAATAGGTTTTTTGTTTTGCATTAATGCTGCTCCAAGTCCTTTTAAACTCACATCAGTTTGCAGTATTGGTACTTCATTCGTGTCGAAGTACGTTAATGTAGAATAATCAAAAGAACTGTAGTAGTGGACTTTTGGTCAGCGTTCAAGTTGTGGATAACTTGACCAAGACTAAAATTACCTCTCATGAAAGAGGAAAACTATTTATGGCATAATGGGAGATTCCATTGTGCACACATGGGCCAGTCTATTCTTTGGATTGTGATTGGCTGAATCACCTGATTGGATATGCTTGTACATAAATACAAGCCCTCAGTCCAGCTCAATCTGGGTCTGTCTTGTGCATAAGCTGGACCCTAGGTAAGTGTTACTGCTATTATTATTATTATTATTATTATTGTTGTTGTTGTGTGTTATTGACTACTACAGTATGTAGAAGACTATTTCCTCAAAGCAGGCATTGCTGCCGATTCCGCCAAGAGCTACGCTGCAACTTTTTTGAAGGAAAAACTGAGGAAAGAAAACCTTCAAGTAATGGATCGAGCCATGCTAAGAGAATTGGGAATCACAACAATGGGAGAAGCTCTGTCTATCCTTCGACAAGCCAAGGAGCCCTCTACCCAGACCACCTATGCTAAGGCACCAGCTGCCAGGCCTCCCCAACTTCATCTCGAAATGACCCCTCAACAATTCAGAAAATTTCGGATTGATTGGGAAGTATTCACCAGAATAACGGACATGCCAACTTCTCAGGCCAATATCCAGTTATACAGTTGCATTGATGCATCCATCCCTGGCCAGAGGATGAGGCAGCAGCAATAGCATGGGCATTGGAGAAATGCCGTATGTTCGTCATGGGTTCTCCAAACATCATAGTGGTCACAGACCATGAACCTCTGAAGGGGATATTTGGCGATCGTGATCTGAGCAAGATCCAAAACCCCCGGCTCTTTAGACTAAAGGAAAAGACCCTGAGATATAGATTTACCATACAGCATTGCCCCGGGAAGTGGCACAGAGGCCCTGATGCAGTCTCCCGCCCCCCAGTGGCGATGGTGCAAACCCTCCTCAATGTATTTCCAACAAAACCCTCTCAAATGGATATACTGGAGTCGAACAACATAAGCAACATAACAGAGTCAACAGCCTTAATAGCAACATTTGCAGACAGCAGTAATAAAGCCATGATATCACCAGACCTAATTTGTTCAGCAGGTTGTGGCGATCAACAATATAACAAATTAATAGACACAATACAGCAAGGCTTCCCAAAAACACGTAATCTCACTGCGCCCGAAGTCCGTGAGTATTGGGAGGTGAGGCACTGCCTTAGCACTGACAATGGTCTAGTATTGTTGGATCGAAGGATCGTCATCCCCAAAACACAACGAAAAAAGGTCCTACACTGCCTGCATTCTGCACACCAAGGAGTAGTCGGCATGAAAGCATGTGCCAACGAATCGGTGTACTGGCCAGGGATGGATGCATCAATCCGCAGTATTAGGGCGAATTGCATGGTATGCTCAACCATCGCACCTAGTCAACCAAGGGAGCCTATCATTCTAACACGATCCCCAGAGTGGCCATTCCAGCAAATCATCATGGATATTTTTTATATTGGAGATCACACATACCTTGCCTGCGCAGATAGGCTAACTGGTTGGCTAATTTTATACCGCCTAGAATCAGGTCACACTACTACAACCAAATTGATGTCCATATGCCGACAACTGTTCCAAACATATGGTGCCCCAGAAGAACTCAGCACCGATGGCGGTGGCCCACCTTTCACTTCCAGCACGTTTTTAGAATTTCTGAAAACATGGTGTGTTAGGCACAGATTATCTTCTGTTGCGTATCCCCAATCCAATGGCAGGGCAGAGCTCGCAGTAAAAACTGCAAAGAGGATTGTGAAAGGAAACACAGGCCCCCAGGGTTCCTTGGACAATGACAGTGTTGCCCGGGCCATCTTGCAGTATCGGAATACCCCAATTCAAAGCATTGACCTATCACCGGCTCAATTATTACTTCACCGTCGACTACGTGACTCCATCCCTTCACAGCCAATCCTCTACAAGCCTCATCCTGAATGGGTGTCAGCGGCACAACACCGTGAGGAAATGCTCCACCACCGCAATGCAAAAATAGTAGAAAGATACAATAAATATACCCGCAACCTTCCAACGTTACAATCTGGTGACACCGTAGCCATCCAAAATCCAGTCAATCGCAGATGGAACACAACGGGCAAAATCATCAGTTCCCTACCAGATCGACAATACCGAATCAGGGTTAACGGATCCAGAAGGATCACACTTAGGAACCGCCGTTTCCTCAGAAGATGCGACATCAAGCCTGCACCAACCCCAATACCAAGTGCAGCACTAGGACCAACAACTCCCTCCAGCGATACTACATTCTTGCATCTCCCACTGTCTCCCTGTAATAGCACATACACAGCAACCAAACCCCAACAACAAACCACACATACATCCCCACGCTTTCGATCAAGGATTCCCCGAGCTCTTTCTAGGTTACTACCACACAACAAACTAGGCCTAAAAGAGAGATACACCTCTCATACAACCCAGCCTACTCGTGGGGGGGGAAGAGGGGAGATGTAGAATAATCAAAAGAACTGTAGTAGTCAATAACACACAACAACAACAACAATAATAATAACAGCAACACTTACCAAGGGTCCAGCTTATGCGCAAGACAGACACCAGATTGAGCTGGACTGAGGGCTTGTATTTATGTACAAGCATATCCAATCAGGTGATTCAGCCAATCACAATCCAAAGAATAGACTGGCCCATGTGTGCACAATGGAATCTCCCATTGTGCCATAAATAGTTTTCCTTTTTCATGAGAGGTAATTTTAGTCTTGGTCAAGTTATCCACAACTTGAATGCTGACCAAAAGTCCACTACACAATCCAACAGTTAATGTGGAGTTTTTGGTGATTATTGTTTTAAGTGTTTCAAAGCATACCTTGTTATGCTCTTCCCAGAGAAAAGGTGCGTCTTTCTTCAACAAGCCTCTTAATGTATGTGTCTTGTCAGCCAAATTTGGGATGAATGGTGATAAATATGTGACATGGCCTAAGAATTCTTGTAGTTCATTTTTGCATGTTGGATATGGCATGTCTTGTAAGTCTTTAAGTTTTTCTAGGTCTGGGCTAACACCATTTTCACTATATATCATTCCAAAGAAAGATATATTTTTTGATTTTATTTTGCATTTTGCTGAATTAAACACAAGACCATTTTCTGCAGATACTTGCATGAGCCGGTACAAGATCTTATCATGCTCTTTGTCTGTTTTACTATAGACAACAATGTCGTCTGTAATTCCAATTGCTCCATCAACTTGTTTGAGTATCTGGTCCATTTTCATTTGAAAAATGTCCTGGGATACACTTAACCCAAATGGTAATCTCTGGAAACAGTATCTGCCAAAAGGGGATTGGAATGTCGTTAGCAGCTGAGATTCCTGATCCAAATGTATGGACCAATAACCAGCTTTGGCATCAAGTTTAGAGAACAGCTTGGCACCTACAAAGTGGCGTGTTAGCTCCTCCACTGTAGGGGTTGCATGGTGTGGTCTTTTTAGCGCAATGTTAAGGCGTCTTGGGTCTAGACAGATTCTCAGGCTTCCATCTTTCTTTTGTGAATAAGCTAGGCTGGAAACCCAGTCTGTTGGCTCTGTGATTTTTCTAATGATCTTGTTACTGACCATTTTGTCTAGTTCCTGTTTTATGTTGTCCTTTAGGGCAATTGGGTTTTTTCTTGGTGGGTCAATGTGAGGTTGTACGTTTTTGCTCATTGTTAACTTGACATGTCCAGGCATAGAGCCTATTTTGTCGAATTGATCTGGATAGATCTGTACCAAGTCTTCGATTTTGTTGATTGGTTTGACTATATTTTGTTCTTTCATCGTGCAGTGAAGAGTGACCATTTTCAGTAGTTCCAGTGATGGTAGTCCTAGAATTGCTGGTCCATTTACATCTACTATATAGAAGGTGCTTTCGTGCCAATCAGAGGTTTGGTAGTTGCATGGTTTACTGATATTGCCATAGCACTTTATCGGTGTTCCATTGTAGGCTATTAATTTTTTGTCCTTACTTGTTTTTTTTAGTTTTGGGAAGCCATCAGTGGTTAATTTCTCAGGAAACATTCTAGTTCTAGCCTCTGTTTAAAAAGTTTAAATGTTTTCGCTGGATTTGGCATTTCCCAGTCCATAAACGGAATAATGTCATTATTGGTAGACATTATTATTAGCGGCTATGTATTTTTTCGATAAACAGAAAATTCAATATGTCTGCCGGTGTGCGAAAATCCACACGTGTTTACGAGGACATATACGATAACAACAGTTGACAAAAATTCAAAATGTTTGCTATTGTGCAAAAATTCACACGTGTTTATAGCATATACGAGAATGACAGCAAAATTTTATAAAATGCAAAGGTGGGTAAATTAATGAAAATTGGTTTACATGCCTTGTTTTGTCTTTTGTAAACGTATTTTTCCTCTCGTGTCTGTTGCCGAAGTTTTGTCTTTTGTGAAAGAAATGTTTTTCCTTTCTGGTCTGTTGTCGAGTTATTTTTTTGTTTTTTTGTTTTTGCTTCGTTATCTGTTGTCGGTTGCGACAAGTCAATCCAACTGAGTGGGTTTGTTTTTTTTAACTGTTATAAATGTTCAGTATCCATTTCGCTGCCACCATGTCGTTAGTTTATGTTTGTTGTTATAAGTAATTGACAACCAAGTTGTGGTTTTATTTAATATAGAACTTTATTGACATATTTACATAAGAGAGATTGAATGTACGTGTGTAGAGGTCTACACCATGTTGTCGAATACGTATGTATTAGGCAGTTGACATCAATATTCATACGCCATGATTTACTTGTTACGCGTATGAAAGTAGTTCTATGATAACACTACAAAGACGAGAGCAGCACCTCCAAGAAAAACGAGGAGCTTTTCTTCGCTACAATCGACTCCATTCAGTCACTTTTTAAGGGTGGAGCCAACATCCGCCCTCTGACACTCCCCAAGAGGGCAAAGACCAAGTTAAGGTAGCGCAGGAAGGGAACAGCAGCATACCTACCAGCTCTGACAAGGTTCAACTGGCAGGAACAGCACCACCTCTAGCCGCCACACCTTCTACAGCAGCTGTCGAGGGTACATTCCCTGGAGGGAAGGTACCACCAAGCCCCAAGAAAAACCATTCTCAGCAGCCTCCCAAGAAGAGAAAGGGGCCAATCGAGGGGATCAGTCACAACCAGGATACAATCTCATTAGTAGACTGGCCAGCGCTGTCCCCCGATATTGAGATGAGTAAAAAGGACCCCAAACCCGGCCTATCCTACGCCAAAGGAGCAGCGCCAGCAAACCCGTGCATGGAACAAGCCAAACCCAACCACGAAGAAAGCACGGCATGGGGTCTGCAATCCCAAGAAGAGCAGCTGACGCCCAAAGGTTATAGAGAATTGTTTTCCTCGACATACAAGGAATACACGAAGGGTAACGTCATCATACCCTTTCCTGGGCAAGTCGAAGAATTGGAAAAACGCGTGCTCTCCCTGCTCACCTCAGACCTAAGATCTAGGAGCCTTACGGGAATCAGCAAGGAAACAATGATAGAACTCTTTCTGGACCAAAACATTCCGGCCAAGTACATCTGCAGAAGGAGTTATGCAATGTGGGATGCTTTGCTCCCGAACCAAGAAGAAGCCATTAGATTATCCAGGACTGATCGGGACTGGAAGAATATCCATATCCAACCGATATACCTAAACAAAAGGAGAGTAAACATCACCATACTGAATGTACCCTGTTACATGGAGGCCAAACAATTGGGAGCCATACTCAGCCAGTACGGTGACGTTGAGGCGGTAGTCCCGGTCAGAGGTCAACGAAACGTAATGACCGGAAATTACAAGACACGGATGATCTTAGAGAGAGCCGAGTTTGACAAAATCCCAGCAATGCTGAAATTTGGCAAGTGGACACTGTCGGTGATAGTGGAAGGAAGAAAGCCACAGTGCTGGCAGTGCCAAAAGCAAGGCCATATGGCCAAAGACTGTCTGAAAAGAATTCAGACCAAAGCCCAGGAGAAGCCACAAGCCAAGGCGACGACGGTTGCAGACCCAGCCAGAGTTCCATCAGCGGCTCAGGCGCAGAAGCTGGATGGTCGATGGTTACCAGGAAGGGTAAAAACCCCAAAAACTAGCCCAAGAAAGTGGTGATCGAAGACCAGCCCAAAGAAACCGCTAACAATTTGGCCATGGAAGTGGAAGCACCCTCTTTCTCAGGCAAGAGGAAACTACAAGAGTCGGAGGAAGAGGGAGCATCCGAAGAAGAAGCCGATCGACTTAGATAAGGCTAAGGCAAAGAAGCATATAGAGGATAAGCTTACTCAGGCGGTGGAGGAGAGGGACCCCTAGAGATAGCACTAGCTTAACAGGACCTCAGTCGCTTGGCTAGCGAGCATTATGAAGGTCAGGTAATTAGGGCTAGGTTAATGAAAGTCTCTAACGAAGCTGTGAACGTTGATGCTGTTGAGCATAAGGCTGCTTTAAGGCGTGGTTCGGACGGGTACAGTCGGAAAGTACATAACCTGGAAGGACACGCCCTAGTATCGACTCGGGAGATCTGCGAGGGGTTTCGGAAGCATCTATCGAAACGCTTCACCCAACTACCCGGACTCAGGGTTGATGAGTTTGGCAGCTATTTGGCTGACTCGCCCCGCCTCACGGTGGCTTGAGCGGCTAGCTGTGATGGTCTTGTTATGGAACATGAGGTCATTAACGCGTTGAAGCAGGTCGGCTACAACAAGTCCCCGGGGCTTGATGGTCTGCCCTATGAGTTCTACTTGAAGCTGTCGCCCATGTTGGTCCCTATTCTGAAGGATATCTTCAACCATTGGTTTGCCCATCCCTGGACAGGTGACCAAGGGAGTGATTACATTGCTGAGGAAAGGTCAACGGCATGGTGGGGTGGAAAATTTTGACGATTTTAGGCCCTTGACTATGCTAAACACAAACTTAAAGATTTGGCAAAGATTCTTGCGAATCGCTTGCAGGTTGTCATCACTGACTTGATCGAACCCAAGCAGAGCTATGCTGTGAAGGGGAGATTGATTCAAGACAATCTTCATTTGATTCACTCAATCATAGAGGGAATAGAAGACCACACCAAAGCCGCGCTGATCAGTTTGGATCAGTCCAAGGCATTAGATAGGGTTGACCATCGGTTCCTGAGATCTGTGCTAGAGACCGCCAGATTTAATCCGGGCTTCCGCAAGTGAATATTTGTCCTGTATGATAGACCGACGGTAGTGGTGCAGATCAACGGTAAGCTGTCTGAGCCGTTCGCCGTCTCCCAGTCGGTGCGTCAGGATTGTTCCCTGTCACCCCTTTTGTACGTTCTGGCGTTGGAACCCCTCCTTCGCAAGTTAAGGGATGAGGCGGCTACACCAGTCCTGCGCGAAATTGCTTTACCTGGAGGCACACAAGCCAGGGTTTCCGCGTTTGCCAATGACGTCACCATGTTCGTGTCTTGCCTCATGGACGTTCAAGCAGTGTTTGAGGCGCATGCTCGATACGAAGAAATCACAGGGGCCGTCTTCAGCCACAGCAAGCCTGTCGGCCTGCGGTTGGGGGCATGGACCAGAGTAAACTCGCTTCCAGACATTTTCAGCTGGACCGATGGACCAGTCCATATTCTCGGTGTCTGGTTTGGACCGGGACTTCAGCTGGAGAAGAGTTGCTTGGAAGTACAGATCAAGGTCAAATCGTCGGTCAAGACTTGGATTAGAAGGAAATTGTCCTTGAAGTGTCGGGCGGAGGCGTGTGCTACATATGTCTTTCCCCTCATTCTTTACCAATTGTCTGTACTTCCTTTCCACAACGCCTAACCCGCTTACAAAAGTGCCTCGACTCACTTCTGTGGGACGAGGGTAAGCACTATGTCTGCAGAGATGTCTGTGTCCAGAGTCCGAGCGAGGGAGGCCAGGGTGGCTTTCCTGGGTCGTTTGCTAGAGGAGAACGCTCCTTGGGTCCCTGCAGTTAAGAACTCGTTTCCCAATCTCAAACCTAATCCTTCGATAGAAGGTCGTCGTAGACCGAAGGGGGAGTCCAAGTTCTTTGCCGAATGCCAGTGTCCTCGATCAGCCTAGGAAGAGACTTTATCGGGAATTATTGGAGGGCACAGCGAAGGATCCACTTTGTAGACAGTTGGGATGGTCGATGGAGGTTGTCCGCTCTCAGTGGAATTGGGCACCGAGACGGGATTTTCTAACAAACTGGGAATTCAACCTGACTGGTCCGAAAGGCACTGCCCCTCTTTGATGAATTCAGCATGTACAAAGAACAAACAAGGGCCTAGTGTCCGCGCTGAGCATGCATTTTTTAGTTGTAGCCAGATCCAGGCCCTATTGGAGTACATCGGAGAGGTAACGGCTTGCATCGATGGCGAGTGGCCACTCGATCTCGACATAGGATATTTTGTTTAAAACATGGAGCCACCGTTCCCCAGGGAGGAAAAAATTGTTTTCCTGGCGATCCTAGCAGTAGCGCATATGGTGATCTGAATCATGCATCTTAAGTTGGTCCGCGAAGGGACATCTGTTCTGGATCGGGATCTGATCGTTTACTTTAAACATTTGCTTAAAGTGAAGATCAGATGCGATTGGAGGAGGTTGCCTGGAGCGGAGTTTAACAAGAGGTGGGTGCACAGCACTAGTTTGTGCATCCATCAAGGAGCCAAGTTTCAATACGTGTTTTCCCCTTAAGCATGGCATGGGTGGTGCTGGGTCCTTCGGAACCCATCCCGCTTAGTTTAGCATAGTAAAAGTAAAGAGACTCTCGACTGGTGGTATAAACGAGTTCCCATTCCTGCTGTTATTTTTGGGGGCTAGAGAACCTCTGAGTCTACTTGCTCCCCTTTACCACTTTTTCTTTTTGGATGTCCCCGGTCATCCCCCTACTCAGAGGTCACCTTCCAACCCCCTCCACCCGTTGCTTTATTTTCTCCCACTTCCATTAATGTTTCTTCCCCAATCCCCATTAGGGATCGCCCTGCTTGTTTTTGGTTCCCCAGAAAACAGTGGGGGTTGGGGGGGGGGGGTCTAGTCACCTAGATTAGTATAGGGGGGCCTCACTAACAACTCAGTAGAATTTATTTTTTATTTTTGAAATGAACATTTTTGACTAGCGTTCCCCACTCCACAAACATTTTTACCTTTAATTCAAAAACTTTTTATTTTCTAATGAAATTGAACTTTATTCTCTCACACATGCACATACACACAAATGATTATATAGCTTATTTAAAAATAAAATGCATACACAACATACAGACACCTGTATCTTTTTCTTATATAATTGTAAATATGTCAATTTTATTCAAAACGCTGGGGTTTTATTGGTTAGATTAGGATCCACAGAGTGAATGAGGTATTGTGGTAAATGCTGCCAGTCAAGAGTAAGACTCCAAAGTCTTCATTATTCAATTTTTGTCACTTTAGTCACAAAGACCCTCTACCCTCCCCCTCCCCATTTCTCATAGGGCCTTGTGCCTAATTTTGTTATTGAAAATTTTTGTGTATTGCAGTTGCAAAATTGTATGTCCAAATTTTTTAAAATAATAAAATATATAAATAAGATCTGTTCTTAGAATTGAAGCGGTTTCATCTTTCGTAGAAACAAACGTTACTCGAAAATAAGGAGGATATATGCCTGGGATGTGATCAAATACAATCACTCTTATTTGTTTACATTTTAAAACACAGTAAAACGAATCTCGTTTCCTGTCTAGACATCTCTCTCTCTCTCTGTTTGTGTGTGTGTCTCTCTTTCTATCTCTCTCTCCCTCTCTCTCTGTCTCTCTCTCTCTCACACACACACACACTTCGTCTTCCTTACTCTAAAGGGTGTTACTAAAAAAGAAAATGGCGTCTGGCTTTGTTTTTTTTTGTAAAAACATCGATCGTTAATATTTTTTGTAAGCGTATTTTCTTTTTTTTACTTCACATTTTTGGCTTGTTATTTTTCGTTTAACTATCGTATCTAACTATTTTTAATCTGCTAATAACTTTGGTAACGTTTCCTAACGGGAAATTTTTGTATCTTGATGTGTATGATGTGTCTTTTTTACCGATAACAAAAGTCTCTATTCAATGTTTTCATATACATATCGCCATTACAGCTTGCTTACGTCAAGGTCACGTGACATGACTCAGCGTTTATTAAATTACGTATAAATATCGTTAAAATGTCACTTTTGGGGGAGGGGGGCATGTAGAAAAAGGGTCAGCTGAGTAACTTAGATTGGACCTTTTGAGCCCAAAATTCGATATTTGTCGTCCGAAGGGTGGAGCTTTCACATGAGACCAAATTTGTGAATTTTTGTTCTGTCTATCAAAAGTTTTTAGCAGTATACAAACATACACACATACATACACACACACACACACACACACACACACATTTTCGCTTTTATATATCTAGACTAGCGGGGGTACCCGGCGTTTCCCGGGTGTTTGTAGGTGTGTGTATGGGGGGGGGTAAGTAATAACCCTGAAACGATGCTAAAAAAATCGGAAAAACCAAAACCAAAAAAAAAAAAAACAGCGAAAAAAAAACGCTGTGTGTATAGGGGTGATAAACTAAAGAATAAGCAAAGTAAAAAAAGAAAAACGTTAAAGATGTAAAAGAAAAAAACATAGATTGGTCGGGAGACGGGATTGAACTCGGAAGCCTTGACGTGGAGGTGAAACAAATGCCAACCACTTAACCGTCTAGTTAAGAGGAATTGATTAGAATGTTAAAATAAGGCTTATAAAGCGTGTGAAAGAGGTTTGATTGACAGATAGCCGCTAAATGAGGTCATCACGGGAGCATTACAAGATGACGTAGCAGTATTTTATTTAATGTGGGACAGCTTTTTGGGGTTTGTTTACTTTGTTTCAATGCAGGGCAGTTTTCGCTTTCCCAAGATGATGGTTCCTCAAGATGAGTGTGTGTGTGTGGGGGGGGGAACCGGCTCCCCAAATGAAAGGGGATTAGCAATTGTTTGATATAAGGAGTTTAGCCCCAAATTGATCAAAGCTGATTGCTTGTGGACATTCCCGGCGCGATGCCGAGAACACCGTTGTATTTAGTGTTTGGCCCGGGCCTGGCATTATCTACTGCCAGGCCCTCATTTGGGGTCCAAAACACTTAGGCATGAAGCCGGTAGGGGGAGTGGGGGTCGAGGGTCATTCTAATCTAGTTTCTAGGTCTTTGAAAGACTTTATTAGCTTCCCTATACTAAGACGCTATCACTATAATACCTCATTCTTACCATGGAGTTTATCTACTTAAAATCTCCCCAGCGTATGAGTCGGCTTTATCTACATTCTGGAAAAATAGAAAAAGTATTTACATATAAACAAAACAAAATCATATGTACAAACAAAAAGTTTTTTTTAATTTTTTTTTTTTATTAAAATAGGACTAAATGAGGGATGAGATGATGGGGAGGGGGACAAACTAAGATACACCCAAAAAGAAAGAAAAAGAAAACAACTAAACAAAATGCCTATGGGGACGGGTTAGTAAGGGATCCTCCCAGCCTACTTCTAAATGTGGAGCGCCCACTGTCTTTCGGTCCGAAAGGTCGAAAGCAAGCAGGTAGTTCCCTAGTGGGGAATGGGGGACCTAGGGACGATATTTGAAAAACAAATTAGATAGGGATGGGTAATATAGGGAATGGACAGCATCTTCCAAGATAAATGTACATATAGGGGCAACAGACTGGGGACAAAACAAAGGGTGGACTGGGCATCTTTGGAAGCTCTCCTAGTGCCGATGAAAAATAAAATCGGGGGACGGGATCAACTATCATACTCGCCCTAGTCTAGCACCTAATAAAGAATTTCCACTCGTGGTGGTTAGGACCTAACTATCCCTACTCTATAACTTTGTTCGGGGCTGGGTTCCATAGAACCTTAGCACCGCCTGACCAATATTACTAGGGTGGGAAAACGAACTTAAACCTAGCGCCTCGTCGGATGCACAGACTAGTGTTGTGCACCCATCTCCTATCAAAGTCTATGCGATGCAATCTTTTCCAATCGCATCTGATCTTTACTTTAAGCTGATGCTTAAAGCAAGTGACCAGATCCCGATCCGAAACAGATTGCTTCTCATAGACAATGTTAAAACGTGAAATCCACGTCACTAACCTAGCTACAGCTAGGATCGCGAGAAACACCAACCGTTTCTCCCCAGTGAACGGCGGATCCATGTTATCGACGATGTACGCCAAATCAAGTGGCACCAACTGCTCGGGGTCGATGCGAGCTGTTACCTCTCCGACATACTCCCAGAGCCTCCGAACTCCGCTGCAAAGAAAAAAGGCGTGATCCCTTGTTTCATCCTCATCCTCCTCGCAGCGGGGGCAAAAGGGAACATATTCAAAAAGTGGCTGCGCATTCCGGACAAGCCTCCATGCTATGGAAAACTCTGAATTGTTTAAAAAGCTCCTGGCTGGCGCCCTATTCCACTAAGAGAGAACCTCCTCCCTTGACATGTGCAGCCGGTCAACCAGTGGATTTTGCGGTCCCCCACCACTAAATCCCGATATAGCCTCCTCCTAGGCCGTGCAAGGTCACCGAACCCCAGCAATGCCCTAAGGGCGGCTCGGCATTTGGAGAGGAATTGCCGTTCCCCCACCGGTCTTTTGCGACCTTTAGCGGCAGAGGAGGATATGAGCTGTGGAAAAGCTTGCTCCACAGCTGGTACCCAGTGCAATTCCTCAAGCAGTGTCCGACTCAGGAACGCCAATCTTTCGGCGTACTTATGACTTAACAAGTCAGGCATTCCTAAGCCTCCCTCGCTGAGTTTCTGTGTACAGACCTGTCTACAGACATACGGCTTTCCCCCTTTCCAAAGAAGTTTGAAAAGGAGTCGCTCTAAAGCCTTACAGCAGTCTGCAGGCAGAGGAAGTACTGACAAGCGGTAAAGGATCAACGGAAATATGTAAGTTTGACATGCCTCCGCACAACCCTTCAGGGACAAACCCCTGCGAATCCAAGTCCTTACTGATGATTCGACCTTCATCTGTACTTCCGACCAATTTTTGTCCAGCTGGAGTCCAGGCCCGAACCAGACTACAAGAATCTTTATCGGGCCGTCAGTCCAGCCGAACCCACCTGGAAGCGAGTTTACCCCGGTCCAGGTGCCCAACCGCAGGCCAACGGACTTGCTGCGATTGACTACGGCCCCTGTGACACTTTCATACTCATTGACCGCCTCCATCACCGCTTTAATATCGATCCTTCGCCCTACAAAAACGGTGACATAATCAGCGTATGCAGACACCCTGGCGAATTTGCCGCCAGGTAGAGCTATGCCGCGCAGGACTGGTCTCGTTGCCTTGTCCCTTAATTTGCAAAGGAAGGGTTCCAACGCCAGGACATATAACAGAGGCGACAGCGGACAACCCTGGTGCACCGACCGAGAGACCCCAAAGGACTCCGACAACCTACCATTTACTTGTACCGCTACCGCAGGATTACGATACAAAATGGAAATCCACTTGCGGAAGTCCGGACCAAAGCCGGCGGTCTCCATAACAGATTCCAAGAAACCATGGTCGACCCTATCAAATGCTTTGGACTGATCAAAATTGAATAGCACGGCTCCTGTGTCGTCTTCTAACCCCTCTATGATTGTGCGCACCAAGTGCAAGTTGTCTTGAATCGATCTCCCCTTCACAGAACAAGTCTGATCCAGTTCGACCAAGTCTCCGATAACAACCTGCGGTCGGTTTGCAAGAATGCGGGCCAAAATCTTCAACTCTGTGTTTAGCAAAATGATGGGCCTGTAATCATCTAAGTCCTCCCCACCATGCCGCTCTCTTTTCTTCAGTTATGTGACCACTCCTTTGGTTACCTGTCCAGGGATGGATCCCTGTGCAAACCAGTGGTTAAACACACCCATCAGAAGAGGAACAAACATAGGCGACAGCCTCAAATACAGTTCGTGGGGCAGACCATCGAGCCCTGGAGATTTGTTATGGCCAACCTGCTTCAACGCAGTAATGACTTCATGCTCTGTAACCATCCCATCACAGCTAGCTGCTCGGGCCGCAGTAAGGCAGGGCGAGCCGGTTAAATAGCTGCCAAACTCCTGGCCGTGGAGTCTGGGTAGTTGGGCAAAGCACTCCTCCAGATGTTGATGAAATTCATTGCAAATCTCTCGAGTCGATACGAGGGTATGTCCTTCCAGGTTTTTCACCTCCCGAATGTACCCATCCGAGCCACCTCTTAAGGTAGCCTTACGCTCAACAGCGTCAACGTTCACGGCTTCGTTAGAGACTCTTTTTAACCTAGCTCTAACTACTTGACCTTTGTAACGCTTGCTAGCCAAGCGCTGGAGGTCCCCCTTAACTACTGCTATCTCTATGCGATCCCCACCAGCCACCACCCGGGTCAGTCTATCATCTAGGTACTTTTTGGTTTGTGCCCTACTTAATGCGAGGCGTTGGCTATATTGGACAAAAAAGAGCCTAATGGTAGCCTTAAGTTTAACCCACCAGCTACTCCCGGTAACCACCCCCACTAACTCCCGCTGAATTAGTGTTGTCAGCTGTTCCCGGAAGTCATTCATCTCCAGTAAGGAGGCGTTCAACTTCCAGTAGCCAGCCAACCTAGGCCTATTACCTACTCTCAAACGGGCCATTACTAATTTATGATCTGAATGACCTAGCCAGTGGAACGTGGGACAAGATAAGAAATCTATGTTGCCTCTTCTAACTAACATCCTGTCCAAGTAAGTATTTGGATCAAAGGCCACGCTATTTTGCCACGTCCACATCTCCCTCCCAAGGTGATCCAGACGGAACCTGTCGACAAGATCGCACGAGGCCATCATGTCAGCCAGGCTGCTTTCACACCTCTCCGACCTTCTATTCCCCCCGACCTTATCTATCTTGGGGTCCAGGATAGCATTCCAGTCCCCCATTAAAACTACCCACTCCGGACCCGCCGAAAGGAACACCCCCACCTGCCGAAAAAAGGAAACCCTCTCTGCAGCGATATTGGGCACGTAAACAGCCAAAATCCGGAACTTACCGCTTTTAACAGCAACATCGACCACGACCAGCCTTCCATGAGCGCACGTGTGGACTACAGTAACCGTCGTACCTAGGGTGCGACTCACTAGCACAGAACCCCACAGCTATAAGAATTGCCATATGCTGAGTAAATGTCAAAGTCGTTTACCAGCACATCGCAATCTCCGGGCCCAACAAAGTGGGTCTCCTGCAAAGTAGCCATGTCTACCTCAAGGGCCACGAGATCCCTCAGCACGCGAGCAGCCTTGCTTCGGGATCTCATGCCCCTCGCATTTAAACTAGCTAGGTTCAAGTTCATTGTGTCCCTAACTAGTAATATTCCTCTATCACGGGGGTAAGGACCTCGAAAGTTTGACCGAGACTGCCAGTCAACAGCTCCGCTGCAGGCTGACAATCCCACGCCAGGCCTCCTACGTCCAGGGGAAATGTTATCTTTAAAGCTCTATACAGGGATAGGTGAACATATATGGGGACCCTCCCTTCGCATTTTGCTATAATCTGCTTCAGAGAGGGATGCTCTTCTTCCACTATTTTCAGCCCTGGAATTGCTTCTTTGGCCTCCCTAAGTATTTTCCACAGTGCTTTGACTCATGCGCCCCTATCTTTGCGAACGAAGGTGACACACAGTGGCGCCTCAGGGAAGTTGCTGGTGTCTTGAATCCACTTCCCGTCTACATATAGGAGGTTTGTTAACTGTTTTAGCTGTTTCTTCTGCCTCCTATTCAACTCCGCCTGTATGTCCACCTTGTCCGCCTCACAGATCCTCAACCCAGACAGAAAGGGCAGCTTTTTTGTCTTTTCGGTCCTTGTTGGTTTTGGAGGGGTTACTGCCTCCTCTTCTGGAACAATTCTGCCCTCTGGGGCTTCTACCTCCTCCTCAACTTTCTTCTCCTGTGGGTTCTCCATTTCTATTACTACGGGGGTGTTAAAGAGGGGAGGGGTATTCTGCTTCATTGGGGGTTGAGGTTGGGGGGGGTTTCAGGAGCAGGGTTGTTATCTTCCTTTACTTTTTTCTGAAATCTTGTGTGTCCTTTGTTCTCTGTTTCTTCTCCTGAGTCTGAGGAATACACCACCAATTTTCTTTTCACCCCCCCCTTTTCCTCTTCTTTTCTACTATTTTCCAGTCTGACTGGGAGTTCTCCTTTTTATCTTCTGTTTGGGCCGCCTTCAGCATCGGGGTTGTTACAGGAACGGCAGCCTGGGGGTCCATCTTGCTGGGCTCTGCTGGTACTTTTAGTGGACACGCCTTTGCCATATGGCCTGGCTTCTGGCAGTTCCAGCAATGTATGTGATACCCTCTGACTCGGCCACTGAGGCACCACCGACCACGGACACTGGAATGCCACCGGATGTGGCATCCCCCACAAAGGCACTGGGATATCACCGAATGTGATACTCCCCGACAACGGCACTGGAGCACCACCGGATGTGGCACTCTCCTTCAACGGCACTGGAGTGTCACCGGATGTGGCACTCCCCCTCAATGGCACTGGAGCACTACCGGGTGTGGTGCCCCCCAACAACGGCACTGGAGTGGCACTCCCCCTTCTCGGCATGGTCCCTACACCAGGGGCGTCCCCCATGGTGGCAGAGGCAGAGGCTTGCCTCCTCTAGTTGCTGGCCCAGTGCCCTTCTCCGACCCGCCGATTTGGAAACTAGGGGGACCTTCGCCTAAAAAGGCACATCAGTTTCCCCTAGCCCGGCCAGCTGCTTAAGTCAGATCCAGACACTGGATTATCTGCAAAAGAGGGAAAACCAGTTAATAATACAAAGCAACAATAACAAAAACACAACAATGCCTTAAAGACCACTCACCCAAAGAATGGGGTCGGTCCTTTGAGGCCAAACAAGTAAACTCTTAAACTTGACCAAAAAGCTGGTCCAGTGGGTATCGGCTGGTCTTTTTGAAAGTCAAGGTGAGAACAATACTACACTTTGATCTGGCAAAAAGGTGCCGAGAGCACCGTGTTAGCTTTGAATTAGTTTTGCTTTTTATACAAAAAAGCCGAATCAACATGTGAGAAGCCAAAATAGCAATAATTTTGTAAAAGTCGCTGTAAGTAAATTTAAAGGCTACATGCGTTGCCAAATCGTAGATATTATTATATAGGGGGTATATAAACAGTTCTAAGCGATAGTAACGACCCCGGGAGCATGTGCGAAAGAAGCCTTTGCGAGACATACACTAAATGGTCACACACATTTTGCCTTTTATATATATACTAGCCTGGGTGCCCGGCGTTGCCCAGGTGTTTGGTGTGTGTTGAGCACAAAAAAAGGGGGTAGTAGGCTCGAATTTGAGCAGAAGAGAAAGTAAAATAAAACCTGAAATCTTACCACTACTCCATGATGCAACTGGAAGTTTGCGGCATTGAAATTAAGTAAAATAATTTCAACAGATACTATTACTTGCAAAACTGGTGACACAAAAAAAACTTATATTTATATATATACTAGCGGGGCTACCCGGTGTTGCTCGGGACCATATACACAATGAAAAAATTGAATTTGGTTTTGTAATATATTTATTATTCTTATGAGAGAGGAATTTTGTATGTTTATGTATCATTTGCTATTTCGAGCAAAAGAATATTTTACCTACATAAGACGGGTATTACACATATGAAATAATTGTATCTTACCTAGGGTAGGTAATTTACAGCATGTATATGCAAGGACAGGTAATATGCAACACATTTATCTCATCAAATCTCAAGCGATACCAGGTATTTTGCTAATATATATTCTCACCTAATTCATTCAATCCCGGGCAATGCTGTGTGTTTTGCTAGTATATATCTCAATCAATCTCATGAAATCCTGGGCGACGCAAGGTATTCTGTTGGTATATATTTCAATCAATTTAATTCAATCCAAGGCAATGCCAAGTATTCTGCTAGTATATATTTGCATCTATCTCATTACATCCCAGGTGACCATGTATTCCGCTTGCATACATTTGCATGTATCTCATTGAATCCAGGGTGACTCCTGGTAATCTGTAAGTATATATGTTGACGTATCTTGTTGAATCCCATAATTCTTGGATTGTTACACATTTCGACAATTTAACCCACATTATCGCTCACCTGTCTAAAATAATAACTTTAAGACATTTTTTTGGCTGGTTTTTCATTACAAACACATCAATAAAATACCTCACATTTCATCATTTTTCATAATTCTTGGATATGTTATGAATTTCGACAATCAAATTTAATGAGTGCGCACATCTAATCGCCCAATTCTTATTAAAATCATAAATTTACTACATTGACTGGGTTGTTTATTTCATTATAAACACACCAATCAAATAACTAAAACTTCATTTTTCATAATTCTTGGATATGTTACTAATTTCGACAATAATTTTTCAAGAGTTAATACGCATTATTGCCACCTGCTATTACTAAAATAATAACTTTCAGACATTGTATGGCTTTTTTTTCATTACAAACACACCTATCAAGTTACTCACATTTTACCATTTTTCATAATTCTTGGATATGTTACTAATTTCGAGAATTATTTTTAATAAAGTAACCCAAATAATCGCCCCCTCATTAACCGACATGATCCCGTTCCTCTTACAAAAATAACAACTTTGATACAACTTCTAGCCTGTCTATTTCATTACGAATACACCAATCAAATAACTCACATTTAATCATTGTTCATAATTCTATGATATGTTACTAATTTCGACAATCATTGTTTAAGATTTAACCCGCATAATCGGCCCCCTCTTACTAAAATAAAAACTTTCAGACAATATCTGGGCTGTTTATTTCATTATAAACACACCAATCATATAACTTACATTTAATAACTTTTCATAATTCTTGGATATGATACTAATTTCGACAATCGTTTTTCATGATTTAACCCACATAATCCCCTTTCCACTAGCTAAAATAATAACTTTGAGACATTGTCTCTGGTTATTTCATGATAAACACACCAATCAAATAATTCATATTTTATCATTTTTCATAATTCTTAGATATGTTACAAATTTTGACAATCGTTTTATCTTATTTAACCCACATAATCCCCTCACCTCTTGCTAAACAATAACTTTGATACATTGTCTTGCTGGTTATTTCATTATAAACACATCAATCAAATAACTCACATTTTATAATTTTTCATAATTCTTGGATATGTTACTAATTTCAACAATCATTTTTAATTATGTACCTATTTACAATGCCTCCCCACGGGACAGAGTTAGACACCAGGGTCGTTTTTTAACGTGGAGAAAAGGTACAAAAATAAAAATTGTCTCAGTCGTGAAGGATTTCTCCTCCACCAAAAGAGAACAAGAAATAGAAGTGCAGCATCTGAAGAACAGATACTACACTTTGATTTTGTCCCGAAGGCCAATTTTAATTATTAATTATTATTATTATTATTATTTAATTTTTTAATTATGTAACCCACATAATCGACCCACTCTTACTAAAATATTAACTTTAAGACTATATCTGGCCTATTCATTTCATTATAAACACATCAATCCAATAACTTACATGTAATCACTTTTCATAATTCTTGGATATGTTACTAATTTCGACAATCGTTTTTATAATTTAACCCACATAACATCATTTCCTTTTGCTAAAATAATTACTTTGTGAGATTGTCTGACTGGTTATTTCATTACAAGCACATTAATCAAATACCTCACATTTTATCATATTTCATAATTCTAGGATATGTTACTAATTTTGACAATCATTTTTCTTGATTTAACTCACATAATCCCTTTTCCTCTTACTAAAATTATAACTTACAGATATTATCTGGCTAGTTATTTTATTACAAACACACCAATCAAATAACTCACATTTCATCATTTTTCATAATTTCTGGATATGTTACTAATTTCAACAGTCATTTTTCATGATTAACCCCACATAATTTACCCCGTCCTTCTAAAGAAATAACTCTGAGGCTTTTTCTCGGCTGTTTATTTCATTATAAAAACAGAAATACAATAACTTACATTTCATAAATTTTCATAATTCTTGGATATGTTACTTATTTCGACAATCATGTTTCATGAGTTACCCAACATTATCGCCCACCTCTTACTAAAATAATACATTTGAGAAATTGTCTGGGCTGTCTATTTAATTACAAACATACTAATAAAATTACTCACAGTCATCATTTTTCATAATTCTTGGATATTTTACTAATTTCGATAATCATTTTTCTTGATTTAACACTAATTATAGCCCCGTTCTTACTAAAATTATAACTTTAATACATACTCTTGGCTTTCTATTTCATTAAGAACACACCAAACAAATAACTCAAATTTACTCATTTTTAATAATTCTTGGATATCTTACTAATTTTACGATCATTTTTTATCATGTAACCTACATAATTAACCCCCTCTTACTAAAATAATAACTTTCAGACTATACATGGGCTGTCTATTTCATTATAAACACATATAGCTTACATTTAATCACTTTTCATATTTCTTGGATATGTTGCTAATTTTGACAATCATTTTTTCATGATTTAACCCACATAATCCCTTTCCTCTTACTAAAATAATAACTTTGAGACCTTGTCTGGCTAGGTTTTTTTTTTTCATTACTAAAATACTAACTTTCAGACAATATCTGGGCTGTTTATTTCATTACAAACACACCAATCAAATAACTCACAGTTCATCATTTTTCATAATTCTTGGATATGTTACTTATTTGGGCCATAATTTTTCATAATTTTACGACATAATTGCCCCATCTTCCTATATAGGGTATTCTGTTATCACAAATATCCACCTACCTTATCCGATCCCAGGTATTCTCCTAGGAAACAAACCACCTCTCATCCAATCCCAGGCAATGTAAGGCATTTTGCTAGTACATATATCCACCTGTCTTATCCAATCACCGGCAACGCTTGGTATTCTGCTAGTACAAATATCCAGCTATGAAGCCACATAAAAGAGAGTTCACTGGCATAATATTACAATGATTGCATATTAATCTAATGGTATTCGACAATAAAGCTAAATCCAAGGGAGGTCACTTGCATATTATAACAATGATTGTATATTATTTTAATGGTATTCGACAATGAAGCTACATCAAAGGGAGGTCACTTGCATAATCTAATGGTAGTCGACAATGAAGTTACATTCAGGGGAGCTCACTCGCATATTATAACAATGATTGTATATTTATGTGATGATATTCGACAATGAAGCTATATCCAAGGGAGGCCACTTGCATATTATAGTAATGATTGCATATTATTCTAATGGTATTCGACAACGAAGCTACATCCAAGGGAGATCACTTGCATATTATAACAATGATTGTATATTAATCTAATGGTATTCGACAATGAAGCTACACCCAAGGGAGATAACTTACATATTATAACAACAATTGTATATTAATCTAATGGAATTCGACAATGAAGGTAAACCCAAGGGAGGTCACTCGCATATTATGACAATAATTGTATATTTTTCTAATCGTTTTTCATGATTTAACCCACATAATCCCCTCTCCTCTTGCTAAAATAAAAACTTTGAGACATTGATACTGGTTTTTTCATGATAAACACACTAATCAAATAACTCACATTCTATCATTTTTCATAATTCTTGGATATGTTACTAATTTCGACAATCATTTTCGATGATTTAACCTGCATAATCGCCCCTCTCTTACAAAATAACAACCATGCGACATTGTCTAGGGTGTCTGTTTCATTACAAATCTACACATCAAATAACTAACATTTCATAATTTTTCATAATTCTTGGATATGTTACAATTTCGACAATCATGTTTCATGAGTTAACCCCCATAATCCCCTTCCTCTTACTAAATTAATACATTTGAGACATTGTCTGTGCTGGTAATTTCATTACAAACACACCAATCACATAACTCACATTTCATCCTTTTTCACTTTTCTTGGATATGTTACTAATTTCTACCATCATTTTTAATGATGTAACCCACATAATCGACCCCCTCCTATTAAAATATTAACTTTAAGACTATATCTGGGCTGTTCATATAATTATAAAACCCCAATCCAATAACTTACATTTAATCACTTTTCATAATTCTTGGATATGTTAGTAATTTCGACAATCGTTTTTCATAATTTAGCCCACATAATATCCTTTCCTTTGCTAAAATAATTATTTGTGACATTGTTTGGTGTGTTATTTCATTATAAACAAACCAACAAATAACTCGCATTTCATCATTTTTCATAATTCTTGGATATGTTACTAATCAGGACAATAATTTTTCATGATTTTATGACATAATCACACTATCTTCCTATATGGGGTATTCTGTTAGCACAAATATCCACTAGGAAGCATCCCACCTATGTCATCCAATCCCAGGCAACGTCGAGTATTTTGCTAGTACATATATCCACCTTTCTTATACAATCCCGGCAACGCTGGGTATTATGCTAGTACAAATATCCAGCTATGAAGCCATATCCTAGAGTGTTCATTGGCATAATATTACATTGATTGCATATTAATCTAATGGTATTCGACTATAAAGCTACATCCAAGGGAGGTCACTTGCATATTATAACAATGATTTTATATAAATGTAATGGCATTCAAGAATGAAGCTACACCCAAGGGAGGTCACTTACATATTATGACAATGAATGTATATTAATCTAATGGTATTCGAGAATGAAGCTACATCTAAGGGAGGTCACTTGCATATTATGACAATAATTGTATATTAATATAATGGAATTCTAGAATGAAGCTACACTCAATGGAGGTCACTTACATATTATGAAAACAATTGCATATTAATCTAATGGTATTCGACAATGAAGCTACACTCTATGGAAGTCACTTGCATATTACACGAATGATTTTATATTATTCTAATGGTATTCAACAAAGATGCTACATCCAAGGGAGGTCACTTACATATTATGGCAATGATTGTATATTATTCTAATGAAATTCGATTATGACTATATATCCAAGGGAGCTCACTTGCATATTGTAACAATGATTGTATATTAATCTAATGGAATTCGACAATGAATCTACACCCAAGGGAGGTCACTTGCATATTATAATGATTGTATTATTTTTGTAAAATTTGACAATGAAGCTACATCCATGGGAGGTAACTTACATATCAAAACAATTATTTTATATTAATCTAATTGTATTCGACAATGAAGCTACATCCAAAGGAGGTCACTTACATATTATGAGAATGATTATATATTAATCTAATAGTATTTCACAACGAAGCTACATCCAATGGAGGTCACTTATATATTATGACTGTATATTATATATATTATATATGATTGTATATTAATTTAATGGCATTCGACAATAAGGCTACACCCAATGAAGCTACACTAAAGGGAGGTCACTTGCACATTATAATGATTTTATATTATTCTAATAGAATCTTGCAATGTAGCTACATCCAAGGGAGGTAACTTACATATCATAACAATTATTTTATATTAATCTAATGGTATTCGACAATGATGCTACATCCAAGGGAGGTCACTTGAATATTATAACAATGATTTTATATAAATGTAATGGCATTCAAGAATGAAGCTACACCCAAGGGAGGTCACTCACATATTATGACAATGAATGTATATTAATCTAATGAAATTCGACAATGGAGCTACACCCTAGGGAGGTCACTTGCATATTACCCCAATGATTTTATATTAATCTAATGGTAGTCGACAATGGCGCTTAATCCAAGGGAGGTAAGTTGAATATCATCACAATGATTGTATATTAATCTAATGGTATTCAACAACGAAGCTACATCCGAGGGAGGTCACTTGCATATAATAACAATGATTGTATATTAATCTAATAGTATTCGACAATGAAGCTACATCCAAGGGAGGTCACTAACATATTATAACAATGATTGTATATTAATCTAAATGAATTCGACAATGAAGCTACATCCAAGGGAGGTTACTAACATATTATAACAATGATTGTATATTAATCTAATGGAATTCGACAATGAAGCTACATCCAAGGGAGGTCACTTGCATATTATAACAATAATTGTATATTAATCTAATGGAATCTGATAATGAAGCTACATCTAAGTGAGGTCACTTGCATATTGTAACATATATACTGCGCAAGCACCTTCTAAATTTTTCAAATCGGACCTATAATGAACAAGCACCTTATAAATTTTAACATCGGACCTATACTGCACAAGCCCCTTCAAAATTGTCAAATGGGACCTATACTGCACAAGCACCTTCAAAATTGTCAAATCGGCCTATAATCCACAAGCACCTTCAAAATTGTCAAATTGGACCTATAATGCACAAGCACCATCAAAATTTTTCAAATCGGACCTATACTGCACGATCACCTTCAAAATTGTCGAATCGGACCTATACTTCACCTATATCATACAATCACAGGCGACACTTGGTATTCTGCTAGTACACATCCACCTATGTCATGCAATCGTGGGCGACGCCGGTTGTTCTTCTAGTGCATATACACCTACTTTATCCAATCCTGGGTTATGTCGGGTATTTTGCTAGTACAGATACCCACCTATGTAATCCATCCCGGGCGACGCTGGGCATTTGGCTAGTACATATATCAACCAATTTTTTCCAATCCCAGGCGTCGCCGAGTGTTCTTCCAATCCCAGGCCATGCCGGGTAATCAGCTAGTATATATGTCGTGCTAGTGCTATGTCATACTATTACGGGCGACGCTGGGTATTTTGCTCGTATATATGCACCAACTCATGCTCTGTCCCTTCCTCCCTCTATCCAATACGCATCTTTTTTTTTTAACTTCGTCTTTTGACTAAGATCAAAGTGTCAGCAAGAGGTGGGTGCACAGCACTAGTTTGTGCATCCGTCGAGGAGCCAAGTTTCTATACGTGTTTCCCCCTTAAGCATGGCACGGGCGATGCTGGGTCCTTCGGTACCCATCCCGCTTAGATTCTAGCTCTCATTTTAAGAAGACTCTTGACTGGTGGTACAAATGAGATCCTGTTCCTGATTTTATTTTTTGGTATAAGAGAACTTCTGAGTCTGCCCATCCCCTTTGTGCCACATCTTTGCTTTTTGACATCCCCGGTCATCCCCCTACTCAGAGGTCACCTTCCAACCCCCTCCACCCGTTGCATTATTTTCTCCCACTTCCATTAAGGTTTCTTCCCTAATCCCCATTAGGGATCGCCCTGCTTGTTTTCGGTTCCCCGGAAAACAGTGGGGGATGGGGTCTAGTCACCTAGAATAGTACAATGGGGGGGCTCACTAACAACCCAGTCGAATTCATTTTTTATTTTTGATATGAACATTTTTGATTAGCTTTCCCCACTCCATGAACATTTTTACTCTTAATTCAAAAACTTTTTTATTTTTCTAATGAAATTGAACTTTATTTTCTCACACACGCACATACACACAAAATATTATATATTTTATATAAAAAAAATTTTAAAAAAAAATGCATACACAACACACAGACACCTTTTTCTTTTTCTTTTTGTAAATATGTCAAAGTTATTCAAAACGCTGGGGTTTTATTAGTTAGATTAGGATCAACAGAGTGAATGAGGTATTGTGGTAAATGTTGCCAGTCAAGAGTAAGACTCCAAAGTCTTCATTATTCACTTTTTGTCACTTTAGTCACAAAGACTCTGTACCCTTCCCCTCCCCATTTCTTATAGGGCCTTGTGCTTAATTTTGTTATTGAA
The DNA here is from genome assembly GCF_053919585.1 of Euprymna scolopes. Taxonomy (NCBI): domain Eukaryota; kingdom Metazoa; phylum Mollusca; class Cephalopoda; order Sepiida; family Sepiolidae; genus Euprymna; species Euprymna scolopes. The sequence continues at coordinate 79,452,307 of NC_136484.1, forward strand.
AATTTTTGTGTGTTGCAGTTGCAAAATTGAATGTCCAAATTTTTGAAAATAATAAAATACATAAATAAGATCAAAGTGTAGTATCTGTTCCTGCAGATACTGCAAGCAAAGACCATATGTGGGGTTGACCCCACATATAAGACTTTGGTCAATGAAGGGGCAACCCTTCATACCAATTGTCACTATCCAGCTCCCCTATGCCCTGGGGATTTGGTCCCCATTTCTCCTTCACTCCTCACTTTAAAAATTGGCCTTGTGCCTAATTTGCTCAGTGGGGGAGCAAATAAATACCTCAAAGTGTAGTATCTGTTCTTAGAAATAAAGCGGTTTCATCTTTCGCCCCCTCCTCCCACTAACTCATAATATGCCTCTCACCTTCCTCAAAAATATGTAATATGCATTTTTTTTTCTTTGCCTTTTGGCCAAGGTTGCCTAGAGCGGAATTTGACAAGAGGTGGGTGCACAGCACTAGTTTGTGCATCCGTCGAGGAACCAAGTTTCAATACGTGTTCCCTCCTTAAGCATGGCACGAGTGGTGCTGGGTCCTTCGGTACCCATCCCGCTTAAGTTCTAGCTAAGTCATTTTAAGAAGACTCTTGACTGGTGGTATAAATGAGATCCTGTTCCTGATTTTATTTTTTGGTACTAGAGAACCTCTGAGTCTGCCCATCCCCTTTGTGCCACATCCTTGCTTTTTCAACATCCCCGGTCACTCCCCCACTCAGAGGTCACCTTCCAACCCCCCTCCACCCGTTGCTTTGTTTTCTCCCACTTCCATTAAGGTATTTTCCCCAATCCCCATTAGGGATCGCCCTGCTTGTTTTCGGTTCCCCCGGAAAACAGTGGGGGGGGGGGGTCTAGTCACCTAGATTAGTACGGGGGGGGGCCTCACTAACAACCCAGTAGGATTTTTTTTTGTTTTGTTTTTGATATGAACACTTTTGATTAGTTTTCCCCACTCCATGAACAATCTTGCTCTTAATTAAAAACTTTTTATTTTCTAATGAAATTGAATTTTATTTTTTCAAACATGCACACACACACACACAAAATTAAAAAAAAAAAAAAAAATGCATACACAAACACACAGACAACTGTTTATAAATTGTAAATATGTTTTTGCCTCTTAAACCTGGGGATTTATTAGTTAGATTAAGATCCATAGAGTGAATGAGGTATTTTGGTAAATGTTGTCAGTCAAGAGTAAGACTCCAAAGTCTACATTTATTACTTTTAATCACTTTAGTTACAAAAACCCTGAACCCTTCCCCTCCCCAATCTCTTGTAGGGCCTTGTGCCTAATTTTGTTGTTTAAGAATGTTTTGTTTTTTACTTAATTGTATTTTCAAAATTTTTAAAAGCAATAAAATATATAAACAAGATCAAAGTGTAGTATCTGTTCTCTGATACATACACAGCGCTAGGCAGTGCTGTTCTGGCGACACATTCTCGTGCCCGCAACACCTGACAAGCTTGTTGGGTAGCGTTCTGTCCGCACCCCCACTTGGTCTGTCTTTCTCTGCTCTCCCCCCCCCCCGTGAGGGATCCGAGCTGATAATTTACGACGTTCCCGCGAGGGAGGGTCAGAAACACTTTCTCTCTTCCCTCCACTAACTTCCCACTCCCTCTCTCAGTTCTATCTCCCCCCTTGCCACCTTTGGCGCCACTTCTTTTTGGCGCCAAAGTCGGCTCCCCACTTTGGACGCCGACTCCACGTCACTCATTTTGGTAAATTTTAATACTGGGAAAAGAGAGCTTTTTTCAAAAATGGACACCCCCAGCCAAGGCACCACCAATACAGATAGCCCCAGCCAGGAGGCTACCACAAGAAAAACTGCTCCCCAAGAGGATGACTCCCCAACAGGGGGAGCAAAAAGCAACGGGGGGCATACCGCCCGGACACTAAACCGAAGGACGCTCCCCAGAAGGGAGAAAACTCACCAGCAGCTCCCCAAGAGGGTGACTCCCCACAAAGAGGAGAAAAAACAATGTTGGACGGGGCATATGGCTCTGAAAACAAAAATCAAGAGGCAGTAGCCCCAAAGGACGATAAGGGAGACAGTGCTCCCCAGGAGGGCTACTGCCCAAAAAGGGGTGCAAATTAAGAAAACGAGGGGTCATACAGCCTAGACCTCCCCAAAACAAAAGGGGCAAAAGCTCCCAAGGACAATAAAGGGGACAATGCTCCCCAGGATGCCAACTCCCCAAAAAGGGAGGCATTTCCTGGAAGAAGCATATAGCAAGGAGAGTCAGTCCCAAAGGAAAGCGGAAAGGGAAATGCCCCTCAAAATAGCAACCCTTCCGCAAAGGAACAGCAAAAACAGTCCAACCTCATCAAAGATCCAACACCAACAAGGGGGTCGGCATGGGGGAAGACTGTAGAGAAGCAACTGTCCCCTCAAGAGTATAGAGACTTGTACTTGACCAAGTACAGACAGTACATAGAGGGGGCAGAAATTAAACCAGTGCCAGGTGCTTGGGAGGCAATCGAAGACAGGGTCCTCTCCCTCATCATCTCGGATATGCCGGAAAACCGCCTCCTAGGGATGAAAAAGGAAGACATGGCGGGGCTCCTACACAAGTTAAACATCCCGGTACTATACCTGTACCAGAGGAGCTACACCATGTGGGACATCCTCCTACCCACCAAGAAAGATGCGGAGAGACTCTCCATACAGGAAATTAAGTATGGGAGAATAAAACTAAAGCCCGAATACCAGGGCAGGACAAGGACCCGGGTGCAGGTATTCAATGTACCTATGCAAATATCAGCAGAAATCCTGGGATCCTTCTTCACACAGTTCGGCAAGGTGGAAAAAATAACCCCAGTGCGGTCGAAAACCGGCATGCACTTGGGCAGCTACACTGTGGCCATAAGGCTAAAGAAAGAAGGCTTCCAGGCGATACCAGCACAGCTGACAATTAAGGAGGCAACTATGATGGTGGTGGTGGAGGGGCGTCGTCCGCATTGCTGGTTCTGCCAAAAGCAGGGTTACATGGCCAAGAGCTGCCCTCAAAGGACAACTCCTACTCGAGTGACACTAAGGCGGGCCCAACCTCTGAGACAGCACCAGTGTCCAAACAGGCTGTCACAACTCCTGCAACCGGAGCACCAACCCCAGCACCGAGGCAACCCAAAACCACGCAGGAGGCCAAGGGGGAGGAATGCATCACGGTAATGAGGCGGAAACGGAAGCCCACAATCCCATCTGCCACCGTCCCACCACCAACCCAACAACCGAGGAAGCAACAACAACAGAAGCCTCCACAACAGCTGCAGCAACAGCCACGGCAGCAGACACAGCAGCAGCAACCAAACCAGCCGTTGAACCAGCCGCAGCAACAACATCAGCTGCCGCGGCCAATTCCACAACCAATGCCACGAAAACAGCGGCAATAACAAAAACAGCAGTAGCCAAAGCAGCAGCAGCAACAGCCAGAACAGGAGCAGCAGCAACAAAAACGGCTGCAGCAACCAGAACAGCAACAGCATCAACCAGAGAAACAGCAATTAGAGGAGCAGCAACAACCAACAGTCCCCACACCAATTGAGACAGGGACCAAGCGAAGAAAACACTGCTCCTCTGAGGATGAATCTGCTAGCGAGAGGGAGAGGAACTCAACCTCACCACTCCCCGGTTCATTCAAAAGAATAAAAAAGAAAAGCAAAAAAAGGAAAGGGGAAGAAAAGGCAGCCCCCACTCCCTGTGAGCATACACCACCTCTAACAACAACACAACCCACTTCCACCCCAAACCACATACTGCACCAAAACTAGACACCGCACCAACACCAGACACCGCACCAACACCAGACACCGCACCAACACCAGACACCGCACCAACACCAGCACCAGACACCACACAGACACTCGTCCCCACACCAATGCAAATTGAGCCGCCATCCCAGAAAGAAAAGAATGAACCCAGGAGGGGAAGAGACCCTTCAGATTCTCCCACTTACGGACTCACTCCAACAGGGACCCTCGCCCTCGAAACCAGGGAGGACCTTTGTTTTGTAGACCCCCTGTCTGTGGCAATGGACTTACCACACCGGCAGAGAAAAAATTTAAAACGTCTGCTAGATTGCCAACAGATAGGGGGAAAAGATGTTAATGTCCCCTCTAATTTCCCAGACGCCCACGGCTAACAACTTCCGTCAGGCTTCCTGAGGCCTGCAAGACCAACGTGTGGACAATGCTGGAGGCCGCTGAAGGGGCTGGTCCGGGAATTGAACTGATTAGGAAAAATGACCCTACCCTTGAGGAACTCACAAAACAATGCAAGGGAAGGGTCCCAGTGTTGGTCCATCCATCACTCTATAGGGCCCTTAAATTTACTTACCCTTTGGATGTCGGCGGCATTGTGAGAGAAGGTCAGGACATGAAAAACCTGACCACCTTGAGCATTGCACACAACGTCGGTGTCCTTTCCGCGGCTGACTTCGGAGCTGAGTGTAACACACCTTAAGGTAGGTACCATGGCTTTTAATTTGGGTAGTCTGAATGCGAGAGGCTTTAAATCATCGGGCCGGGCAGCTTGCCTCCGGCACGACCCCTTGTCCCTGGGAGTGGATGTGACTGCGATTCAGGAGACACATTTCATTTCTTCTGTGGATTGTCAGGTGCTGGCCCGAGACTTTGAGGTTTTCTCAGCATATGGCAGCCCGCGGGGGAAGGGAGTCTCCTTGCTAGTTAAACGTACCCTTTTCGCGACAGTCGACGTTGTCCATAGAGATGCGGAGGGCAGGCTGGTCATGGCAGATGTTGCCGTAAAAGATTCTGTGTTTCGGGTGATTGCAGTTCATGCGTCCAGCACCGCTCGTGAGAGGGTCTCATTCTTCAGTCAGCTTGACGCGTTTGTAGATTGTCGGAAGTGGGTAGTGCTAATGGGGGATTGAAATGCCATCTTAGACCCCGAAATAGATAAGGTAGGAGGTGGAGCTAGAGGGTCGGAGAGGTGCGAGTCCAGCCTGGCTGATCTGATGGCTAGATGCGGACTGGTCGACAGGTTTCGGGTCGAGCATCCAGGACGGGAAATGTGGACGTGGACCAATAGCGTTTCCTCCCATCCAAATACCTATTTGGACAGGATGTTAGTTAGGAGAGGCGAAGTAGATTTCCTATCCTGTCCCACGTTCACTTGGCTAGGCCAGATGGACCATAAATTAGTTATGGCCCGGCTGAAGCTAGGAAATAGGCCTAAGATAGCGGGGTACTGGAAGTTAAACACCTCCCTTCTGGAGATACAAGACTTCCGAGATCAGTTAAGAGAATTGATTAAAAAGGCACTAGTGGGGGTAGTTACCGGGAGTAAGTGGTGGTTAGGTCTCAAAGCCAAGATCAGAAGCTTCTCCGTCAAGTATGCCCAGCGCCTCGCACTAGATAAGGCCAAGACGAAGAAGCAGCTAGAGCAGAAAATAGCCCAGGCTACGGGGGAGGGTGATAGGGTTAGTCAGGAACTAGCTAAGCAGGACCTTCTACACAAGATTAGCGAGCGTTATGAAGGCCAAGTAGTTAGAGCTAGGCTTAGAAAGATAGGCAATGAAGCAGTCAATTCTGATGCAGACGTGCGCCGTGAGGTTTCTAGGTGTGGCTCAGACAAATACATTGCAAAAGTCAGACATCCGGATGGACGCACCCTGGAATCGACTCGGGAGATCTGCGAGGGGTTTTGAGAACATTTCGAGGAGCATTTTACGCAGCAGCCCAATCTTCCGGTCCTTGAGTTTAGCGACTATTTGGCCGAGGCGGCTAGAGCGGCTAGTTGCGAGGGCCGGGTGACGGAGCGGGAGGTCTTCACTGTGCTGAAGCAGGTCAGCTTTGACAGATCGGCAGGACTTGATGGTCTGCCATATGAACTGTACTTGAGGCTGTCGCCCATGTTTCTACCTCTTCTGACGGATATGTTCAACCATTGGTTTGCTCAGGGATCCATCCCAGGGCAGGTAACCAAGGGAGTGATCACATTGCTGAAGAAAGGTGACGGGCATGGAGGGGAAGAGTTAGACGACTACAGACCCATAACTCTGCTAAACACAGAGTTGAAGATTTTGGCCAAGGTCCTGTCGAATCGGCTGCAGGTTGTTATCGACGAGTTGGTTGAACCGGAACAGAACTACGCTGTGAAGGGGAGATCGATTCAGAACAACTTGCACCTGATCTGCACGATCCTAGAGGGGGGAATAGATGACGACACGGAAGCTGCACTGATCAACTTAGATCAGTCCAAAGCTTTCGATAGGGTTGACCATCGTTTCCTGGCATCTGTCTTAGAGGCCGCCGGTTTTAAACCGGACTTTTGCAAGTGGATCTCCATAATGTATCGACAGCCCAAGTCAACGGAAAGCGCTCAAAACCCTTTGTTATCTCTCGGTTGGTTCGTCAGGGTTGTCCGCTGTCGCCCCTGCTTTATGTCCTGGCTTTGGAGCCTCTGCTCCGCAAGCTGAGACATGGGGAGGCAAATTCGGCCCTGCGCAGAATGGCTCTGCCTGGCGGCTCAGCTGCCAAGGTATCCGCGTTCGCTGATGATGTCACGGTCTTCGTGTCGGGCTTCAGAGACATTGAGGTCGTGTCGGAGGCACTCGCACAGTACGAAAGAATCACGGGGGCCAAGATTAACCGCAGCAAGTCGGTAGGACTGCGGTTGGGTGCCTGGAGTGGCAACGCAAACCTCCTGGCGCCCTTCAGCTGGACAGATGGCCCGGTCCGGATCCTCGGCATGTGGTTTGGACCGGGTCTCCAGCTTGACAAGAATTGGTTGGAGGTACGGTCAAAGGTGGAGGCTGCAGTCAATTCGTGGCTTCCTAGGAAACTTTTCTTAAAGGGTAGAGCTGAGGCGTGCACCACTTACGTCTTTCCTCTCATCCTTTATCAACTGGCCGTACTTCCCCTGCCTGAACAACACCTAAAATCTCTTATCGAACTCTTGTCCTCGCTCCTTTGGGACAAAGGAAGACACTGGGTGAGCAGACAGGTCTGTATTCAACGTCCGTGTGAGGGAGGCTTGGGAATGCCGGACTTGAAGTGTCATCGAGATGCTGTGCTGAGAGGCTGGCCTTCCTGAGCCACTATATGCAAGACTACCAACTGTGGCACCCCATGGTTACTGCCGCCTTCCCCGACCTTGTTCTCGACCCGTCCATCGAGAGCCGTCGCAGGCCGCGGGGAGAATCTGCCTACATGAAAGAGTGCCGAGCCGTGCTAAAACGACTACCAAGGTCCAGTGACCTTGTGACTGCTACCCGTAGGGAACTCCACAGGAATCTAGTGAAGGAGGCCGCCGACAACCCGCTATGCGCGCGTTTGGGTTGGCAGCAGAGTGAGATCTGCTCCGCGTGGAGCTGGGCGCCAGGTTTGAGTCATCTGAACAATTCGGAGTTCTCTCTGATCTGGCGATTGGCCCGAAATGCACTTCCACTCAACAACATACAATGCAGTTCTGGGTTTTTGGAGATGCCTGATTGTCCCCGTTGTGGGACAACGGCTGTAGAAACTACTGATCACGCTTTCTTTGATTGCCGCAAACTCTGCCAGTACTGGTCGTATGTCAGCGAAGTGACGGCTCGCATCGATCTTGAGCATCCTCGCCCAATTACTGTATCCAATGTTGTGGACAACGTGAGGCCGCTGTGGGACCGGGAAAGACAAATGGTCTATGTTACGATCCTGGCCGTGGCAAGAATGGTGATTTGGACGTTGCGTTTGCAAGGTTGCCGGGGGGGGGGGTGTTGTCTTTTTCTGATCAAGATCTGATCGCTTTCTTTAAACACCAACTACGGGTGAAGATCAGATGTGATAGAAGAAAGTTGCATCGCACGGCATTTGACAGGATATGGATATATGTGGCAAGTCTGTGTATACGAAGAGGAGCCAAATTTGAATATGTGTTCCCCGCCTAGGTGTGGAACGCGCAGTTCTGTAAAGTAAAATTAAACAAGTAGCCTCTCAGCTAGCTGAGTGTGTGTTCCATCCCTCCCCGATTAGGAAGCCTCCAAGATCCCCATCCCCTCTTACTTGCAATTTTTGTTTTAACCCCTTCCTCTAAATTTTACCCATCTTGGAGAGAAAGAAATGCAAACTAACCCCCATCCCTTACCCACAAAATTTTCTTTTCTCCATTCACCCCCATCTAGAGGGCATCCCCACCTAGAGACTGACCCGCAGAAGCGAGGTTCCTTTTACAAACCTAGTGGAACGGGCAGTCTATCAACTAGACGGGGTTGGGAGGGTCCTACTAATCACCTTTTGTTTTTTCTTTCCCCGCTCTAGACACAAATGAATTATTGTACCATTTTATTTTATCTTTTTTGTTTTTACACGTCAATAAAAAATGTTTTAAAAACTGGGAGTTAAGTAGGACGTCCCCCAATATGAAAAGGTGAATGCGGTATTATGGTGAAAGAAGATACTAGCTGGGAGAAACTTTTGATTTTGTTTAGTTCTGGAGTGACAAGGATGACCAACGACCCCCACAATCCCCCCTTTTGAGTTGGCCATGTTTTTTGTTCATCGTTGATTTTGACTGTATTTTTAACATGAATAAAAGATTTAATATCTCAAAGTGTAGTATCTGTTCTTAGAATTAAAGCGGTTTCATCCTTCTCCCCCCACCCCCACTAAGAAAATAAGGAGAGAAACAAACGTCAATCGAAAATAAGGATGGCCTTCTGTGATTTTTGGAATATGACATCTAAATATAAATTATGCATCTTTTTTTAATAGGAGATAATGCTCGGTAAAAAATTAAGCTGTATAAGACGGTTACTTGTTTTTTTGGCTAAGATCAAAGTATAGTATCTGTTCTTTGAATTCAAGTGGTCTCATCTTTCGCCCCAACCCCCACTAAGAAAACTCGAAAATAAGGAGGATGTATGTTACCAAATCCATTAACTCTCAAACGCTGATTAACTCATGCCCTCCCCCTTCCTCCCTCTAAATAGAATTAGGTCGTAGTGTTACTAATATAAAAAAGAAAATGGCCGTTTCTTTTTGTTTTTCAAGCGGCCTCCCTCCCCCCTCCAGTTTAACAGAGGTAGGAGGTCACGTGGTAATAATACAAAAAAGAAAATGGCTGTTTATTTTTTAGCTTAAATATAACGATCGGTTTTTTATCAGTGAATATTTTTAAGCTGAATTTTTTTCCCCCCTTATCATTTTTTCTTGACATTTTTCGTTATACTCTCGTATAATTACTATTTTTAACCCGTTAATCACGTTGGAAACATTTTCATAACATTTAAGGTTATATATACTGACATTGTATGATTCTCGCAAATTTACCGATAAGAATTGTTTATTTACAGACATCGCCATTACTGAATGGTGACGTCACGTCACGTAACATGACTAAGCGTTTTTTTTAATTACGTATAAATATCATTAGATCATCACATTATTACTACATAAATACATAGGAAAAACGAAAAAAGTGTCACTTTTTGGGGGGCTTTAATATGAGACCAAGTTTGTTAATTTTTGTTCTGTCTGTCGAAAGGTTTTAGCAGACATACAAACAAACACACATGCTCACACACATTTTGCCTTTTATATATTAGATAGATAGATAGATAACTAGCGGGGGAGGGTACCCGGCATTGCCCGGGTGTTTCGAGGTGTGTGTGGTTTTGGGTAAATCAAAACACCCGGGTGTTTGTGTCGGGGGAGGGGGATAAAATATAAAAAAAGGTTTTGGTAGGTAAGTATGAAGGATCGAACCCGAACCCTTGAGTTGAAATTGGAAATTAAAGTGTGAAAAAAAAACAGACGACGTTAACCATTGGCTCACCACGAAATAGTAATGGAAACATTTGAATTTATGTAAATATTAAAAGTTGGCAGGTGCCCGTTTTTAATGAGGTCAACTTTGTCTGCGGGACAGTATTTTATTTACTGCAGGGTAGGATTTTTTATTTTTTTTATTTCCCCAAGATGTTGTGTGGAAAACCAGCTCCCCATAAAAAGGGGATTGTCCAAATTGAATAGCAATTGTCTGATACAAGGAGAAACTCCACCAAAGCTGATTGCTTTCGGACGTTTCCGGAAAAACGTCACCAGAATTAGTTTCGCTTTTATTATACAAAAAAGCTTAATGCACATGCAATGATCGAAAAATGTTGAATATTTATCTTTTCAAAGTCGAGCAAATTAAATAGACAGGCGACCCCCATTGTTAACTCTTAGATATTATCATTTAGACGTTATATAAAAAGTTTTAAGAAGGAAGGAGCCGACCGAGAAGTCCAACGAAAAAAGCCTTTTACAGACATACACAAAAAGCGAACATACATACATACACACATTTTCGCTTTTATATATATGGATTAGGCAAATGTGTATTACAGCGGCATAAATTATTTGACAAACAAAAATTTATAAAAATTATTTTTATATGAAACACATTATTAGACCCTAAGGCTTGTTGGCATTTGAAAAGCTTGTTGTTACTTGCTGTAATCAAGGTCAACACTGAATCTAGTGAAAGTGTGTCCTTCAACTGCCTAATCGATACTGGCAGTGAGCAGTCTTATTTATCTGGCGAAATGTTGGATGGATTCTCAAATTTTAATGTTCCCATGAGGAATCATAAGTTCTTAATCCAAACCTTTTTGGGAAAAGAGGTAAAGCACTTGAAGAAAGTAAATCTTGGAGTGAGATTTTTGGATCTCTATTATTTTGTGTTAAATTGAGAAATGACACATTGCCGGTCTATTAGGTGTGGATGTGCTCAAATTTCTGAGACTTATGGACCTAAATAGTTTTAGGGAAGGCCATGTGTGGACATTTCCCCAAAGAATTGTCCTATTTGTCATATATCGGATTTTATGTCCCATCAAACCGTAAACGAAATGGAAAAGTTGGGGTTTAACTATGCCTAAATTATGGATGAACATTCTGCTTGTGACCTCACATATGTATACTTTATACAGGATATACAGAGTTGCTTTGAGTTGCTTTGAGGAGTCTTGGGTTGAAAGAACTGTAGAAAAACTGTGTAGTTTGAAAACTATCAGTATTGTTGAAGAAGAATTCGGTGATTTTAAACATAAGATAGAATCTTTCTGTTCCTCAACTTGCTTCATGGATAACAGTTATTATATCAGTTTGCCTTGGAATAATGATAAATTGAAGTCAGTGCCTTCAAATCATCAGGTGTTGTTGTCAGTCTTGAATTGTAGAAAAATTTAATGGGTAAATGTTTACTTTAACTACAACAGAACACCGACCAATAAAATTTGTTTTTTGGGGGGAGTTTTGGGGTCGCTACCAACGAATCTGATATTCAAACCTGTCGCAAATTTACCGTTTGCATGGTATTAACCCCTAAACCCTCACACTATTTCGTGCCAACTCACCGCCATCGTTTATGCTATTGTTTTTTTATGTTAGTTTATATATATATATATATATATATATATATATATATATGATAATTTATGTATATGTGTGTCCATTTTATTTATTTATTTTCTATTGTTATTGTTAATTTTAAAGTTATTTTGTATCGCTATCCTAGAGTAAAGTTTATCCTGTGAACACAATTGTTCACTATTTCTCTCCTACAGTTTAATAGATGTTGGGGTTCTTTAAAGTATAAGATAGCAAATTTTTCATGAAGGCATAATGAAGTGTTCCTAGTTTAGGGCAGCAAATTTAAATAAAGAAATAAAAAAAAAATATTAAAAAATTCATTTTTGCAAGCCAACAACCGCCAAGTTTGAGATCGCCCCTGACACCAACCTTCGTCTGCCTGCCTCTGTCCAACCTAACCTGTCAACTCCTTTTATACATGTCTCCCGCATGATTTCACGTGATTTTGCATGACTTCCACCAAAGCACACTTTTTAAAACTATGGACACCATCTTGATTTCTCTCTCTCTTTTGCCCAACCTCGCCCGACACACACGCGGTAAGACCTCTGTTCGTTTGATCTGTTTTTTTACCTTTCTTTTTCTCCTTTCCTTCTGCGAACTTTAAACAACAAATAATCTACATGTTGATTCGATGTTTCTTTTTTATTTTTGAATGTACTTTTACTTTTGTGGTCATAATATCGAGTTTTGAAATCTAAGAAAGTCATACCTACATAATATTTCTTGTTATTCGGGTTTTCTTTCGCAAATATTGTGGCCTGGTAAACTATGCTTTTGGTTAGACATTTATTTTGAAGTGGGCAAAGTGTGTGGTGTCTACAGTTGCATTTATCTTGTTCATTATTAGTATTTTTATTTTCATTTCTAGTATGGTTGTTGTTGTCCGGAGTTGGTTTATTATTATTATTATTATTATTATTATTATTATTATTATTATTATTATTATTATTATTATTTCTACTAGTTACATATGTGTCCTTTGTGTTAGTTTTATTTTTGTCATAGTGTCCACTTTTTTTATTGTTTATTTTGTTGTTGTTTTCATTGATTTTATTTAATATTTTGTTATTGTGTGCTTTAATTATCATCTTTAAATTTTCGCAGCAGCTGTATTATAACTTTAGGTCATTTTTATCGAAAATTTTGTGTAAGGGATTGGTTTCAGGAAAGTGTTTTTTGATGAGATCTAGAAATTTCTTGCCAAGTTTTGTTTTTAACATTTGACTGTATGGCGCCATATCCAGATTATATTTCTTTTTCTTCTATTTTTAATTTTATTATAGTTATTGGTGTTTTGCGGCTTATTTTTGGCTTATTTTTTATATCAATATTTTTGTATCCACTATTTTTAGTGCTGTTTCGTAGGTATTGATTAACCTGTTAAATACATTTTCATCGCTTGAGTTATTGCTGGTCGAGTTAGGAATCTGTTTTATAATTGATGGTGGGTGATTGGACTTAGAGTTTATGTATATTGGATTAGATTATCTTTTAAATAGGGTTCATATGTGTTTTTATCTAAATTTAACGTGATGTCCAGGAAATTTGTTTTATGTTAGCTAGTATGTCTACTTTTAGACCTAATTTTTTCATTTTCTTGTGTATGATTTTCTTAAAGTTATCTCCCTTGACTTTGTTAGAGTATTTTATTATAGCTAGTCCATCATCTCTATATAGGCCGATATCCGTAGTATCAAATATGCTTGTGAGGGTATTGTTGTATTGTGTTTCGTATGGATATGAAACTTCCCAATAGCACTCTCCCTAACGAAGCGCTAGCTCTGTATATTACTCCAGTAGTGTCCACCATGTTACTTTATAGTGTTGACATCAGACCCGACGTATCGTTCTTTTGTGCTAATAAAAACCTTATTTAAAAGGCATACAGTATTTGTTTTACTTACAACAATTTTATTAGCACAAAAGGGTAAAAAAAAAAATAGTAAAAGATTTTAAAATGGATCGTGCCCTGAGGCCTTCTCGATTGGACGTAAACCATAATTCATCTAATGCCGAGCGAGAATTTAAGCACTGGCTTGCTACGTTCAAATATTTTTTAGCGGCACTACCCCAGGAAAATCGCAACAAGTTGTCGGTCCTGATAAATTTTATTTTACTGGATATTTTTGAATATGTCAGTGATTGCGGAAATTATGAAGAAGCCGTCTCAAACTAGAGGACCTCTTTATCAAACCAAAAAACGAGATATACGCATAGCATCTACTCGCCACGAGGCGTCAGCAACCAGGAGAAAGTCTGGACGAGTATCTCCGAGCATTACGAGTCCTTAGCAAGGACTGCAATTTTAGGGACGTCAGCGCGGTGATATACACTAATGAATCGATTCGGGATGCCCTTATTGCTGGAATTCAGTCCCATACCATTTGCCAGCATTTGTTGGAAAATAAAACGCTCAACCTGGACACTATGTTTGACCAGGCCCGAGCGCTGGACAATGCAACGAGGAATATGGAATCGTATTCACCAGCACGATATGGGGAACCAACCGCTGCAGCCCTTGGGAAAGAAGAGACATCGGCCTTGGATTTTAATCAAATAAACCTAAATACTGCTAAATCAGAAATTAAATGTTTGAACTGTGGAAATTATAAAAACCCAAAATCACGATGTCCAGCGAAATCGAGTGTTTGTCATCGATGTAAACGGATCAGGCATTTTGCAAAATGCTGCAAATCAAATAATACTACTCAATCAACTTCTGCCTCAGTCCATTATCCAACCTTAGCCTCTATAAGTTCGAGTTCGGCAGTTCCATCATCCTTACAGAGATCCACCATAGAAATCCACATTTCCGTTTGGCCATTAAAGCACTAATGGATGGTGGTAGCTCTGACAGCTTTATTCATACCAAAGTAGTTGAGGATCTAGATTTAAAAATAACAGATTCAGACTTGAGAGTTTCGATGGCATCATCTGACCTCTCATCCAAAGTGGTAGGTGCTTGTTTTCCTAACATACTTTTTAACAAATGTATGTATCCCAACCAGAAAGTGTCAGTTTTAAATAACCTCTCTTGTGATGTGATTCTTGGACTGGATTTTCAAAGTAAACATGAAAGCATTTGCCACCAAGTCTAGACATGATAGCAAGTTCATTGACTCAGAAGTTAAGCGCCTTTTAAAGGAGGGGATCATCAAAACCTCAAACTCCCCTCGGAGGGCACAAGTGGTCGTGGTTAAATCCGATAATCAGAAAAAGAGAATGGTCATTGATTATTCTGAGACTGTGAATAAGTACACTGCCCCGGCTGGATGATGTAGTGATTAAGGTTGCTCAGTATAATGTATTCAGCACAATCGACCTGAAAAATGCGCATCACGAGATCCCCATCAATGAGAATGATAAACCCTTCACTGCTTTGAAGCTAACTCCGGTTTGTATCAGTTCACCCGAATACCCTTTAAGGTTACAAATGGAGTTGCTTGTTTTCAGCGAATTGTCGATGAAATTATTAGTTCTAAGGACTTACACGGCACCTTTGGATACCTGGACAATATTTTCATCTGTGGAAAGGTTCAGGAGCAACACGATGAGAATCTGGCGAAATTCATCAAAGTAACAGAAAAACGGAAAATTACGTACAATGAAGAAAAGTGTGTGTTTTCTGTGAATGAACTGAGCTCCATGAGTTATATCATTGGACCCAACAGTCAAATTAAACCCGACCCCAAGAGGTTGAAGCCTTTAAAAGAACTCCTTTATCCAACTGACGGTAAATCACTCAAGCGATCCCTGGTTTTTTTCTCATATTATTCAAAGTGGATCCATAGGTATTCTGATAAGATTCAGCCTCTTATTAAGACCAATTTATTTCCCCTTAATCAGGAAGCTCGAAATGCATTTGACAGTCTAAAGCTAGATATTGAATCAGCTGTAATAAAAACTATCAACGAGAATGCTCCCCTTCAGTCAGAGACTGATGCCTCTGATTGTGCTCTTTCTGGAGTCCTCAACCAAAATGGTAGACCAGTTGGGTTTTTCACACAAACTCTACACGGCTCTGAACTAAACCATCCAGCTGTTGAAAAGGAAGCGGCTGCCATTATAGAAGCAGTTAGATATTGGCGCCATTACCTCTTGGGGAAGCACTTCAAACTTATTACTGATCAGAAAAAGTAAAATTTGTTAACGACCAAAATCACCAAAGTCAAATAAAAAACGATAAATTGCTCCGTTGGAGATTGGAGCTTTCATGCTTCAATTTCAACATTATCTATTGCCCTGGTAAGAATAATCTTGTAGCTGATGCATTGACACATGCTTCTTGTGCTACTGAGAATAGTAACAACAACCTCCTCAATTTGCATTGATCCTTGTGCCATCCTGGGATTACAAGGATGATGGTCTTCATAAGGAGTAGAAACCTCCCGTACTCCCTTGAGGATATTCGGCAGATGACAAAGGACTGTATTGTTTACAACAAGTGCAAACCAAGATTTTTCTGCTCTGTTGATGGGCATTTAATCAAATCAACTCAACCTTTCAAGAGGTTGAACCTCAATTTTAAATGACCCCTACCTTCATCTACCCCCAAATAAGTATATGCTGGTATTAGTTGATGAATACAGCCGCTTCCCATTTGTATACTCTTGCAAAGACACAAGTACCCAGAGTGTATTGCAATCTTGCTCCCACCTGTTTTCTATATTTGGCATGTCAAGCCAAGTTCATTCAGATAACGGGAGTTGTTTCAAGAGTGCTGAGTACAAGAAGTATATGCACAACAAAGGAATCTCCACCAGCTACAGCACTCCATATCACCCGCAGGGGAATGGTCAAGTGGAGTGAATGAATGGAACAGTGTGGAAAACTATTTCATTAGCATTGGAAGACAAAGGTTTGCTGACTGAACACTGGGAAGAGGTTTTAGCAGACTCCTTCCATTCCATTTGGTTTTTAATATCCACAGCCATAAATGAGACACCTCATAAGCGCCTGTTTAAACACCCAAGAAGATCAGTGTCCGGGATAGCGGTACCGTCTTGGATGACCGAATCTGGTTTTGTTTTAATGCGGAGACACAAACAGTTAACTAAATATGAACATCTGGTTGATAACGTTGAACTTCTAGATGTTAACCCCCATTATGCCTTTGTTCGATCTAACGAGGGTAGGCAGATGACTGTATCTACATGTGACTTGGCCCTGTTGAAAGACTTCCAATTCACTGATCACCCATATGAATCTACACGTGACTTGGCCCCGTTGAAAGACTTCCAATTTACTGATCACCTACATGACTCAGAAAACTGGAATGATACACCAGCAGATCAGCAAAAGGAAAATTCACCCCCACTAGTAGAACCACCTGTTTTGCGACGGTCAGAACGTAGTAGAAGACCACCAGATAAGTTGAATTTGTGATTCTAGAGTTTAGTGAATCTTGATTTAATTTATTTTGTGCATCAGAACTATTAAATTGCACTCCTTGTGCTGAATTAGTGAGTTTTAACATTGTGAACCTGAACTATTAAACTACATTCCTTGCATTGGTTGTGATCAACCCACCTTCATACACTAATACTTGAATGAACTTCCCACCCACGGCAGGAACTTTCTAATTTAATGGAGGGGAGAATGTTGTATTGTGTTTTGTATGGATACGAAACTTCCCAATAGCACTCTCCCTGACGAAGCGCTAGCTCTGTATACTACTCCAGTAATGTCCGCCATGTTACTTTATAGTGTTGACGTCGGACCCGATGTAACATTCTTTTGTGCTAATAAAAACCTTATTTAAAGGGTATACAGTATTTGTTTTACTTACAACAGGTATATAGAATGAATAATCCCCCAAGATCTGATGCCTCTGCAGAATCCATCGCCAAATCAAACGAATTTGTCATTTTAGGTTTTATCCATTTGTTATTGTTATTTACTAGAACTGATTTTCTACATTTTTTAATAATGTGGATTTCTTCCGAGGATATATCAATGTATGCCTCGGCAAATTCCAGAGAAATGTTGAAAAGTTCTTTGGGTATCAATGGATAGAAGTCTATGATGTTGAACTGTATAAACGTACATTTATTTCTGTTTTTTATATTTTTAAACCAAGTGATTGCTTTGGCAGTATTTGCCCACTGGTTTAATTCTAGGACTTGTTTGATTTGTTTGTTTACTCTAGAAAGTATTATTGTGGGGAAAATGGCTTACTGTACAAACGTCCTCATGTCTGTCTGTCCTGTGAGTTGCATGTGTCGAGAAAGAAAAAAACAGTCCATCATGGCAGCTGTGACGTTTTGTAGTAAACGAAGTCTTACAAGATCACGTGCACGTGCCTTATAAAAACAGGTCACTTGTTTGTGGAAAAGGATGGAGAAATCATTTGACGTTTGAGAAGCGGCAAAATCAGTCGGGAGAATTTGTGTGCACAGTGATTTTAGCCTGTTGATCGACTGCAAATTCTACCTATTTCTGGTTTAGTTGGGTATATCAAGCGAGTGCTGGGGTTATTATTGAAGTCACATTTGTGGTCTTTGAGCAGAATGTATGCCTCTCTGGGTTTCAATTTGCCAACTTTATGGCTAATTTTTAATTTATCATTGATTTGTTTACTTTCAGTATTTATTATATCTATGTAGTCGCATTCATTTGTATCCAGTTATTTTTTATGTTTTCTGTGATTAGTTTGTTATATTCTTGTTTATCTACTTTATAAAAATTTCTAGTTTTATCTGCGTTTACAAAGATTTTATTAGAGTTGTTTATGTTTCTAACGATTTTGTGTAGTTTCCGTTGGAAATTGTTATGTTGATTGTGGAATTCTAAATTTTTAATTACGTTTAAAAGGTCATTTTCAAAGTTTATCAAAAGGTCTACTGCTTTCGCATTTTTTTTAAAACAAACCATAGAATTCTTTTTTGTTTATGTGTTCATTTTTAAGGAAGAAATTTGCTCGCCATCGCATTCGGCATATGAGTTCATCTGTTTTTTAATTAATTTAATAATATAGCTATGCTTGCTAGGTGTGGGGATATTTTTTAGCGATGTTTCGAAAAAAATTCCAGCAAAAACCTAACAGCCAGCCGTGGTTCTCTCCAGAATGTGCTGCTGCCATTGCACACAGAAATCACTTTTTCCATTGCTTCCAATGAAATAGATGTACTGAGACTAAAGCTGCTTTCAGGACTGCCAGCAACCACTGTAAAAAAGTAATAAAGAACACAAGAGAGTTGTATGCTCAGTCCATCAAGTACAAAATAGCTGAGCAGTGGCTTGGTTCCCACCAGTTTTGGCAAATACAAACAGAATCCTGAACATAAGCGTGTGTTCTATCCCAACTATCATAAACGGACCTGAGGTAATCTCGTCAGCATCAGACAAAGCCAAACTATATAAAAGATAGCTTTCCATGGGGTAGAGACATCTCCAGAGAAGATCCTAACTTACGTTATATGTGTTTCCGGGTTGCACTTGCTCAAACTACTGCATTTATATTTGCTCTCTATCGCCCCCACAACAGTGGAGTTACTATCTTTAAAAGTGTATCTGAGAAAATTGACCACGTCCTATCTGCTTATCCTTCAGCTAATATTCATGTCTGTGAAGACTTTAATGTTCACAATGTGGAATAGTTAACTCACTCAAACAAGACCGATGATGAGGGGAGGTTCTGTCATATTTTCACCATTGCTTATGACCTCACTCAGATTGTTCACGAACACACGCGTGTGCCCGATACTGACAGCCAGTATGCAAGTCTCCTTGACCTTTATCTCACAACTTGCCCTGAACTGTGTTCAGCTTCCGTTCTGTCTCCACTTGGATCTTCCGACCACTCTGTTGTATCAGTTACGATAAAAATGAATGTAATAAGTCTTCAGATGTACCTCTCCACCGTACAGTATATCGATACTCTATGGTTGACTGGAATAGCTTCCGTACATTTATATCAGATCTACCTCTGCATTCCATGTTTAAAAAGGATGGTTAATTATAGGTATAGACCGTTTCATACCCTCGAAAAAATTCCAGCAAAAACCTAACAGCCAGCCGTGGTTCTCTCCAGAATGTGCTGCTGCCATTGCACACAGAAATCACTTTTTCCATTGCTTCCAACATAATAGATGTACTGAGACTAAAGTCACTTTCAGGACTGTCAGCAGCCACTGTAAAAAAGTTTGATATTACAAGGTATTCCAGCTTATCCAAGGCAATCAGCGTCTTAGACAAAGTGTTGAAATTTTATGATTTGTTACATCACTGTAGTGCTGACAATTTTGATGGGGCTAAATTGTTGCTATTTGCTAATATGCAAATGGAGGCCTTTTCTCATGAACTAAGTTACTTGAAACAACCTTCTGATAAAGTGCCTCCCCCTAGGGTAACTGTCTTAGGGTTATTCCTTGATAAAGATGGATTAATTAGAATCAGAGGTAGGATACAGAATTCTGATATTCTGCCCTTCGAGGTCAAGTTTCCCATTTTGTTGGGAAAAAATCATTATTTAACAAAACTGGCGATTAAGGTAACTCATCTTAACTGTTGCCACATGGGGGTTAATTTAATCCTCAGTAAGTTAAAGCTGTTTGGGGTTTGGATCCCTCAGGGGAGACAAGCCGTAAAAGCCTTCATGCGTACTTGAACCGTATGTAAAAAAATAAATGTTCTGCCTTGTAAGGCACCTGCAGGATCATTATTGCCTGCTGATAGGGTGAACTTTATTTGCCCATTCAAACAAGTCGGTGTGGATTTCACCGGTCAATTTTCTATAAAAGTTGGAGGGGTAGAAGTTAAAATGTACATATTACTCTTTACATGCATGAGTTTGCGTGCAATTCACTTGGAATTATTGTCGGGCATGAGCACCCACTCTTTCATGCTGGCTTTTGTTAGGTTTACCAATTTATTTGGTATCCCTACACATGTATATTTCAATAACGCGAAATCTTTTGTTGCATCCGGAATATTGTTATCGAACGTGCTCAAATCAGATGAGTTGAAGGAACAATTTTAATCCATATACATCGTCCATCAAACAATTCCCCTTTACTCTATCTGGGAGAGGGAAGCCTGGGAGAGACAAATTAAAACTGTCAAACAGTGTTTGAGGAAAGTGTTGAGCAGAAGAAAGTTGGATTATTTTGAATTTTTGACTGCACTTTCTGATGTGCAAAAGGCAATAAATGACAGACCCCTCACTTATATTGTTTCTGCTGACAGAGACTTTAGTATTTGAACTTCAAATCATTTTCTTCAAACAGGATATCAACCTTGTTTGCTTATTAATAATTATGATGCTGAATTATGAAGTGACCCTCCAAATTAGACTGCCTTATTACATTCCCTCGAAATGAGGAATAAATTTGTTGAAAAATTCAATTGTATCTGGCATAATGATTACCGCTTGTCATTAAGAGAAGTCGATGCCAAAATTGGGAGCAATTGTGCTCCCAAGTTATCTGTTGGAGAGATAGTAATTTTTAAGACTCCCAACAAAACCAGACAATTTTGGAATCTTGGTAAAATAATTAAATTAAATACTGGAAGAGACAATAATGTTCATTCCACGGTTGTTCTTAAGGATGGGTGCGAACAGGTCCATTCCTTAAAAAATCTTGTGCCCTTAGAAATTAAGGGTAAAGATGATATTGCATCAACTGAGTTTATAGAAGAAGGAGGTCCCTTTTTCTGTCCAACCTGTTCAGTTCCTAATGAGGGAACATCGCAAATGGTGTGCTGTGATTCCTGTGACAGCTGGTACCATTTCAGCTGCGTAGAAGTTAATCACCAAGATACCTTAGGGGAGTGGTTTGTTCTAATTTGTAAGGATGAAGCTCCTCAGGTCATTCCATATAGTAGAAATTAGCTAATGTCTGGATGCATGAGAATTTTGAAGTTTAAACTGAAAATTGACAACAGACAGTGGCACACATATATTAATATTAAAAAATTTAATTGAATTAAAGTTGTAAGTAACTTGTATTGGAAAAAGTAATGATTATCCATTACGTTTTCCTCTCCTCCTTGGCAGTGTGTGAGAAATTCCATATACAACCGCCATCTTTCTTTTAGGCCGGCCATACAGCTATAGTAGCCGGTCTGTGATTGGTTTAAATTTGAATGTGTCAGGTGATTTGATTTGGCGCCTTTTTTGTATTCATGCGTTTTTTTCAGTCGAAGAAAGAACACGGAACGGTATAGACTCAAACCAGCGGTTCCCTCACTAGGGAGCCAAGACAATTCCTTCATGGAGACCAAACAGTCGGTGAACGAAGAACACATCTCTACAAGCAGAGACAACTTATTTTGCTGAACCTATTCAAATCAAGGAGGACATTCTACTACTGTTTGGCATGTTATTATCCAATTATTGGATCTTATCTTATTTCTTCTTGAGTCCCAAGAGGCTCATATTATGGCTGATTATAAGCGCCATCATTCCTGCCATGTTCTCCATGATCTTCAATGGATCCTTCCAAAGGAACAACAAACTAACATTCCAACAATAGGAATTCATACTAAAGGCGTATGGGGACAAATCGGGCCACCGTTTTGCAAAGCACTATATCAGAACCGAAGAACTTTCATTGCTGTTATATTGTGAATAAATTTTGAGTTTAAAGGTATGGCTTTTGTTTGTGGAATTCATTTGCTTCTGCAGGTAGGAAATTGAATGTGTAGGAAAGAAATTTCTTATACTTCATGTGAAAAGTTTTGACACTTCTACAGAATTGGGACGAGATTTTGTAATTGATAAATGGAATTTTCAGATAAAAAACAATAGTTTCAACTGATTTTTTGTCAATTTCCATTTAAGTTACAATGGTAGCTTTGAAATTATGCAGTCGAAGTTACCTGAATATTACTGAATCGTTAACAAGAATCGTTAGCAGGTGAAAAATTGCCACCATCTTATTTGAATCAAAACGGAAAATACCCCCCTTTTGAACTCTCCTGTGTCTTACATTCGTTTTCATCAAATTCTATTTTTTATTTTCTTTTATAAATAATTTTCTATCTCATCGATTTTCGCAATTTTTGGATATAATCATCCTAAAAATACGAGGAATACGTGGATACCATTGTTTTCATGTGAAATTCAGTATTACGATTTCCGAAAAACAAATATATAACAAATAAATGTTATCAAAGGCAAGATAAGTTACTTTTCTACCAAACTGGATATATTTTTCGTGTTTTTATTCAATGTAACATATTTATTCAGCTCGAAAACCATACAGTGTTTACCGATGTATTGGAAAATTCAAGATGACGTCTGATTCTCTCTTTAACACGGTAAGTTTGGGAAAAGGTGTTATAAATAAAAAACCGGTTAAAATACTGTTAAAAACTCGCTCAATATATGTTACCGTGACATAGGCTGACATATATTCGGCGGGTTTTTAATAGTATTTTGTATAGTTTTTTATTTATAACACCTTTTTCCAAACTTACGGTGTTAAAGAGGGTGTGAGACGCCATCTTGAATTTTCCAATACATCGGTAAACACTGTATGGTTTTCGAGCTGAATAAATATGTTACATTGAATAAAAACACGAAAAATATATCCAGTTTGGTAGAAAAGTAACTTATCTTGCCTTTGATAACATTTATTTGTTATATATTTGTTTTTTGACAACTTTTTCGAATCTATGTGTACTGTACACTGTACAGTAATACAAACCCCCAATTTGAATAAACACCAAAGTTTTAATATAAAGATGTTAAACGTTTTTTAACCTCTTTAATAATTTTTATGTCCCTAGAAAACGCCAAGTAGTAAAAACTATAAATTTTGATTTTGTTTTTTTCTTTCAACGTTTTGGTCTTTCGATGTTCGTATTTTGTTTCTTTTCGGCTATTTCCGTAACGCCAAACGAGAAACACAGAGGGGGTGGGGGCGGAGGACTGGATTATTATGTTATTTTTTTTTGATGGAGAAAGTTCGTCGTTACGTTTTATCTCTTTTACTTTTTGTTCATAAATGGAGAAATACGAGAAGATTCGAGTGGTTGGCAGAGGTGCATATGGGTATGAACGAATATTTTTATTTCATAATCTTTTTTTAAAATTTTTTTTCTAATCTTTTTTTTCCTCCTAACGAAATAGAAAGATGAAGGATGCGTTTCTGCATAAAAAAAACAAAAACTACGAAATATCCCTATAAAGTGTAGTGTTAAAAGCAAAAAAGATTTGGCGATGTTTTACAATACTTCCTATTTACAATACCCCCCCCCCCTCTCCCGGACAGGATTATTTTTTAACGTGGAGGAAAGTAACAAAAATAAAAATTGTCTCAGTCGTGAAGGATAGTTTCTCCACCGAGACAGAACAAAAAATTGAAGTGGAGCTGGAGCATCTGAAGAACAGATACTATATTTTGATCTTAAAAAGGGACAACAAAAATTCAAGAAAACTTTATTTTTCTACTTATTTTGTTTTTGCTTTAAAGTATTTTCAACCGCTTTCATTCACAACGTATTGACTGTACTAAGAAAGGACTGACGTACACGAGCAAGGCCCCAGTGGGGCCTTGCTCGTGTACGTCAGTCCTTTCCCCACTACCAAATAGGCATCGGCATCGGCTACAATTTGGAACGCATCGCTTGTAGGGATCGTTCGTTAAAAAAAAAAATGCCCACAGCCCCATTTTTACTTACGTTTTTATCTAAAAAAAAAAAAAAAGGTACTCGTCCTCCTGCACTAGTGATCCATGCTGAAATAATAACGTTATTATTTAAAAAGCCATTCTTAACATGGGGAGGGGAGGGTGTTTTATACCTATTCTGTACTTTAACCATACCATTGAATAAAAAACAACATATCATAATCATGGAGATTACCTTTAATTAAACTTGGAAATACGATTTAAAAAATAGCGCGGATCGGATCAGTGATCCGCCGGATCACTCTCTGTATTAGCCCCCCCCCCAAAAAAAGGACGTTATAGTAAGAACTTTATTTTAATAAGCAATTTTCGAGTTTTATGATCCGACATATACGATTTCTGGCACATCTGCATGTCAGTGAGACATGAGGCGTCCGAGATCAGTAATCGATTCTCTGTTCTTTGATTGCCCTCTATCGGCCGTTCGTTCTGTGAACTTCAAATATAAACAAGAAAGCAAAAATATATAACAAAATGTATAAAAAAAAGTATCAAAATATTTTAGTTTTAATAGTATTTCTTTTCATGAGTGATTTATAACTGAAAATAAAAATAAATATATAAAAAGCATGAAACATTTATAGATTGTTTTTAGTATTATTTGTATTTTTTTACAGCATAAAAATGTATCAAAATATAATTTTAGTTTGTCAATTATATTTTACTACAGTAAAATATAATTAAAAAAACATGAAACATTTACAGAGGTTTAAGAATACTTTTTTTGTGCAGAAAGATTGTTTTTTTTTTCACAGTAAGGTTGTATAAACATATATCAAAATATGATTTGTCAATATAGCAAAATATCATTTTATTATAGATAATTTTAGTTTTTCACTGTAGCAAAACAGAATTTTAAAAACCTGAAACATTCATAGAACGATAAACATATATCAAAATAAAAGTATAAGTCATCGACCAGGGTTACCAGGTTGGCTTTTTTTTAAGGCCAAATTTCACGAATGTGGCCTTTATAAAAGCAGTTTGGCCTTCAAAATTTCTGTTTGGCCTTTTTTCAAATTTGGCCTTTTTCTGATCATTTTATATTACCATATTTTTTAATAGTAATTATTAAAGAAAAAGTCATAATTAAGTAATTTAAAAAGTAGTTTGGATGTCAAAACTTGTAGGTTTTTTAAATGTTTGCTTTGTTTTTCGATTCATGGAATTGCATGAGAAAAACAGCCCCGGAATCATTTGTCATATCAGAAAAAAAAATCTTTTTTCTAAAGACTTAGCCCCCCCCCCTCCTCCACTCACTGAAAGAATCTCACATCTATTGTTTTACTTTGTTTTCACACTTACTTACTAAACGTTTATATGGAACCTCTCAAAGAATTCACAGTTGGTTATGAAACCGTTTTGGTTGTTTGGTTGTTTTGTTTTACGGCATATCAACCCTTTTTAGGTTATTTAATGCCGAATCTGGTGATTTTGAAGAACGATTTTTTAATATAGTGTATTTTTTTTTTAAAGTCGTATTCTATTTAACCCATAGTTGGGACCCTAACATGTACTACCACTCTGGGTCAGAGTGGACCTGGGAGCAATGGCAATTAAAGCGTGGCTCCACACCCCCTAAGGCCTGCAAGCTGGGGCCTCACCATCGGATATAGATTAAGGTCATATCCAGGACCGAAACTGTTTTGGGAGACTTTTTTAGTGCTTGGCTCTGTCCAGTCAGCTCACTCAGTCACTGAGTATATCTCTAGGTGTATCAGAATTTTTGTAGGAATTTTTGACACCCCTAACACGAAACTGCAAATAAAATATAAAAAACTCTAATTTCTCTTTTAAAGGTGGGTTGTTTATTTCCTTATGGATTATACTTCCAAAATAAACTATTAAAGTTGTATAAAAAGTAATAGAAATATTTTTTAAAAAATAGTAATGAAATTAATTGAATGTTACGAGTTCAGTATTTTTCAATTTTTAAACTTTAAAAATCTATCAAAATTTTTCTATTGATTCTATTTTTACGATCAATGTGAAATTTTATGCTCTTTCCAATAAACTAAATATAATATTTTAGACAAACGTTTTTTTTTTAAATTCACGCCCCCATTTTCAAATGTCTATTAAAAAGTAAATAATTAATTTATGTACCAAAGTTTTATATATCACAAATTGAAGATAAAAGATCAATAAATAATATATTCAAATTTAAAAACAAAAAAAGTAGTGTTTTTTAGAAATTTACCTGTAAAGTCCGAAGTTTAAAACCTTTTTTAAAAAAACACCCACGTTGTTTGTTTTTGTGTTGTTTTTTTTTTAATAAAACCTTGGTCCTTGCTCCTTTAATTGAAAAAAAAAATAGGGCTTGAATGACATTTTTCGAGGAGATATAAGCTCTGAAAGATGGCGGGTGGAATTATTCAATAGTTTTCATGAAATTTCTGACTCTGCTAGTATATCTCCTCTGAAATAATTAATGTTTGTATTTTTCGTTTGAAATTCTTTAAATCTAGTACTTTGGAATTAATTAAAACAATTTATGGAAATTTAAAAACTTATATCTCTCAAATAACTATTTAAATTTGTATTTAAATAGAAATGTTTAAAAATAATTATATACTTTTTCCTGAATAAGTGTTGCAGTGTGGCAAAATAGGAAAAATGAATTGTTTTGAGGAAGAAACGAACAAGGTGTTAAATTGAATTAAACAAACTAGAATTTATTTTGTGAAGAAACACATGAAAGAAAAGGGTACAGCACGTGTTTAGTTTGGCGTACCGTCTCTCGCTGTTAGCTGGTGAGAGGGAAAGTCTATTGTAGAGAGAGAGAGTGAGAAAGTCAATCCAGGCCATGGAGATAGAAAGCGTGTAAGGTGTACGTACTGTCTGTTGGCTCTTGCCCCACGCATAGTAGCAGGTGATGTGAGGCGCGCGCGCACCCTGAAAGGGGCCGGTTGGTCCGTCGACCTCTCAGGTCGGAAGCCGAATTAAAAAGAGTGAAGCAGCTTATGTCTCTTGCTTCTATAGTTGTTTCCAGTGGTCTTTTGCGCATGTGTGGATTTCCTTTCAAGGGGAAGTAACGTTGCCCATGTATGCGTATGTATGCGCGTATCTGTGCGTACATGTGTGTACGTTAGCGTGTGTATGTGTATGCAGGTGAATGTGAGTGTATGTACGCAAACGTGAATATATCTACGTGTGTGTACGTGCGCGCATATGTGTATGACAAGAAAAATGGCTTGAGATGTGAACGCGTGTTTTTGTGCTAGAAAAGGCTCGCACATAAGTCCCAAAGTTTCATTAAAAATCAATAATTATAGATTTTCTGTCTTGGATTAATAGATACATTTGTCTTAATGACGCATAGATTGTTCTTGGAAACAAAATGTACTTATTTTTAAGTTATGACTAAAATTAAATTTATCAATATTGTAAGTCGATACCCCCCCCCTCCTGAATAAATTTGGTATTGTGGCGACTGAAATAATTCTTCTATGAATATGAAAATAGCAGGAGTGAAAGATATAGATAAAAATCTCATGAGTTTGTGAAAATCTTGGAAATTAAAAATAAATCATATCTATGTTTAAAAGTAGATGTGGAGTCTCAGCTAATAACCAATTACCTTTCAATCCTGACGTCATCTTAGAAATCTGTTGATTATACTAGCATATTTATTCATTTTAAGTGTTTTTTTTCAGATTTCATATATAATACTAAATAGATGTTACTTCCAAAGCATTAATTATGTCATAATCTAAAAGAAAATTATAATCAATGCTTACGTTAAAGTGTAGTACTGGTTCTGATACTATACTTTATCTAGTCTGTCCTTGGTCAGTGAAAGAAAAATTCTTCTAAACTGGAGCATATTTTTGCTATGGGAGATAAATTCTGTGCTTTTTACTTTTTAAGACGATTTCATCTGGTTTTACGATTTTACTAGTAAGACTTAGAGATAGAAAAAGTTATCTAACCTAAAAAGTTATGATGGCCCGAAAATGGAGGATCATTTTATGTTTAACTTATATGCAAAACTAATTAATTATAAAATATTTTTTTTTGTAATGTTCACACGTAATCATTTGAAAAACTTAGAATCACATCTTTAGGAGGGATAGCTGAGGGCCTCATCTACTTTAGAATATATATATATAATTTAATTTTAATTTGATAAACTTCTTAAAGTTATCCTGGTGCTTATTCATAAAAATACACAGGGGAAAATATGAAAGTACTGTATGTTTGCAACAACAGATATCACATATAAATTTATTATGTCTTGACTAGCCACTATCTTATGTAACTCTAGAACCACATTTTCGACACATTTAGTCATTATCATAAAATCCTAGATTTCCTCCTAGAAACAACACCATCACAATTGCAGCATCTTTAGAGGAAGTAGTTCCTATTTCCCCCTAAATAATAAGTCCTTCTACCGCCCCCAGTCAAAACTGGGAGGAAAAATACACATTCTACAGATATTGTGCTTGCACCTCTCGTAACTGGATTATAAACTCATAGACATAACATAATCTTTTCATTTCCCGATTCAAAAATAATAAATTCTCCCTTCTCAAGTTCTGCCCATTCTCATTGGTTGAGACCTGACAATTCGATTATTCTATAATGTACCTCTTAATACATAAACAAACACTCCAGAACTTTTCAAATACTTTCATTATGGTGATACAAAAAAAATAAATCAAATACAAACATAACCTCTCATAAACAGAAAATTAAATACTAATAACCTTACACTTACCTATGCATACATTAACAACACACTACTATCGCCCCCCCCCCAAAGAAACCCTGAAAAAATATGTACAGGTATAATTTTTATTTTTCGATTTTGAAGCTATTTTTTTTTTTTTTTTACACTGCCATCCCCCAATTTTTTTGTTGTTTTATAGTATTTGTGGGTGGGTATCCTGATAACGATTATCAAGGTTACATTTGAGGCAAATACTTTGACACCCCCCTCACAAAATGGACGTTAACTGTTATGTTTGATTTTAGACAAATTATACTTCCTGTGGATTATTTTGTTTACTTCTCTTTTCCAGACTATTTATCGACACTGTTTATGTTTTTTTTTATAGGTAAAATTTTACCTTGGCTCCACGTCCACACTTTTTTTTAAATGCCGACCTTTACAGGGTTTCAACTATACTGATTAAGAAAATATCATTTTTATCCGACTAACACTGCCCCCCTCCATTTTTTGTTAGTTTATAGTATTTGGGGGGTGGGTATTCTAACAACGATTATCAAGGTTAAATTTGGGGCAAATATTTTGACTATCCCTTCTTTACAAAATGGAGTGTCTATTCTGATAGCTGTTCTTAACATGGGGAAGTTGGGGTGTCTATTCTAAAAGCCGTTCTTAACATAGAGAGGTTGGGGAGTCCATTCTGAAAGCTGTTCTTAACATGAAGAGGTTGGGTGTCTCTATTCTGAAAGCCGTTCTTAACATGAGGAGGTTGGCAGTTAGACAACAACAACAACCATACTTTAATTTTTTACGGGTGGGGGTGGGGGGCATGCTTCCACTGGGCAACACCAGTTAACGGGTCCTGCTAGTATTAAAATTGTAAAAAAATCATTCTAATTATGCTTTTAAAACGCTATCTTGTTAGAAATGGGTGATCACCGTATGTATATGCGAGACTGATCTCTCACTCTGAATTCTAAAATAATTGTTTTACCCAAGTTTTTCAAGATATTCAAACGTAATAATCTAAAAAAGTAGATCTATCTGTTATTTTTTTGGGAGGGGGGCGCACCTAGAGTTCTCACCTACAAATTTACCAACTGTTCCTTAAATTATTTAATATTAAAATAGTACTAAATATTCTTTAACGTTTTCTTGTATAATGTTAAAAATATCTTAACTGTAGAATGTATGGTAATGAAATTATTTGCCTAAATATTAAAAATAAAAGAGTTCCTTATTAAATTAAAACCAAAAAATATGCTTGGAAGGGGCAAAACATATTTTTCAGTTTCAATTTCATAGGTAATGTTTTTACCAAGAAACCAGACAAAACTAATACAGAAAAAACTGTTTAAACACTTCAATATAGTCAATTTTTCTTTAATTTTCAATTTGGCTTTTTTTTTTACCTTTTTTACCATTTCTTGGTAAAAAAAGGCCAAAAAAAAAAAAGCCAAAGTGGCTTCGCTTTTGAATTTGGCCTTTTTTTTCTGAAAAATTTGGCTTCAAACATTTATTGTAGTCTGGCAGCTCTGTTCTAGGCTGACAACAAACGCCCTCTACCGGCCGTTCCTGAAACTAAAATGCGCGTAGTAAAGTGACTTGTCACAACGCGGGAGAATTTTTTAGCAGACATTTGAAATAACAAGAAAGTTTTCAGAAATAAAAAAATGTTTCATTTTTCTGTGTTACGTAGTTTTTGATGCTTTTTAATTGATCTAAAAAATTAACTTTTCACAAGCGGTTTACAAATACATTTTTATTTATGTTTTTTTTTCTTTTAATTATAGAACTTGTACAATAGGCACCTCCAAAAGTCACCACAAAATTAGCCCCCCCCCCCCATATATGTAACTTTATTATAAATTAATATTATCAATATAACTTTTGGGTACTCATGCAGATAGTGATCCATGCTGAAATAATAAAGTTATTATTTAAAAAGCTATTCTTAACATGGGGTGGGGAGGGTGTTTTGTACCTATTCTGTACTTTAACCTTGAATAAAAATACATATCATAAAACTTTAATTAAACGTGGAAATAGGATTTAAAATGTGGGGAAAATGGCTTACCGTACAAACAAAAGCATAATAAACAGAAGGCGAGGCCGGTACTCAACTATCAGGAACTAAACGAGCACATAAATCCTTTTACAGCCTGCACGGATGTATGTACCGAGAAGTTGAGGGAATGGCGGCAAGAAAATGATCCTAATATATTTATTTTATATTTTTAATCAGAGAGGGACATTATGAATAGAATCACTACTGAGAAGGAGGACATATTTTCTAAAGATCTTCCTGAATTATATTGAAAATTAAATTCAACATTATTTATAACTTTTCTCATTTATTTTTCTGATTTAAATTTTTTATTTTTTAAACTTGGTAATTTCCCAAATTAAGAAATATTACTAGAATGTGTAGAAATTCCACAATTGCTCATTTGAAATGAAGTTTTCTGAAAAGTTGATATGTTATAATTTTAGATGATAGTATCATTTTATTGTAAAAGTTTATTGTTTTGCATCATGGAATTCAATCATTCGACCAACTATTCCTCTGGCCTTCATCAGGTGGTAACCGCGACGGATAGGAACTTTGAATCTCCTAACTGCATTCTCAGCCATCACTGCCATCCGTAGTTGTTGTCGTCTCACCACATTTTGACCAAGTAAACGAAGGTCAGAGAAATAGTTGGCTGGAACGTTGTGAATAAACAAACCAATAAAAGATGAAAAACAACAACTAATAAAGATGAGACTAATAGTCCGAAATAAAAATGAATTAATAAAATTAACAATATAATGCTCATCTTAAAAATGAATTCCAATTAAGGAATAATATATATATACCAATCGGTACGGACCCGACTATGGAAGATCAGATAATAAATAAATAGATCTAATGTATCTGTGCTGGATCTTTGTAAAGCATACCTGTGTTTTCATGCGACGGAACATATTTTCATTGTGCGGAAAGTTGGTTGGACACCTTCCTGTGGGTGGCTGGCTTTGTATTGCAGATTCATTCATCAAACGGAGAGTCTCTGATGTCACCACCGGATGGGATGACAAAATTAATGATGCCCCTCTCAATACAATGGTCAAAGAGGTCCTCACCAGAGTGCACAAAAAAGATCCAGCACGGGGCAGACATCTCTTACCGGACGGGTTAGAGTGTGAACCAAAGCAACGAGCGAGATGCTCCTCCGTTGACAGCTCAATACGATCATGAGCCTGGGGAACGAATATGCACTATCAATGGAGGTGTCCCTGGTCAGATAAAGCATAAATAAGGCAGACTGTTTAACAAGGGTACCTCAAAGATGGCTTGATGCCATAAAATGTTGAACCTACGCAACCTCCCTGTGCCGCATATATGATCGCTGGTTAATCTAATCAGATTAAGGAAATCCACCAACAAAGTGAGCAACCTGGAGTCAAGCAGACCCTATATTTTGCTAAGTTGGTTGAACCAGGAGTGCAAAGGGCAGATGTCATGGAAGTGGTCAAAAACTGCGTGGAATGCCAGTCCATTGAACCGGCACCCGTTCACTGGGAAAAGGGGAAGTTAGAAGTTAGGAGCCACTGGAGCCGGCTAGCGATAGACATTACTCATCACAATGGTGAGGATTTCCTGACTCTCATTGATTGCGGTCCGTCAAGGTTTGCCATATGGTGCATGCTGCTTCGACAAGATACAGTCACTATTGTCCGTCAACTAAACAATATTTTCCTTGGACGTGGACCTCCAACAGAGATATTGCTTGACAATGGTGCTGCATTTAACAGTGAGCAGTTTAGGAAGTTTACTGACAGCTGAAGAATACATCTGAGGTATCGATGCGCCTATGTACCTAGTGAAAATAGGATCATTGAACGGAATCATCGAACCATTAAAACAATCACGGCTAGATCAGGTTGCACAGTGTTTGATGCAGTTTATTTGTACAATGTAACCCCAAAAGATGATGTTTCGCCCTCTACGGCGCCGGCTGATACATTGCATAGGTATCACGTTAGGGTGAAGGGCATAGAGATGAACCCGCTGCCTGAACTGGAAGTAGCCGGAGAGAGAGTGAGGAAAGGGGATGTTGTGTGGATCAAAAACCCACGAGGAAAGTGCACGACAAGGTATGGAGTCGGGCGAGTCACTGAAATAATCAGCCCACAAGCGGTGCGGGTCGATGGCGTGTCCCATCATGTTAAAAACATACTGGTTATTAACGTAAACATCACTAGACGACATGAGCGAATCAGAGTCAGAATCTAGCGAGGCATCGCTCTGGATTGCAGCACCACCATCAGACAGTGACTCTGAGATTAGTAGCCTTCCAGAAGACATAGAGAGTAGTAGCCTCCCAGAAGAGACAGAGGTGCTCGACCCTCAGACCGCAGACAAAAGCACAAGTGAAGATGAGGCGTGTGTCGTTCCCCCCTCGAGGAAGCACCTGGCGAAGATGATCACCACTCCCTTGCCATCTCTGTGATCATGAGATCAAGGGCAAGTGTGGGGAAAATGGCTTACAGTACAAACGTCCTTGTGTCTGTCTGTCCTGTGAGTTGCACGCGTCGAGAAAGAAAGAAAGAGTCTATCATGGCGGCTGTGATGTTTTGTAGTGACGTTTTGTAGCCTCATATAGGATGTCCTTTTCTCTTCCCTGCAACCTCTATCTCACAGAAGAGACGTTGCGAGCCTGTCTCTGCTTTATCGTTATTTTCATGGCAAGTGCTCTTTATCTGTTTCTTTCTTAGAACTGCACACCTGTGGAACTCTCTTCCTGTTGCTTGCTTTCCAGCTGACTACACTATGGTCATCTTAAAGTCCAACATAAACAAGTTCTTGATGAGCCGTTCCCCTTAAGTAATCCAATTTAACAAATTTCCGCTACTAACAATTATTACGACATTGTCCCATTAACCACTGTATGCTTATTGACCCTTATCCTCGAGTGGCCTCTGGGCCTTGATAAGTGGTGACTTCTTTGTAAAAAAAAAAAAAGTACCTTTTTTTTAATGCAAATATAAAAATAGAAGTTTTATTCAGTCTTTATTTGAACTTTTAATGAGTAAATTATAACCTTTATAATATGTTTATGTTTGTTTTTTTTTAATTCATGTTCTGTTTTTTTTTTACTTTTAGAATAAAAATATATTATGAACTAAGAAGTATGGCGTAGTTTGCTTGAAGCATTGTTAGAGAATGAAAGGTATTTTTAGAAGGCTAGAATAATGCAGGAATGTGTAGTCGTTGTAAGAAGATAAATAAATATATGAATAATAAATAATTCAATTTTTTTTCTTTTTTTATTTATTTATTATTTATTTATTATTAGGAGCTTTGGAATTAAATACAACCCACAGTTAAAATTCAGGTAGATAAATTAATAAATATATATTAAAAAAAAAAAATTAATGAATAAATAATAAATAAATAAAAAACGAAAAAAAAAATTGAATTATTTATTATTCATCTATTTATTTATCTTCTCACAACGACTGTACATTCCTGCATTGTTTTAGCCTATTAAAAATACCTTTTATTATAGACTGTTTTTGATTTATTTTTAATATATATATTTATGAACTGTTTTCCCAATAATATGTTTATGAACTGTTTATTTTTTTAATTCATGTACTGTTTTTTCTTTTTTTTTTTTTTTTACTTTTATAATAAAAATATATTATAGACTGTTTTTTTTTTTTTTTTTAATGTTTATGAACTGTTCTTTCCCCCAATAATATGTTTATGAACTTTTTTTTTATCAAACAAAAATAGAACTTTTATAATGAAATATATATTATGAACTATTTTCCAAACATCAGGTGTTAGTAATTTTTATAGATAATAAAGTCTCAAAATACAACTTTTATAAAAAAATTTAGGTAAACGTTGATATCGGTATACCTTGGCCAGCTAAAAACAATTGTCCGGATCCATCAAAGTTAAAAATTGAATCGGAAACTCGAAAACAAAATGAAACAAACTTTATTGTTATTTGTAAGAAATTTCTTTCTCACACAACTCAGTTTCCTCCCTGCAGAAGCAAATGAGTTCCACAAACAAAAGCCATACCTTTAAACTCAAAATTTATTCACAATGTAACAGCAATGAAAGTTCTTTGGTTCTGGTATAGTCCTTTTGCAAAACAGTGGCCCGATTTGCTACCATACGCATGGAGCTTTTAGTATGAATTCCTATTGTTGGAATGTTAGTTCACTGTTCCTTTGGAAGGATCCATGAAGATCATGGAGAACACAGCGGGAATGATGGTGCCTATAATCAGGCATAATGTGAGCCCCTTGGGACTCAAGAAGAAATAAGATAAGATCCAATAATTGGATAATAACATGACGAATAGTTTCTTGAATGTCCTCCTTGATTTGAATAGGTTCAGCAAAATAAGTTGTCTCTGCTTGTAGAGATGTGTTCTTCGTTCACCGACTGTTTGGTCTCCATGAAGAAATTGTCTTGGCTCCCTAGTGAGTGAACCGCTGGTTTGAATTTATACCGTTCCGTGTTCTTTCTTAGACTGAAAAATAAACGCATGAATACAAAAAAGGCACCAAGTCAAATCACCTGACATATTCAAATTTAAACCAATCACAGACCGGCTACTATAGCCGTATGGCCGGCCTAAAAGAAAGATGGTGGTTGTGTGTGGAATGTCTCACACACTGCCAAGGAGGAAAGGAAAAAGTAATGGATAATCATTACTTCTTTCTCAATACAAGTTAATTGATAAAACAGTCGGATAAACGATGAATAGCAAGTCAATCGAATAAACATAAGTCTTAAGTTAGACAAATTTCTAATTTCAATATGTTTTAATTCAGTTAAATTTCTTAACTTTGATATGATTATTTGTTGACAATTCAAATTGAGATTCAAAATTTATAAGTTTAATTCAGTTAAACTTTCTTCATATTACACTGCCAAGGAGGAGAGGAAAAAGTAATGGATAATCATTACTTTTTTCCAATACAAGTTACTTACAACTTTAATTCAATTAAAAAATTTTTAATATTAATATATGTGTGCCACTGTCTGTTGTCAATTTTCAGTTAAAACTTCAAAATTCTCATGCATCCAGACATTAGCTAATTTCCACTATATAGAATGGCCTGAGGAGCTTCATCCTTACAATTAGAACAAACCACTCCCTAAGGTATCTTGCCGATTAACTCCTATGCAGCTGAAATGGTACCAGCTGTCACAGGAATTGCAGCACACCATTTGCGATGTTCCCTCATTAGGAACTGAACAGGTTGGACAGAAAAAGGTACCCCCTTCTTCTATAAAAGTTGATGCAATATCATCTTTACCCTTAATTTCCAAGGGCACAAGATTTTTTAAGGAATGGACCTGTTCGCACCCATCCTTAAGAACAACCGTGGAACGAACATTATTGTCGCTTCCAGTATTTAATTCAATTATTTTACCAAGATTCCAAAATTGTCTGGTTTTGTTTGGAGTCTTAAAAATTACTATCTCTCCAACAGATAACTTGGGAGCACAATTGCTCCCGATTTTGGCATCAACTTCTCTTAATGACAAGAGGTAATCATCATGCCAGATACGATTGAATTTTTCAACAAATTTATTCCTCATTTTGAGGAATGTAATAAGGCAGTCCTATTTGGAGGGTCAGGACATAATTCAGCATCATAATTATTAATAAACAAACGAGGTTGATATCCTGTTCGAAGAAAATGATTTGTCGGCAGAAGCAATATAAGTGAGGGGTCTGTCATTTATTACTTTTTGCACATCAGAAAGTGCAGTCAGAAATTCAAAATAATCCTACTTTCTTCTGCCCAACAGTTTCCTCAAACATTGTTTGACAGTTTTAATTTGTCTCTCCCAGGCTTCCCTCTCCCAGACAGAGTAAAGGGGAATTGTTTGATGGACGATGTGTATGGATTTAAATTGTTCCTTCAACTCATCTGATTCGAGCACGTTCGATAACAATATTCCGGACGCAACAAAAGATTTCGCGTTATTGGAATATACATGCGTAGGGATATCAAATAAATTGGTAAACCTAAAAAAGCCAGCATAAAAGAGCGGGTGCTCATGTCCGACAATAATTCCAAGTGAATTGCACGCAAACTCATGCATGTAAAGAGTAATATGTACATTTTAACTTCTACCCCTCCAACTTTTATAGAAAATTGACCGGTGAAATCCACACCGACTTGTTTGAATGGGCAAATAAAGTTCACCCTATCAGCAGGCAATAATGATCCTGCAGGTGACTTACAAGGCAGATCATATATTTTGTGCCTCGAGAACAGAGATATAATTATCTGCAAAAATTAAGCTTGCAAAAATGCCAATATTATTCCAAAACGGAATTATGTAACCACAAATAAACACGCTAACGAATTGGCCGCCAGCGATTAATAAAGCCAAAATTTGGGCAAAGCTCTAACGAATATGATCGAATTATACATTTATAACCGAATTTGAACTTCCCGAGCTACTAAAGATGCCGAACAAGTGTGTGTGTGGTGGGGGGTGGGGGGGAAATGAAACCCTTTCCTATCGTATAAAGATATTTTTTTTTTTTAATAATAATAAAATTTCAACTCACATTATCATTTGAAACTGACAACAGCAGCACAAAAAATTTATGCATTAAACATGGCATCACAATTACAAACAACATTAGCAGTCTCAATTTAAACACGCTAATGAAATGGCGACCAGAGATTAATCTCAAAACACATTCAAAGTGTGACTTTTACAATTAACATTTAAATTGAGGAAAAAAAAAATCATTAACGGTTTCTCTATTCCTGTTTTTTTTTTTACGTCTACAGAATTTGAACGAAAGTTTTTTTCTTTTTCAATTTAGTCACGTACAAATGATCTACGTGGGATCTTAATTCGGAAAAAAATCCAATTATAATACCCTAGTAACTTACGACCCCAATTTCAAGGTCGAATTAAATTATTATCTAACGCAATTTTAAATGTAAGAAGAATTCCAAATTTTTTTCTTACTTTTTAAGAGTGCAAACATATCGTCAATCGAAACTTACTAAGTCTTATTAGTTTTTAGCGACAAAAGTTAACATTAACGAAATAAAATTACTTTTCTGATTTAATGAAACAGAAAAATTTTTTTTATCTTTTAATCTGCTCAAATATGGAAAAAAAATTCTGCTCGTCTTAAATCAAGAATTTATACAAATTATAACTAATCATTACGTTAGCAAAAAAATGAGATCTTATTACGCTTTGCAAAAAAAAAACTGAGAATATATTTAAACTAGCCATTTGCAAAAAATGAGAATCTAAACATTTGCACAAAGAGAATCCTTTTTTTTTTCTACGTTTTGCAAAAAAAATGAGAATGTAAGAAATTTCTTTCTCACACATTTCCTTCCTGCAGAAGCAAATGAATTCCACAAACAAAAGCCATACCTTTAAACTCAAAATTTAATCACAATGTAACAGCAATGAAAGTTCTTTGGTTCTGGTATAGTCCTTTTGCAAAACAGTGGCCCGATTTGCTACCATATGCATAGAGCCTTTAGTATGAATTCCTATTGTTGGAATGTTAGTTTGTTGTTCCTTTGGAAGGATCCATGATGTTCATGGAGAACACAGCGAGAATGATGGCGCTTATAATCAGCCATAATGTGAGCCCCTTGGGACTCAGGAAGAAATAAGATAAGATCCAATAATTGGATAATAACATGCCAAACAGTAGTAGAATGTCCTCCTTGATTTGAAATAGGTTCAGCAAAATAAGTTGTCTCTGCTTGTAGAGATGTGTTCTTCGTTCACCGACTGTTTGATGTCCGTGAAGAAATTGTCTTGGCTCCCTAGTGAGTGAACCGCTGGTTTGAATTTATACCGGTCCGTGTTCTTTCTTAGCCTGAAAAATAAATGCATGAATACAAAAAAGGCGCCAAGTCAAATTACCTGACACATAATTTAAACCAATCAAAGACCGGCTACTATAGCTGTATGGCCGGCCTAAAAGAAAGATGGCAGTTGTATGTGGAATTTCTCACACAGTATTACCAGAAAAGTTGTATTTCTCCTGTTATTATTTTATTGAGAACGAGTTACTATTTGGTTATCTTTCTTGCTAAAATAAAAGTTGCAGTTTAAGGAAACTAAAATATGAAGAAGAAAATGGGACATTAGTCGTGTTACACCAGTAATAAGAATGCCACTTGATTGGATAGTGAAATTGGCGTCATCTATCTTCTATCTTCTTCTTCTATCTATTTATCTTCTTCTTTTTCTATCTTCTATCTATCTATCTTCCTTTTATCTATCTATCTTCTTCTTCTATCTTCTTTCTTCTCTTCTTCTTCTATCTATTCTTTTCGTCTATCTTCTATTCTTCTATCTTCTATCTACTTTCTATCTTCTATTCTTCTATCTTCTATCTACTTCTATCTATCTTCTATCTTCTATTCTTCTATCTTCTATCTACTTCTATCTATCTTCTTCTATCTTCTATTCTTCTATCTTCTTTTTTCTTCTCTTCTCTTCTATCTTCTTCTTCTATCTTCTTCTCTTCTCTTCAGTTGAACATTTATTTTCCGGTCAAAATAATTATACCATCGTGATTATCTCATTTAAGAAATGTCAAATATCAAATTTTCACGAACATCGATTTGGAACAAATCAAACTATGACTGATTTCATATATTTACCGACGAAGATCATAATTACTCGAATTCAAAATGTAAACAATGTATAGGAAATGTGAATGGATTTG
Organism: Euprymna scolopes; assembly: GCF_053919585.1. Taxonomy (NCBI): domain Eukaryota; kingdom Metazoa; phylum Mollusca; class Cephalopoda; order Sepiida; family Sepiolidae; genus Euprymna; species Euprymna scolopes. The sequence continues at coordinate 79,491,742 of NC_136484.1, forward strand.
CTGACTTTCTTCTGTTAATATAAGGAGGCTGTGCTGAAATAAAAACATTTGAAAACATTGCCATTTATAATGCTACTCTTAATATTTCCAGGGGATCTTTTTTAAATCAAAGGTCATTATCAGATGGTAACTACTTAATGCTCAAAATAGCAACTACTTAATGCTCGAAATACCAAATACCAAATAGCCATTAAACATTCCTCTCTACTAATATTAACAAATAGATTCAAAATCCAATTAGATTTTCTCATTGTTTATACGATCCCGAGCAACGCCGGATAGCCCTGCTAGTTTTATAAATAAAATGAAATATTGAAATTGATACTATCAAAAAACAATATTCTTTTGGCAGGATTGAAGTTAAGTTGGCGATTAACCTCGAACCCAAAACAACCAAAAACGAAAGGGACACAAATCGAGTCACTGACTGCGTATTATCGAAATATATTTTTTTAATGGAATTTGGAATTTAAATTCACGTTTAGTAATATTTTTTGGGTAATGCTGAAGATGCGCACTCCCTTGTTTACTGAAGTGACGTCAGACAAATTTTAGTTACGGGTATATAAATTGGGTGCTAGTGCACTTAGTGATCCGCGCTATTTTTTAAATCGTATTTCCAAGTTTAATTAAAGTTTTATGATATGTTTTTTATTCAATTATAAGGTTAAAGTATAGAATAGTTCAAAACACCCTCCCCTCCCCTCCCCATGTTAAGAATGGCTTTTTAAATAATGTTATTATTTCAGCACGGATCACTAATACCATAAATTGTTTAAATTTCTTCAACAAACAAATGGAAGGAAAAAATCTTTTAATAATGAGATTTTTTAAATATTAATCTTTTTCTCTTATTAAAAATGTACCGCTAAAAGACATCAGATTTCTCGTAATAATTACCTTTTTGGTGCACACGTCTCAGTGTACCCCTAACTTATGGTTTAGATCTAGGGAACAATATGTGTTTTGTAAAAAAGAAAAAAATTAAATTGTTAGGTGAAAGTACAGAATACTTACAACCCCTCCACCAATTCTGCAAAAGTATCAAAACAATTCTGTTCATATTGTTTAAAATTTTTTAAATTATAAAAAGTTCTATTTTGTGGGAAAAAGCCACTCGAACTTCTCAAAGTAAATCAGGAAATAAATTGCAACAAAGATATGTTGCAACCTTTCGCTTTAGGTAATGTATTACCTTGGTCTTGTAAAAGATTATCAAAGATCAATTCCACTGGAAAAATAAGTCAACTCAATTACAACAATCTGTTCATTAACTGAAATTGGTGCCAAAAAGCCCTGATGATCGTTCCCAGAAGACCCTATTATATGCTTGCACATCCAATCAGAACAATCGTACAACAACACCTATTGCTATAAAATTGGTGGGAATTTTTAGGGTAAACTTTCCATCTCTCCCTAGCCAACAGCCGGTAAGTCCTGTTCTTGTATTTCCAACCCCCCCCCCCCAGCCAAAATGAAAATCAACTTCCATTTGATTTTTATAGATGTCCTATGCTTTAAATGTTAATCCCTCCTTAAACAACTGCGACAGAACCATTCATCCTCTTCTGGTGGTGGCCGGCTTATCCCTACACACACTATAAATTGCACTGGTCACAACATATCATCGCCGATCCATCATCTGGAAGGTCACATTCAGGGCAAATCCAAAGTCGTTCATTATTTTGATCTGGGGCCTCTTCCTCCTGATCGTCTTCTGGTTCCAAGAGTTCCTCATTAACATCCAAGGTTTGTACAGCTTGTAGTTCTAATGGATATAAGTGGATTATACTGTGATTGTGCATGATTCCATCACCTTGCATTACTTGAGCCGAATGCACCAGTCCATCATTTCCATAGAATAGTTTAATGACTCTTCCTAATGCCCAGAAGGGTCTTGCTTTGTTAGGTAATTTGATAGACACAATGTCTCCAACTTGGATAGTATTACTGGTCAAAGTATTCATTTCTAGATGTTGCTCTCTAAGAGAAAGCAGGTAGTCTTCCTTCCAAATTCTCTTAAATTCCTTTAGTAGCCCATCTCTATTTCTAAGAGAAGCTATTAATCTTTGTTTGGTGGGTACTTCGAATTCATTAATATCGGTGTTCTCCAAACGCACCAGAAAGTTGGGATTCAAATCTGGGTGCAGGAAGTGATTGGGTGTGATTACCTCCCAGACGGATTGGTCAGAGCTTATGTAAGTTAGAGGTCTATCATTTACTGCACGTTGTATGTCTGAGACTGTGGTAAGAAGTTCAGTCTGAGAGCACACTGATCTTCCTATAGACTTATAAAGGCATTTCTTCAACGTCTTAATCAGCCTTTCCCACACACCTCCATACCAAGGAGAATGTAGTGGTATCCTCACATGTTTTAAATTGTAGATCTTGTATTTATTTTGAAACTCTTCTGCAGTGAGTGCCTGTTGAAGTAGGTTTCCTCCTGCAATGAAGGCCTTAGCATTATCGCTATATAGGTGTGATGGTAAACCCCACATATTGGCAAATCTGGTGAAGGCCAGAACAAAGGAATGAATTGTCATGTCCTCCACCAATTCCAGATGCACTGCTCTTATCTCCATACACGTAAAAATTAATATGTAAACTTTAGACCGCTGACTAAGATTGTCAACCCACAGGTGCCCAGTGTAATCCATACCAGTGTGCAAAAATGGTCTGACTAGATTGACTCGACACCTGGGTAAATTCGTTAATCTTGGATAAGTGAAAGGGATAGCATTAAACTTGCGACACGGTCTGCACTCCCTTAAAACTTTTTTGACGGCTTGCCTTCCTTAAGGGATCCAAAATCCAACCAAATGAGTCCTACTGAGAGTAGTGGGTACTCCAAGATGTTTGACTTCTTCATGCGTGTCCGTTATGATCAGAGCTGTCAATCGATGATTCTTCCCCAAAATCAACGGATTCAATACTTTGTATTTGTGTGTGAGATTTCTTCCCATCCTACTCCTTGAACGAATCAATCCAGCTTCATTCAAAAATAAGTTTAGTTGCCCTACTTTGGCCAGAATCGGTTTTCCTTCGGGACAGCGCAAGAAATCCAGTTCCAAAGGGAATGCTTGCTCCTGCATTGATTTAAACAGATAGTTTGTTGCTAACTGTGTAAAATCCTGTAGTTTGCCTCTAATTTTGTAGACAAATTCATATACCTTGGCCATTACACCCAATAGTTTTTTGTAGTTGGAAAATCTATTCAAACAAATGATAGATTCGTTGTTCCCACCCTCTAGAGTACAAAAGAGACCCGCGCGGAGCACTTGTTTGTTTTCAGCACTCAAACAGCCAAGGTCACTGTTTGGCCAGGAAATGGTCTTGTCTGCCAACCAAACCGGTCCGGAACACCAAAAGGAAAAATTTTCTATAAACTTGGTTGTTGTTAATCCTCTGGTTATCAAGTCCGCTGGGTTCTGTTTCGAGGGTACATATTTATAGTTTATAGTCAAATTATGGTTTTTCTTAATCAGTTCCTCCATACACATAATATCATTTAATCTGTTTTTTACAAAGACACTCTTGTTGTTGGTTACCTTTGTCATTAACCAAGTCAATACAATTTGTGAGTCAATGGCCAGATTCAATTCCACAGTTCTCATTCTTCCATAGGTCTCCAATATCTTACCAATTCACTTTATAGCGAGGAAGGCAGCTAACAGTTCGAGGGTTGGCAGAGTCTTTGTCTTTAATGGCGCAACTTTAGCCTTGGCGAAGAGCAACGAACCCACCCCTCCTTGGATGACATAAATGGTAAATCCATAGGCCTTTCTTGATGCATCTGAAAAGATGCATAAAGAGGTATCTTCATTTTCATTTAACGCTCTTCTTTTGAATGACAGTGAGTTCAGCTGAGACAGTTCATAAGAAAGAGATCTCCAAGCAGATTTCATTTCTTCAGGTAGTGTCTCATCCCATTCCAAACCTGCCTTCCACATGTCTGCTACCAGAATTCGGCTCTGAATTGTGACTGGGAGGCAAAGGGATAAGGGGTCAAATACTCCTGAAGCTGCAGAAAGTACAAGTCTCTTTGTAGTCAGGTCAGGGCTACAAAATCTCTGAGCGATACTGATAGTGTCATTAGTGGGGTCGTATCTGTACCCTAAGACCTTTTCCCATGTGCAACCGTGGGAGGTTAGTGTTTCTTCAAGTAACATTGATTTCCGTAACTCGGAACAATTTGTGTTGAAAGAACGAAGTTCAAACCCGCCCCTTTGCAACTTTTTTCTCATTTGTTGGTAAGTGCTACACAATTCGCTCTTAGAATCGCAGGTAGTAACGAGATTGTCCACGTAAAATCTTGATTTTAGTACACTGGAACACTCGTCGGCTGGAAATTTGTTTGCATGAAATTTTAAAATGCAGTTCAATATAAATGGACTAGCGTTAAATCCAAATATAAGCGTGGTATAACGGTAACACCTCAAGTAGCCTCCCTGCTTCAGGAAAAAACAAAATCTGTTTTTGTCTGATGTTTTTGATAGCTTTATCATCAGAAACGCATTTCTGATGTCCCCCAACAGATTATATTGGTTCGTTCTAAACAGCAAGGTTAAATTCAATATATCTCCAGTCAAGTTTACTCCTGAATAAGCCACCTCATTTAAGGAAACTCCTCCTTTAGTCTTCAACGAACAATTGAAGACTGGTCTGATCTTGATTGTAGTGGTTGTGTCAAACTTAAACACCGGACGGTGAGGAATCCAAATATATTTATGGTATGAGTTTGGCAGGCATTCAAAAGGCTCAATGATGTTCTCTGCTTCCTGGTCTGCAAACACCTGCAAATAATTTTCATACAAATTCCTTCTTTCTAAATCGCCTACAACCCTGTCAAGCACTTTGAGGGCTACATGATAGTTAGAGTTAACCTTGGCTAGTTTATCAGTATGCCATGGCAGTTGTACCCAATAACAATTTTCTTTAAACTCTATGTGACTCATAAAAGTTTCCACCTTTTTGGCATCATAGTCAGACAGTTCCTCCTCCGCAGAGATTCCCAAGGATTCGACACTGTATATCCACTCTAATCCCCTTTCCACCGCACTTTCAGTAAATACATCCACATATGGGTCCGGATAAGTGGAGACAGCTTCAAGGACACTGTTAACAAGAGCATCTTACAGAGTCTATAGTTTCTTGATATGCAGTCATCACGGGAGAGTCAATTATCCTATGCTGCTCATGCAGAAAATTTCTCGGATCACCAAATGGTATGATTCCCTTGGGAGTCGACCAGGCCATTCCATTCATACATCTAATCATTTCCCATGGCCCCATAAATTGCAAAAGATCTACTCCTAATAGTCCATCGAGTAATATCTCGGGAGAATCGTCTAGATCAGTGTCTAGTTTAAAGTTCAATTCTTGAAGAGTTTTGATTACACTAGGAAGTTGATCAACCCTGTGACGTAGATCCATTTCATCATCTATTAACACAGGCAGTTGCCGGGAGATTCCTGATGGAAACAACACCGTTGTAGTTATTTGTTGGAATCTGCAGCGTCTTTTCCCCAAAAATGTGACTATTTCCAGATCTTCGTTAAGTACTGACCTACGGTCTCATTGAAGGTTACGCAGAACTCTTCCACTAAAATATGAATTCTGGCTCCCAGTGTCCACCATACATCTAGCTAGAACCGTTCTATTCCCCCTCTTGAGAATAATTTTGGAAATAGGGAGAAGACATTGTCGGTCACTCACACCTGTATTAATACAACCGTTCAAGACAGAAGCATCGGGACACATGGGTGTTGTATGATTATACTCAGAACACCTAAGACCGGGGTTCTTAAAGGGGTTTTTCATTGGACATCTATCTCCAAAATGGTCGGAGCTGGTATACCTGAAACAAAGTCCTAACTCTCTGCATTGCTGCTGTCTTTGTTCAAAGCTAGAATAATTTTTGCAGTCTGAAGCCTCTAGTCCGTCTTGTAAACAAAGGTTACAGGATTTGTATTTTTCTTTGACATGGAAGTTTTCCAACGTTGATGGTGTCAATCTTTCTCTAGGCGGGCGGGTAATAAGCCGGGTGTCATTCCTTCTGTATGTATTCGGTCCTGTTCTGATTTGGGTTGTTCTCCAGGATTTTAAAATTCTAGTTTCACCATCAAGAATGGAGATGAGACGGGTAAGGAGTTTCTTCTACTCGCACTAATTCCTCCCTAAGGCGAGCTGGCAATCGTTGAAAAAGAATGTGACCCTTTTTTCAAGAATCTATAATGCATGGATGAATCAAGTTCAGCTAATTCATATTTCAACTGCAATAGGTAGTCCTTAAAGATATTGGAATCATAACGGTTTCTAGGTTCCAGAAAAAACAGTTTAGAGAATATTTCTTCCCTTATAGCTTCTTCATCCCAGTAATCATCCTTGAGGATCTGTAGAGCAACCTCATAATTGTCAGAGTTTTCATGCAAATGGTGTATCATTCTAAAGGGTTGTCCAGATAAACATGTTTTTAGAAACGTCAATTTTTCTCTTTTGGACTTCAGTCTAGAAGTACAATACTCAAATCGAGTTAAAAAATCTCTGAAAGCAAACTTATTATCTACATCAAGTCCGTCAAATTGAGGACACTTAACGATAGGTCTAGATACCGAAGGTAGTCCTTGAGCAAGATTCTCCATATCCCTTATAGGGTAAGGGGGAGGCAGCACATCCTCATATACTTCCACGCTCAAGGCATCCAGATTTTTCTTGACTTCTTTCATAAACTCTAAAGTATCTCCACTGACAGATATCACCTCTTCCCGGGGCAGTAACACTGTCAATTTGGTCTGTATTTTCTTAATTTCTGTCAGACGCATATCAATATGATCCCTGTAATTCTCAAAGATACAGGCATTTAAAATATCACAATGATTCAATTTTTTCAAAGAGTTTTTGATCACTAGTTTGTGTTTTTCCTCATGATCCAATAACTCTGTTAGTTTATCCTTTTGTTCAGAATCCATTATTAAGCGAAGGTCGAAGTTAGTATTGTAAAGAATCTAATTTGTTGCAAAATTGTGGGAAAAAGCCGCTCAAACTTCTCAAAGTAAATCAGGAAATAAATTGCAACAAAGATATGTTGCAACCTTTCGCTTTAGGTAATGTATTACCTTGGTCTTGTAAAAGATTATCAAAGATCAATTCCACTGGAAAAATAAGTCAACTCAATTACAACAATCTGTTCATTAACTGAAATTGGTGCCAAAAAGCCCTGATGATCGTTCCCAGAAGACCCTATTATATGCTTGCACATCCAATCAGAACAATCGTACAACAACACCTATTGCTATAAAATTGGCGGGAATTTTTAGGGTAAACTTTCCATCTCTCCCTAGCCAACAGCTGGTAAGTCCTATTCTTGTATTTTCAACAATTTCTATATGTTTACAATGTAAATAAAAATGGTTTCGTTTTTTATTTAAAAAAAATCTATGTTCTTTTTCATTTCCAGCAGTTTTTTATCAATAAAATTGAATTTAAATTCAAAATACTATTACAAAAATATACTGCGATACACCCTTTTAGCGATACGTTTTTAATAAAGAAAAAGATTTATATTAAAATAGGTCAATATTAAAAGAAATTTAGGATATTGTTTAAAATAAAAGAAAAAAAATTCTGTTTATATTGATTTGTTTCGAAAAATAAGTTCAGCTTATTTGTAAACTGAACGATATGCGGTCGCTGTTTCCATGCATACAAACCGGTGACTTGATATTTCTGTCCCTTTCGTTTTTGGTTTGGGTTGTTTTGGGTGTGAGGTTAATCGTCACCTAAACTCCAATCCTGCCATTTTTTTTTATAAATAATTTTTATTAAATCCAGAGATTAAAAAAAAATTTTTTTAGCAGTTTAGATCTTTTTTTATTGAATTACTTCTGCATAATTTTATAAATAAAATGACAAACAAATAAAGATAATTAGAAATGATAATGAAGCCATATTGAAATTGACAATAGTAGAAAACAATTTTTTTTTTTACAAACAAAGATAATTAGAAATATTAATGGGTGCAGCTGAGGTAAGGTCCCACAGACGAGCGTCGTTCTGACATTCGGAAAATTTAGGTTAACAACTGGTGAATCTACCAAAATGTAATCCTTTTGAATGAAGATGGATATAAACAATATTTTTAAAATCAATTTCTTAATTTTACTTAAAAACAAAATGTAAACATATGTAAACAAAATATTTTAGAAAATAATTTCTTTATCTATCTATCTATATATCTATAAAAACAGAGATGTGTGTGCCACAGACGATTTCTGATTGGTTAATCCAATAATCACATCTCCTAAAAAAGTATAGTTCTTACGCTCTTAACTTTACCATAAAATATTTTGGTCTTATTTATTGTCCATCTTGGAAGGGTTTAATTTTTTTCTAACTTGCCATTTACAAATTACAAAAATACGAAACTTCACAATCCAACCTCTGACTCAACGTCCGCCATTCACACAACAAGAAAGCAAACGCGGTACAGATTATTAGTACTACTACTACTACAAACAATACAGCACGAAAACACGCACACACACTCACGTCCACTACCGTCCTTGGCTACGTCACGTTGTTATGGCAACACAATAAATACACAGTAAATTTGATTTTCTTCATTTCTACGCAAATATTACGCAAATATAAATCATATAGAATATCTGTATGAATATAATTACACGTAATAGTTAAATAAAGATGATCATCGTATAAGAGAACCGAAAAAGAAACTAACAGGGAATTTGTATAAGGTTGTATTTTCTTTTTAAATAAATAGAAAAAGGGGTGTTGATAAGACTATCGATACTTATACAGTCTAGTGACGACATTAAAAAATGGAAATATTGAAAAAGAATTTTATTGTACGTAACTGTTATAGACTGAAGTTCTCCGAAAAAAAAATTCACTTCATTTGATCAAGTGGCTTTGTTCTTACAGCGAAAAACAATTATTTATCACGACGACGTCAACGTGGCCATTTTGGAAATGTACCTAGCAGAATACCTCCATTTTAGGCCAAATTTCGCAATCTAGCCTTTTTTTTTCTCGCCATATTGAGATGCGCACAACACATCTGCAATTTTTTTAGGTTTTTTTTTTTATATCTGCAATTTTTTTGCGTTTTTTTTTTTTTAAATAAGAATACTATTGAATATGCAAAGAAATTGAAGAATGCAAAGAATTGAAGAATTTTTATACGAGATTATTTTCGAAACATGCTCAGTTGGACACGCATGGATAACTTCGAAACTTCGCTTATTTACTTCTGTTACAAATTAGAAAAAAAAAAAACCACCCCAAAAATGGCATCTGTCTTCGCAAAAAAAAAAAAAAATCTCATTCTGGTGGGTGGGGGGGGAAAGGGCTAGATTGGCCTAAAATGGAGGTATTCTGCTATGTACGGCAGTTACCTGCCCTTGGGGAATTCCTGGGCCTGCAATAACATTTCCAAAATGGCCACGTTGACGTAGCCGTGATAAATCATCGTTTTTCGCTGTAAAAAAAAAACTACTTGATCAAATGAAGTGAAATTTTTTTTCGGAGAACTTCAGTCTATAACAGTTACGTACAATAAAAATTTTTTTTCAATATTTCCATTTTTTAATGTCGTCACTAAACTGTATAAGTACCAGACTATCAATACACACAAAACAAATATAGATTTATTTTTGGGTAAAGTTCCCCCGGGTTTTCCTTTCACTTCAGTAAATAATGGTCTTATGGTGTTATATATATGGCGTACTATTATCCTTATATATATGATGTTTATGTTTATAAGTTTAAAAAAATTGACCATTTTTTTTTCCTCAGCATACACTTCAAAACACCTGGGCAACGCCGGGCACCGATTGCTAGTTTTAAATAAAAATTGATTGTAAAGAAAAATGTTTGTAAATAATTATTGAAAAATATTACAAAGTGTTTACATAGTTGGTTCTTTGGAATAATAGGGACGTCTCAAACCCCACTTCCAAAAAGTCAACAAATGGAAAAAGCTTTAGTGTTTTTACTATTTTAAAGCGCTTTTTCTTCTTTTTTTTCTTTTTAAAGTTTGAAACACAAGTAATGGCTAGTTGTTAATTAGAACAAAAAGGGCGCATGACGGAAATTCTTCAGGATTTAAATGTATTGTATTACTTTTATTGGGGTCGAAAAACGTTTTTCAGCTGCCATATTACTTCCTATTTACTTGCCTCCCCACGAGGACAGAGTTGGACACAAGGTCAGTTTTTAATGTAGAGAAGAATTTATTACTAACAAACGAAATGGTGAAAAGCAAGTTAAGCTAAATGCAAAAAAAAAAAAAAAAAACAACTCAAAGAATTAAAGAAAGTGAAAATTCAAAGAAATTTCGAACATTTATTAATCTAAACATAATGTGAGAAATTCTATATACATTTGTCATCTTTCCTGTTTTGGGCTGCCCATGCAGTTATGGTGGTCGGACGTCATTTTGAATTAGTCAGGTGATTTGCTTGGCGCTCTTTTTTTGTATCATGCTTTACTTTTCAGTCCACGCAAGAACTCGGCAGAGGTATGATGTAGCCCTGAAACTGTTAAGGGAAAGATATTTAAATCTAGATTTAATTAAAAATCGGGTTTTTGGAGAGATTATTCCTACTCCGTCTCACATAACGGATCTAAAAAATTTAAAGTCATTTCTTGAAAAGGTTAAGCGAGATCTGACAGAACTTGATAAGTCTTACAGGACTGACTTTTTTGCTGAGAGTGGAACCTCAGAGGCATTAATAGCCCACATATTATTTGCCAAATTTCCTAATGTTATAAGGAGAGAATTAATGAGTAGAAGTGGTGAAAGATTCTCTTCTCTAAATACTATAATGTCCCATGTCTTTGAAATTATGGAATATTTATTAACCGCCCCGCTCAATGTTCGGTGGGATATTTGCCCACCAAAATTGGCGCCTTCTTCGCCTAAGATGAAATCCAATATGGTGTCTTCTTCCCCACGTGAGGTGACGGCCACTTTATTATGCAAGCTGTGCGAAGCTACAGATCATTCGATTAAGAACTGTAGTAAATTTCCTTCCTTCAATGCGAAATGCCGAAGGGCCAAACAATTGAAATTATATACTCGGTGTCTGGGTGAACACTCAGATGCAGTTTGTCGAGGAAGTAAGGGGTTTCCTTACTCTTGTGCAGTCTGTGGGTTGAAAAGCCATTTTAGTGTCATGTGCCCTAAGGGAAATAAGTCCTTTGTGAGCAGAAAAACATATTCTGGACAACAGAACAGTATTTTTCCTGTCCTTAGAATATCAATGAAAGCACATGGACGACTGATCTATTTTTTCTGTTTGATTGATACTGGGAGTCAACGATGGTTTTTCGCCCAGGAAATTCTATTTAAATTGTGTTCTGCTAAAAACATAAATCCCAAGAATGTTGATATGGCTATGAACATATTCATTGGCAGTGACTCCTTGAGGTTGCAGGAGTACAAATCCCTGGAAAATAACACTGCAAATTTAAAAGGATTTTGATCACCTAATTTTATAGATATACTATAAAATTAGGTGATCAAAATCCTTTTAAATTTGCAGTGTTATTTTCCAGGGATTTGAATTTAAAATTCGAAGTTGATAATTTTGATAAAGTTGTCAATAACTTAACTCAAGAAGGATTCCGGCTCTGTCCCGGTTATAAGAATTTAAACGGAACTCCCATGAAAGGGATTATTAGTTTGGACCTTCTGAGTAAAATAGATAATCTCAAATTATTTGAGTGTCTTAACAGCAACACTTGGAAACACGGGGGTTACATAATTCTGTTTGTCGAGAGCCAACATTTTTTTAATAAAGATTTGAATAAGGTAGAGTCGCCTCCCTTTAATTGTGTTGTGAAATCCCTTCCACAATGCAACAGCTATTTAATCAATTCTGTTCTAAATCCACACCCTCTTATGAGGACAGATTGAAGCCTTTCTTCTCCGAATCCACAGTTGAACGAGGGATAGAGATGTTCCTCACTCTCGACTCATTAGGAATTGATGAAGAGATTAAGTTATCTGCCATGGACAGAAAGAAGATAGAGGAGTTTAAAGACTGCATCGTATTGGAGGAGGAGAAATATTATGTAAATTTACCGTGGCATCATGATAGGATCCCACTGGTAAAAAGTAACTTTGTGACTTCCTTAAAGGTATTGGAGAGAGTGGCAGAGTCCTTAGAAAGGAAGGGAATGTATAATGAGTACCTCTAAGTGTTTGAGGATTATGACAAATGTGGAATAGTGGAGCAGTTTTTTGTCCCATCTGGGAAGTCTGAAGATTATATTTGGGTTCCACATGGGCCCGTTATTAAGGAGAGACCCCGAGTGACGACAAAAATTTGTCCCGTATTTAACTATTCCCTGAAACGTCGAGAGGGGATATCAATTAATGACGCTGCCTACATGGGCATGAACTTATCTGCTAAATTATTGGATTTATTGTTGGGATTCAGGAAAAACGAATATGTCCTTCTAGATGATATAAGGAAGGCCTTTTTACAAATTCACCTTAAATCGGAAGAGGATAAAAACAGATTTTGTTTTTTTCCTTAAAAAGGGTGACAAATTATTTATATACAGGTACAAAACAATTATATTTGGGTTCAATGCTAGCCCCTTCATTCTGAACTTCATTTTGAAATTCCATGTGGTAAATTTGCAAAAGATGCAGCATTGCATGCTATTTCCAACAATTTTTATGTGAATAATCTTGTCACGGCCAGTTGTGATAGAGAGTCCCTACTTGCTATTTATAACAATGTTCGTAGCAGATTGTTAGAGGCAGGATTCGATTTGTGATCCTGCAATTCTAACTGTTTTAAGATACAAGATAAAATGTTGGAGGATGAAACTATTTCTTCTCCCTTCCCAGCCTTTGAGAAGGTATTGGGATACCTATATGATCCTATTCGGGACACGTTCAAACTTTCTCCCACTTTAGTGGATCCTGAGGTCAATACTAAATGGGGGATTCTTTCACAAATATCAGGAGTATATGGCCCTTTATCTATGCTTCTCCCCATCACGATACAGGGGAAGATCATTGTCAGCTCGATCTGGAAAAGCAAGTTGTCTTGGGATGAGCGGATTCCCGAAGAGCTCAATAAACTGTGGCAAACCCATGCCAAGGATCTAAATGACTTGGAGGAAATTTGAATTTCCCAGGCGTGTATTGTCATAAAATCAGTCTGTCAAATTTATTTATTTCTGTGATGCGTCGAAAAACATGTACGAATTCACCCTGTATGCGAAACAGGGAGCGAATTGTTCTCTATTGTTCATAAAGGCCAGAGTGGCTCCAATTAAGGGGAAATCACTTCCCACTTTGGAACGATTGGCCATGTTTTTAGCCCTTAAGGTAGCCCCTCAGATTTTGGGTGCTTTGGGGCCCCTTAATAGTGGTAATTTTTTCTTGATGTCTGATTCCCAGATTGCACTCTCGTGCGTCCAGAACGGTAACAGATCCAAGAAAAATATATTCATTGAGAACAAGATCGCAGAGATCCAAAAATTTTCAGAAGATATTGATATTAAATTTGGCATTCTACCGAAATTAAAATATGTTTCTTCGTTGGAAAATCTGGCAGATCTTCTAACTAGAGGTATCAACTAAATTTTCCCAGTTATTCAATTTCTGGATGTATAGCTTGGAATGGCTCAATAGAGATGGCATTGTTTGGCCAATCTCACCCTTACCTTGTCTAAACGAAACTAATAAAAAAAATTGTATCATGTTTGTAATCTCAGAAGGCACCTCCTTCTGAAAATATCTTCCCTTTGAATATTACAAGGTATTCCAACTTATCTAAGGCAATCAGCGTTTTAGAAAAAGTGTTGAAATTTTATGATTTGTTACGTCATCATAGTGCTGACAATTTTAATAGGGCCAAATTATTGCTATTTGCTAACATTCAAATGGAGGCCTTCTCTCATGAACTAGGTTACTTGAAACAACCTTCCCGTAAAGTGCCTTCCTCTAGGGTAACTGCCTTAGGGTTATTCCTTAATAAAGACGGGTTAATTAGAACCAGAGGTAGGATACAGAATTCTGATATTCTGCCCTTCAAGGTCAAGTTTTCCCTTTTGTTGGGAAAAAATCATTATTTAACAAAACTGGCAATTAAGGAAGCTCATCTTAACTGTTGCCCCATGGGAGTTAATTCAACTGCATTAATTAATTTGTACTGGGACAAAGTAATGATTATCGATTACTTCCCTCCCCCCTCCTTAGCAGTGTGTGAGAAATTCCATATACATTTACCATCTTTCTTGTTTGGGGCTGCCCACGCAGTTATGGTGGTCGGGCATCATTGGTTAATTTTGAATTAGTCAGGTGATTTGCTTGGCGCTCTTTCTTGTATCATGTTTTATTTTTCAGTCCACGCAAGAACTCGGCAAAGGGATGGACTCCAAATCGGCGGCTCCCACATGAGGAGGGAGCTACATCAATTCCATCATGTTGTATCACCAAACTGTTGGTGAACAAAGGATCACATCTCTACAAGCAGAGACAATTTTATATTGCTGAAATTATCCTAAATGCAAGGATGACATTCATGAACATTTCTTCACGTTTCATTTACCAAATATTGGATCTTATCTCAATTCAACTAGAGTCCGAAGTGACTCGCATTTTGCCTAATTATAGGCGCCAACATTCCCGTTGAGTTCACTATGAACAGACATCGATCCTTTCGAGGAACAACTAACTACCACTCCATCAATAGAAGTTCATACTACTGGCTCTATGCAATAGAGACAAAACTGGCCACCGTTTTTCAAATGGACAATACCAGAACCAATAAACTTTCATTGCTGTTACTTTTGAATCAATTTTGAGTTTGAAAGATATGGCTTTTGTATTTATGAATTCTTTTGCCTCTGCAGGGAGTACATTGGGATGTGAGAAATAATTTCTTAACGAAGAAGTGAAACATAATGAACAAGTGGAAATAAATAACTAGATAAATAATTCCAACCAAAGGCTAGATAAGTCAACGTAAAAACAGTCAATAATGGTAGAACCACTCGTGTCCCATGTCACGTGACCTAACTGTTCAGATTTTTCAGAATGAGGCTCGTCTGCAGGGCCTACTTATCCAAGCTGCACCAAATATATATATGTTTCATGAAAAACTTTCCCGTTTTCATTAATTAAATTGAAACATTTTCAATAATAACATTTCCAAAATTTCCAAAAACATTTCCAAAATAAATAATTACGGATATATGTTCTCTTTCACTTTCTTTATTTACTTTTTTTCATAGTTCTTTCTGGAAGTAATTAATATCTAGTTAAATTTTTTTTGTTATTTATTTCCGAATTCAACCATAGTTTAAAATACTGATTTCTCCCTCTTATTCTGAAAAAATGGTGTCTCCATTTTTGGCGATAAACTGTAGAAATACCGAAAATCCCTCCCCCCTCCATAGTTTTTATAGTATGTTTAGTATGTAAGTTAGTATGTAATATAGTTTTTGAGGTTGGGGTGTTTATTCCGAAAGCCATTCTTAACATAGGGAGGTTGGGGGTGTTTATACTACGCTGGGTTAGATTGTAAAAGAAAAACAAAAAAACAGCAGAATACTGGTTAAAATTATAGGGGAGGATGATTACCGTTTAGGTCGCCCCCCCCCTTTTTTTAAAACCGTAAATTGCTAGGTGAAAGTACAGTTTTTTTTTTTTTTTTTTTTTCAAGAAAACTTACATTTACCTTTTGTGTGAAACTTGCGGAGAATGCTCTGTTTTACCATTGTTGTAAAAATGGAACGGAAATTTAAATTTTGTTCGGTTTTAAATTCGTTACATTTTACATTATGTCCAACTTCGTTCAGTGATCGATGTTCACCATTGACATGTTAACTTTTATAGGTTTTCGGGTATGCTGACAAGGTTGAGGGTGTCTATTCTGATTGCCGTTCCTAACATGGGGAGGTTATGGGTGTCTATTCCGAAAGCCGTTCTTAACATGGGGAGGTTGGAGTGTTTATTTGTTGTAAGCATAGCTGAAAACCTTTAAAAGTCGACA
Source organism: Euprymna scolopes (assembly GCF_053919585.1). Taxonomy (NCBI): domain Eukaryota; kingdom Metazoa; phylum Mollusca; class Cephalopoda; order Sepiida; family Sepiolidae; genus Euprymna; species Euprymna scolopes. The sequence goes on from NC_136484.1 coordinate 79,507,782, forward strand.
TTTCCCATGTGAACGGTGAGTAAAAAAATACCAAATTGACTTTTTGTTTAAAAATGAAATTTTTTCGTTTTTATTAATAACATTTTATTTTTATTAAAAAAAACATTTTTCGTTATATATATATATATATATATATATATATAACGAAAAATGTTTTTTTTTATATATATATAAAGTACGAGTGTTGAATGCTATACTTTCAATTACTTTCGTTTTTTGGGGGCACAATAAAAAAAAGATTAAAATGGAACAAAATTTAAATTTTCATTTCATTTTTACAATAGCCGTAAAATAGGCCATTCTCCCCAAGTTTTACTCAAGTTTTACCCATTTTTGTTTTTCATTTTTTAAAGAAAATTGGCAGTAAATAATTTTTTTGTCTGGCTGGTTGGTTGTTTTTATTTTACAACATATCAACACTTTTCAGGTTATTTAATGCCAAATCCAGTGATTTTGAAGAAAATTTTTTTAATAGAATATATATATTTTTTCAAATCGGTTTCTATTTAACCCATAGTTGGGACCCTAACAGGTACTACCGCTCCAGGTCAGAGTGGGCCTGGGAGCAATGGCAATTAAAGGATGGCTCCATATTCCCCAAAGCCCGCAGGCTGGGGCCTCACCATCGGATATAGTTTAAGGTCACATCCAGGACCTTTTTGTTTTGTAAACAGTTGGGGTTTTTTTAAGAAAAGATAAATTATTTCATGAAAACCATAAATTGTTAGGTGAAAGTACAGAAAAGTTTTTTCAAGAAAATTTATAAATTATTTTTTGTTGACAAATGTTAAAAAATTAAAAAAAAAAATGCCCTTCCCCATAACCCCCCAAAATAAGCAGATATTTACTTTAAGCAAAAACAAGAGGCTGTAACTCTTACATGACTGGAGGGGACATTAAAAGAGATCACACCGTTTTTTTTTTCACTTAATGTTAAACAATTACCGAAGTATTTTATTTTCAAACAATACAGAACTTTATAAAATAAACTTTTTAAATGATTGTTTTATTTTTGAACAAAAAAGAAGTTGAAATAACTATTTTATCTATAAACAATGCAGACAGAGCAACAGAACTTAGAACTTTATTAAAAAATTTTTATACAAAAGAAAAATGTCAATTTAGTGTTTCAGTTTGAATAATGCTCAGTTCAACCCAGTGATTGCAGGTCGAGCCCTAAACATAATTGACAGAAAATTCCTGAGGATCTGGGTCAAATTCTGCAATAGAACCAACTTTGATAACTAGATAAGGTTGTGCTCTATTGCTGGAATTGTCAATCAGTTATTTATTGTCTACTGATGATGAACAATAAACGATGAACAATTAACAATGATCACTAAACAATGAACAATTAACAATGATCAATTAACAATGATCAATGAACAATTAACAATGAACAATTAACAATGATCACTAAACAATGAAGAATTAACAATAAACAATTAACAATGAGCAATAAACAATTAACAATGGACAATAAACAATAAAATTAACAATGAACAATAAACTGAAGAATTAACAATGAACAATTAACAATGGACAATTAACAATAAACAATGAATAATTAACAATTAACAATGAGCAATTAACAATGAAAGAGATAAAGACAAAACACAATTACACAATAATAATCCTCTATCTCCCCTCAAGTCTTTGCATGTGTGTCTATGCTAATGTTAATGAGACAAGCTCAAAGACTGACAAAACAACAACAATAGGTAAAGGGGACGAGAATCTGTATGAGTAGAGGGATAAACATAATGTTGAGTTGACCTGGTCGCGAGGTGACTCAGGATTACTGTGGGTTTTCAATTGTTAGGATGTAGTCCTTGAACCATTTCAATGCAGTTTTAACGCAGCCTGATCTCCTTGGCATGCATACACCAGATAGGGGGGAGGGGGCTAAGTAGTTGGCTGACTGGAAGACCCTATATTCTGAGGTCGGCTTGGCAATACGGGGTTATGGCTATCAACAGTTGGTTGAGTGATGTCTGGCATTGCTGGCTCACTGTGGGACTCATGGTGGTATGTCTGGTGAGGACATTGGTTGGGTAGGATATACGGGAATAATAAGGGCCTTTCACTCCGTGACTTTGGGTGATGTTGTGGTATCATCATGTGCAACAGTTGTTGGTGTCTTGGTAGGAGCAGCATTGCGCAATCTAAGGTCGTCTATCATTATCAGCCTTTGGGAGGTGCACCGAAATATACTTTCACAGGAATTTTCACCTAGATCTGTCAATGCTTATTACATATTGATCAAATTGGTGGACTTCGATTACTACTTCAGTTTTATCCCATTTGTGCGGATACATGACTGGTGACAACTTGGTGTCCTGATCTGGCGTATTTCTCTACTGCAACATAGCACATTGGAATGAATCTGTATTGATAGTTCCATTGGGGCCTGTGTTGTCTATGAAGAGGTGTTTTAGTCATGATACCAATCTTCACTCTGCAATTACTGTGGGGAAATTCTACTAAAGATAACCTGTGGTGAACATCCCAATCGGTAAGGAATTGCCTTGTGCTGTTAGTGGTAAAGTCGGATCCACTGACAGTAGCTAACTCCACAGGTATGCCATAGATTATGAAGATCTGTCTTCAGCAGGAGATAAGTCCCTAGGCACCATAGATGGGCCAGTTGGAATAGCGGTCCACCACAACTAGTTAGTGGTGTCCTTGAGAGATGAAATCTGCACAGAAGCACTGAAAGGGGTATTCCGGGCTTGGGGGGATTCGTGGAGCTCTTGGGTTTGATGGTGCATTCCAGTGACATTGCAGCCAGTTTGTACAGTGTGCTGTGATGACTGATGTAATCCCTGGTCAAAATCATAGACGTTACGCCTTGCTGAGCTGAGTGTAGCGAGTATCTCATCTTGTAATGATAGTGGGCTAACGATATGGTTCATCTGTAGTATAGAGATTGTCACAGAACGGGAAATATTCACAAATG
>NC_136484.1:79525740-79540740 GCF_053919585.1 Euprymna scolopes
TGTGTAAGTTTCGTATTTTTGTAATTTGTAAATAACAAGTTAGGAAAAAATTAAACCCTTCCAGGATGGATAATAAATAAAGCCATAATATTTTATGGTAAAGTTAAGAGCATAGGAACCATAGTTTTTTAGGAGATGTGATTATTGGATTAACCAATCAGAAATCGTCTGTGGCACACACATCTCTGTTTTTATAGATATATAGATAGATAGATATATATACATATATACTATATATATATATATATATATATACACATATACATATATACTATATATATATACATATATACTATATATATACACATATACATATATACTATATATATACACACATATACATATATACTATATATATACATATATACTATATATATATACATATATGCTATATATATATATATATATATTTTTTTTTTTTTTTTAATTTTTTTTATTGCATTTTCACCCCAAACAAGGCAAATTGCCACTTTGGTGTAGGGGGCTACTATCAGGGGAAACAACTACTGGGGTACTATGTAGGGATTTGGGCAGCAAGGTGTCGGTTCACGTTACACTTGAACTTCTGCACGTCAGTACTGTTGGGGAAGCAGGGACCTGGAATGGAATTCCAGAGTCTTGCGGTTCTGGGGAAGAAACTATTGGAGTAAAAAGATCTTTTGCATCTAGGGATCTCTACAGTGTGGGGGTGGGATCTAGTAGCCTGTCGGGTTTGTCGAGGGTGCTCGCGTCGTGGGGGCACAAGTGATTGCAGTTCGTCAGAGCATTCACCACTAAAATACTTGTAGAACAGGCAGAGGGATGCAACATTTCGTCGATGGGACAGAGGCTGAAGCTTAGATGCCAGTTCAGGGCCTATCAGGTTTGCGACTCTCTTTTGAACCTTGTCAAGGAGCGAGAGACTAGTAGCAGATGCACCAGCCCAGATGTGGCAGCAATACTCCATACATGGGCGAATGGTGGCCTTATAGAGGTACAGGATACTTTCGGGTGTTAGTAGTTTTCTAGCACGGTAGAGAGAGCCTACCTTTCTTGCAGCGGCCCTGGCAATGCCTTCAATGTAATTGTTCCAACTCATGTTTCCTGTGAACTTTAGGCCAAGGAGTTTGAAAGATGGACTCTCAGATAAAGAGTCGTTGGCCATTGCTATGGGTGGTAGAGAGGGTTTCTTGTAATTATTGAATGAAACTAGTTTAGTCTTGGCAGCATTGAACGCGACCAACCACTTTTGTCCCTATTCCACTACAGATTGGAGGTCTTCCTCTAGTGTTTCTGCCATTTCTTTAGAAATGTGTTCATTCGTCTTCCTGTCGTGTCTGCCATAGAGTGTAGTGTCATCAGCATATATACCATCTCAGAGGCAATGTTGTCGGGGAGGTCATTTATGAATATCAGGAACAATAGAGGTCCAAGGATAAAACCCTGGGGCACTCCCGCATTTATATCATATTGTTTAGATGTGCGACTGTCGAGAACTACCTGGATTTTTCTCTTATCTAAGAAGGATTTAATTATGTTAAGTATTCTACCAGTGATACCGTATGATCTGATTTTACTGAGGAGACCCTCATGCCATACCCTGTCAAAAGCCTTAGATATATCTAGAGCTACCGCTCTGCCTTCCCCCGCTTTGTCCAGTGAATGGTATATACGTTCAGAGATCACAGTGAGGATGTCTGCTGTGGAACGGGCTTGTCTAAATCCATATTGTTTGTCAGTCAGTAGTTTAGCATCTGTAAGATGATGGACTAGAGCATGGTTAATTATGGTCTCAAATATTTTGGCAAAAAGTGGGAGGAGGCTAATGGGGCGATAATTTGATGGGTCTGTCCTTTCGCCAGAATTCTTGAATACTGGTACAACAGAAGCAGTTTTCCAACAGCCCGGAAAGCAAGCTTCATTAAGACATTTGTTGTAGAGTTTGGAGAGAACTGGAGCTACTTCGGCTGAGCACTTTTTTAATAGCACAGCTGGGATAAGATCGGGTCCACATGCTTTTGAGGTGTCAAGGTTTTTTATGATAGCATGCACCTGAGCAGGGGTGGTTTTCAGATCGTCTAGTGTGGCGTCTGTCCGCATAGGAAAGTCAGGTAGGGGGTGGTTGGAAGGGTCCAGTGTGGAGTTTGAGGCAAACCGACTGGCAAGCATGTTAGCCTTGTCGGTTGCTGAGGAGACAACCTCGTGATTGTTGGTTAGTGGGGGAATTGTTGATTGCCCATTATTTACTACACTGTTGTAGATTTTCCAGAAGTCTCGAGTTCCTAGTTTTTGTGCTTCGATGCGCTTTTTAGTGGTTTCCGTAAATTCTCTCTTAGCTGTCGCTATTTCTTTCTTAACGTTATTTCTAGCTTCTATATACTTCAGTCTGTTTGAACTGGACTTATGTCGGTTAAACCTACGGTATGCATGCTGCTTTTGAGTAATGGCAGTTGCACAAGTCGACGTAAACCATTGGGGAGAGTGGGGCTTACTATAAAATTTCCGCATGGGAACATGCGCTTCGATTGCAGTTTTGAACCAGTCAGTGGTCTCGTTTGCACATTGTTCAGCAGGGAGAGAGAAAATATTTTTCCATGGAGCATCTCTAATTAGTTCCCTGATGGCTTCCCAGTCAGCCTTATTATAATATCTCGTTGTTTTGAGCACTGGCTCTTCAGTTTTGGGTCTAGAGTTTAGGGCGATTTCAACCATTATCACTGCATGATCAGCGTTCCCGAGTGGGCTGTGGGCCTTCGTTATGCAGTCATCGGGAACTGTGGTCAAAAACAGATCTAGAAGTGATGCGTGTTGTTCTTCCTGATCAGGGAAACGGGTTGGAAACGTAACAATTTGTGATAGGGAGTGAGATATAGCGAAGCTATGGGTTGTGCTGCCCGCTGCATCTGTGTGAGTAGAGAATCCAAGCCAGTTTTTGTGGTGGACATTAAAGTCACCAAACACATGTATTTGTGCGCTAGTGTCGAGGGACAGTGCCGTGTCTATGCTGTCAGATACTTTGTTTATTATGGAGCAGTCCTGAGTCGAGGGAGAGCGGTAGAGAAAATAATAGTAGCTAATACTGTGTTGCACGTTTAGTCTAAAGCACATAAAGGCTTGATCATCTGTTTCTAGGTTTGTTTCTCTAGTCAAGGGAAGGGTATTACGAATGTAAACTCCAAGTCCGTGCATATGTCTGTCAGAGTCCTTACGGCAGAGTGGGAGATATCCGGGCATGTTAAAGTGGTTAGAGGGAATGGAGGAGTGTAGGTTAGTCTCACTTAGTGCTAAGATATCCGGGGTATTTGTAAAGAGAAATGCTTCAACATCAGCTAAGTTAGTTCTAAGCCCACGGATATTTGTGAATGAGAGCCTCAAGGGAGGAGGCAAGTTGAATTTGTTTGTCCCTAATCCTGGTTTAAGCTTATTTTTAGATTGTACTGTCGTCATATTTTTTTTTTTTTTTTTTTTTTTTAAGAGTTTCGGTAAGGGGGAGCTAAACAAGAAGTTATGCGGAGCTTCAGACATGCATCACAAGTAGACCATCAGCTGACCTTTCTCCAATTAGGATTGTGGCCTCAGGAAAGCCCACCGGGGATGAGTGCAGGGTCCCTTTCCATGCGCGTCATGGCACTGCAAACAACCCAATATTATTCAACTGTTGATGGAGCAGCCGCTCTAAGCGCTACCAAAGAGTTAGGGCTCCTGTACTACCAGTCGGGAACAGCAGCCAGGAACTGTCAATCCGGTACCCTCAACCCTTTAGAAGAAGGTCAACCCAATCTAATCGCTCAGGCATATCTTATACTCAAGCACTCCCAAATGTTCAGTTTTAGGGGTGGGGCATGCTGGGAATGGGGAAGAACGGCGTTCATTGCCCTAGCCAGGAAACAAGATCTACCGCTGGGTGTTTCTGTCGAATCACTGAGATAGTGATATATATACTATATATATATATATATATATATACATGTACATATATACTATATATATATATATATACATGTACATATATACTATATATATATATATATATACATGTACATATATACTATATATCTTCTATATATCTATAAAAACAGATGTGTGTGCCACAGACGATTTCTGATTGGTTAATCCAATAATCACATCTCCTAAAAAACTATGGTTCCTACGCTCTTAACTTTACCATAAAATATTATGGCTTTATTTATTGTCCATCTTGGAAGGGTTTAATTTTTTCCTAACTTGTTATTTACAAATTACAAAAATACGAAACTTACACAATCTAACAATCCAACCTCCGACATCACGTCCGCCATTCTGGTGCTAGCCGCACACACGTACACACAACACGAAAACAAACGCTGTTCTACCCAGCACACACGCACACACGTTCACTACCATCTTCTTTAAAACATGTTCTTTTGAAGCGACAATTTTTTTAAGCTGTTGACACACATGTTTTGAGTATCTAGCAAAAATTAATTTTCCTGAAATTTTTCAATATTTAAAAATAAATTATGCCGGCTGATACAATTTTAAAACTTTTTTTTAAAGCTAGACAGATAAAATTTAAAAATACTTATTTTTATATATATATATATATATGAAACTAAACTAAAAAAAAAAACGCGCGTTCACTCGTGGTCTTTTCATTTCAGGTTTGTATTACTGTACACATAGATTCGAAAAAGTTGTCAAAAAACAAATATATAACAAATAAATGTTATCAAAGGCAAGATAAGTTACTTTTCTACCAAACTGGATATATTTTTCATGTTTTTATTCAATGTAACATATTTATTCAGCTCGAAAAACGGGTTTGTATTACTGTACACATAGATTCGAAAAAGTTGTCAAAAAACAAATATATAACAAATAAATGTTATCAAAGGCAAGATAAGTTACTTTTCTACCAAACTGGATATATTTTTCGTGTTTTTATTCAATGTAACATGTTTATTCAGCTTGAAAACCATACAGTGTTTACCGATGTATTGGAAAATTCAAGATGGCGTCTGACTCCCTCTTTCACACGGTAAGTTTGAGAAAAGGTGTTATAAATAAAAAACTGGATAAAATACTGTTAAAAACTCGCTCAATATATGTTACCGTGACATATATTCGGCGGGTTTTTAATAGTATTTTTTCTATTTTTTTTACTTATAACACCTTTTCTCAAACTTACCGTGTTAAAGAGGGGGTGAGGCGCCATCTTGAATTTTCCAATATATCGGTAAACACTGTATGTTTTTCGAGCTGAATAAACATGTTACATTGAATAAAAACACAAAAAATATATCCAGTTTGGTAGAAAAGTAACTTATCTTGCCTTTGATAACATTTATTTGTTATATATTTGTTTATTGACAACTTTTTCGAATCTGTGTACAGTAATACAAACCCAACCCGCCGAATATATGTCAAGCTATGTCACGGTAACATATATTGAGCGAGTTTTTAACAGTATTTTATCCAGTTTTTTATTCATAACACCTTTTCCCAAACTTACCGTGTTAAAGAGGGAGTCAGACGCCATCTTGAATTTTCCAATACATCGGTAAACACTATCGTTTTCGAGTTGAATAAACATGTTACATGTCACGACCCGGTTAATGGATGACCGAATTGATTGGCAGTCAGATCGCGACATAAGAATTTATTTTATTTTATATCCAACATCTCATAATTATCTTCGGTTAATCGTCAGATGTCGGATTAACCAGCGAAACATATCAATAAGGAGAACGGAACAACAGAGCAAAAATGACGAAACGAACACTCAATAAAAGTTTAGAATTCAAGAAAGATTTTTATATACAAAGGAAGAAGAAAAAGTTCCGATAAAAAGAATGAGTGAGACAGACGTATTTCTGGTGATGTTTGGTGGGGGGGGGGGGCGAAGAGGCCAGGAGGAGGTGACTTTTTCTTTGGGGGGTGGGGAGAAGCCTCCAGGCACCCTCCTCCCTGAAGGTGGGGTTGGGGATTATTTCACACAGAAGGGGGGAGGCCGGCACCAAGCATGTAAATCCAGAGGGGTGACTTTTTTTGTTACCCCTTGGAGTGGGAAGGAGGCCGATCACCCAGGCAACGCCGGGTAACCCCTGCTAGTATATATATACATATACATATATACTATATATATATACAGATATATATATACTATATATATACAGATATATATATACAGATATATATATATGCATATATACTATATATATGCATATATACTATATATATGCATATATACTATATATATGCATATATACTATATATATATATATGCTATATATACATATATGCTATATATACATATATGCTATATATATATATATATGCTATATATACATATATGCTATATATATACATATATGCTATATATATACATATATGCTATATATGTACATATATGCTATATATATACATATATGCTATATATATACATATATACTATATATATACATATATACACATATATACTATATATATACATATATACTATATATATATACATATACTATATATATATATACATATATGATATATATATATATACATATGATATATATATATATACATATATGCTATATATATATACATATATGCTATATATATATACATATATGCTATATATATACATATATGCTATATATATATACATATATGCTATATATATATACATATATGCTATATATATATACATATATGCTATATATATATACATATATGCTATATATATATACATATATGCTATATATATATACATATATGCTATATATATATACATATATGCTATATATATATACATATATGCTATATATATACATATATGCTATATATATATACATATATGCTATATATATATACATATATGCTATATATATATACATATATGCTATATATATACATATATGCTATATATATATACATATATGCTATATATATATACATATATGCTATATATATATACATATATGCTATATATATATATATACATATATGCTATATATATATACATATATGCTATATATATATATATACATATATGCTATATATATACATATATGCTATATATATATATATACATATATGCTATATATATACATATATGCTATATATATATATACATATATGCTATATATATATACATATATGCTATATATATACATATATGCTATATATATATATACATATATGCTATATATATATATATATACATATATGCTATATATATACATATATGCTATATATATACATATATGCTATATATATATATACATATATGCTATATATATATATACATATATGCTATATATATATACATATATGCTATATATATATATACATATATGCTATATATATATACATATATACTATATATACATATATGCTATATATATACATATGCTATATATATACATATATACTATATATATATACATATATACTATATATATATACTATATATATATATACTATATATATATATACTATATATATATATATATACTATATATATATACATATATACTATATATATATACATATATACTATATATATATATACTATATATATATACATATATACTATATATATATACATATATACTATATATATATACATATATACTATATATATACATATATACTATATATATATACATATATACTATATATATATACATATATACTATATATATATATATACTATATATATACATATATACTATATATATACATATATACTATATATATACATATATGCTATATATATACATATATGCTATATATATATATATATGCTATATATATATATATATACATATATGCTATATATATACATATATGCTATATATATACATATATGCTATATATATATACATATATGCTATATGTATACATATATGCTATATATATATACATATATGCTATATATATATACATATATGCTATATATATATACATATATGCTATATATATATACATATATGCTATATATATATACATATATGCTATATATATATACATATATGCTATATATATATACATATATGCTATATATATATACATATATGCTATATATATATACATATATGCTATATATATATACATATATGCTATATATATATACATATATGCTATATATATATACATATATGCTATATATATACATATATGCTATATATATATACATATATGCTATATATATATACATATATGCTATATATATATACATATATGCTATATATATATATATATATACATATATGCTATATATATATATATATATACATATATGCTATATATATATACATATATGCTATATATATATACATATATGCTATATATATATATACATATATGCTATATATATATATACATATATGCTATATATATATATACATATATGCTATATATATATATGCTATATATATATATATATATACATATATGCTATATATATATATATACATATATTCTATATATATATATATACATATATGCTATATATATACATATATGCTATATATATATATACATATATGCTATATATATATATATATACATATATGCTATATATATATATATATATACATATATGCTATATATATATATATATACATATATGCTATATATATATATATATACATATATGCTATATATATATATATATATATGCTATATATATATATATATACATATATGCTATATATATATATATATACATATATGCTATATATATATATATACATATATGCTATATATATATATACATATATGCTATATATATATATATACATATATGCTATATATATATATATATATACATATATGCTATATATATATATATATATACATATATGCTATATATATATATATATATATACATATATGCTATATATATATATATATATACATATATGCTATATATATATATATATATATACATATATGCTATATATATATATATACGTATATACTATATATATACATACATATATATGTATGCATATATATACATATACTAGCTGTACCCTGCTACGCATTGCTGTGGCTCAAATTGGCGCAATGGAAAAAGTTCCAAAATGAGAAAAAGCATGTTTCTTATAGGTTTAAATTTCTATTTTGCATGTGTACACAGTTTTTGTTGTTCCATTCTCTTAGCTGATATAGAGATTTTCCGGTTTGGTGACTCTTGAATATGTAACATAAATTATCCATGTGAAAAAACGGTCAGTGTGTAACTGTAAGGCCCACAATTGTAAAGATTGTTCCCTGTGCTTTGTTGATGGTTATTGCAAATGACAATAAAATTGGAAAGTGCAATTTGCTAAAGTGTAATGATGTATCCGGTGGAATCATAGGAATGCATGGAATGAAGATATATTCATCTGTGAAAGGTCCTGTTAAGATTGTTGTTTCTATGATATTGTTTGTTAATTTTTTTTTTTTTACTGCAAGCTATGTGCCATTGCAAAGCTTGGATTGGTTTATATTTCACAACATGATAATTAGTACACCAAATTTCAGTTGCAATACATGCGGTGGCATCCTTGGCAAATATAACTGTTGGATAATTAACCACTTTATCTGCTTTCACAACAGTGTCGATGGATTTGTATTTGACTACCTCACTTGGAATTTTACATTTAATTATAGTTCATGGGCATCTTTGTATTGACCTGCAAGAATAGCTCATTCACTCAGTCAAATGGAATTCTTATAATTTGAATATCTGCAAAAACCTTTGAAACTAACTATTCTTTTGATGAAATAAAATTACAGAAATTACAGAAGTTAAAAGTCAAAGAATTTTGCCCTTAACTCTGACCAGCTGGCACTTTTTCGTACCCAATTTCCCACAAGTGATGCAAAAGTTTTTGTGCGGATCGAACAATCTGCAACTGTACATGCATATTTTGAGTTAAGTTTAATGTCTTCACATGGAACAAAAAAGTAGAGTATTTGAGGCAAGCATTTATTTCATCTGCTGGTGTTGATTGAAGAATAACAGGTAACATTTGTCTGAAATCTCCTGCAAGCAATATTACTGCATTCCCAAATTATCTGAAATTGCCACGCAAATCTTGCAAGGATCGACCAAGAGCCTCAAGTGATTTTTTGCGTACCATTGTGCATTCATCCTAAACAATAAGTTTGCATTTTTGCAATATTTTTCCCCATATTGGATGTTTTGGAGATGTCGAACATGAGATTTTTGAAAAATTGAATGTTTTAAAATAGAATAAATAATTCTTCTACTTGGCAGCAAGGTCGCAGGTATTCCTCATGTAGCAAGGGCTAAGGCTATGTCATTTTCAAGGTTAAAGTACAGAATAGGTACAAAACACCCTCCCCTCCCCATGTTAAGAATGGCTGCCAAAATCAATTTAATTAGAAAGGTTTTACCAGTTACTTCTGGAGCTGTTCAAGGTAGCAGTAATTTCCAAATAACTTCTATTCTCACAGTCAGTAAATTAGGTGACTAAAATAGGATTTATCCATGTTTTGACAATGCCTTATTCACTGTAATTAATTTAGGAGACTAAAATAGGATGAGGGATTAGAGATGGACAGATAGAGAGGAAGATATATAGATAGAAAGGAGACAGTGAGAGGAAAATAGAGAAAGAGAAGGAGATAGAGAGATAAAGGGATTGATAGATAAACAGAGAGAGGGGGAGAGTTAGAAACAGAGAGGGATGAAACAGAGGAAAGGAGAGAGATAGAGGGAGTTAGAGAGAGAAAGGGGCTCAAAGAGAGATGGAGAGGGTGATATAGAGAGAAAGATAGATTGAGAGAGGGAAAGGGAGAGATGGATAGAGAGAGATATTGAGAGAGTAGGAGAGAAACAGAAGGTGAACTACACTTCACCGTTTGTTTCCTCGTTCAGTAGAGAAGAAATCTTTCGAGACTGAGGCAATTTTAATGTTTTGTTATTATCCAGAGTACCCCTTTTTTGGGGGAGGGGGCTAGATTTTCCTCACATTAGAAACCGACCGGGTTATCTGTACTTTCACTTAACAAATTAATAAAAGAAAAACATATTGTAAAATTTGAATTTAACAGGAAAATACTATTTTAAAAAATAGCACGGTAACATAAGTGCATAAGTGCCACTTTGGGTACTCCTTGGGCGTTGAGTTCCATGGCGACCAGCATAATTATTTAATGGTCGCTCCCTGAGCCCCCCCCCCAGTCAAGGCTAATGCATGCGCACGTAACATTTTTTTTATTTACTGACGTTGGCTTAGTAACTAAACGATTTATTGATAATTTCGTAACCCTTAAACGCATGCCGGAAGATTTAAATTGGTTCATTATTGTTGTAATGAAAAAAAAAAAAGTTTCATTCAACACAAAACCAAAAACACATATTAATGATAAATGATTTATTATTCTATTCATTGAAATTTACTAATTTTTAAATAAAAAAGTAAAAAAAAAAAGTTAATAAAAAATAGTTGCTTATGTGCGCATAAACAACCTGTTTTTTTTTTAGATTAAGTCCACCTTATAATCCCCCCCCCAACCTCCTCATCTTAAGAACAGCTTCCGGAATAAACACCACTTTTAGAGGGGGGCGGGCTATTTGCAAAATTTAACTGATGTTTGTGGTCAGCATACCCACCCGAAAATACTATTAAAAAAAAAAGGAGGGGTTCAGTGCCCGTGGCAGAGAAGTAGATTTATTTATCAATAAAAGTTGCGGAGAAGTAAATTTATTTATCAATAAAAGTCGTCATTTAAAAAAGAAAATTGTGGCGGTGGACCTAAATGTTTTGTTTTCGCACTATTCAACAATTTGTTCATCCGCGCATGTAAATTAAAAAATATTTGTAAAAGTGAGAAGTTATCAGTAAATGATTTAGTTTTTTTTTTTAAATTTATTTATTATTTTTTTTTTTTACATTAGGTCCACCTCCACAAATGTTAAGAACGGCTTTCAGAATAAACACCCCCAACCTCTCCATGTTAACAACGGATTTTGGAATAAACACCATTGGGGGGGGGGATATTTAAAAAAAAAAGTCGATAAAAGTCGTCATTTAAAAAGAAATTTAAAATCAAATGTTTGTAAAAGTGAGAAATTATTAATAAATGTTTAGTAACATTTTTCGGTGCTAATGCAGAGAGTGACCCGCGCTATTTTTTAAATTGTGTTTTTTTTTTTAATCAATTGCAAGGTTAAAGTACAGAATAGGTACAAAACACCCTCCCCTCCCCATGTTAAGAATGGCTTTTTAAATAATAACGTTATTATTTCAGCATGGATCACTCTCTGCATGAGTACCCATTTTTCTTTTAATATTCATAAAAAAAACTTTTTTCAAAATAAATAAATAAATAAATGTTTGTAAATGTGACAAATAATCGTTTAGTTACGGCAACGTCAGTAAATAAAATATGTTACGTGCGGGATGAGGTGGGAGAGAGACTAAGGGAGCGACTATTATTTTTTTCTACTGGTCGCCATGGAACTCAACGCCCAAGGAGTACCAAAATGTAATTTTTTTTGTCAAATAAATAAATTTCAAGCAATTTTTGCAATAAATAATAGATAGCAACTTCGTTAATTTTATGACTTGCCCCAGCATATTATAAACACCCTAACTTCCCCATGTTAAGAACGGCTTTCGAGGTTTATGGAAGGGCATTTTTCTTTATTTTTTTTAACATGGGGGGGGGGTAGGGTGTTTATAATACGTTGAGGCATGTCGTAAAAATGAAACAGTTTAGAAAAAGTTAAAACAAACATTTTTATGTAAACAATGCCGTGAAAATAAACTAAACAATTAAAACGTAATGTTTCATGAGTGAAAAGCCTTAACATAAATAAAATTAAAAAAATTGGTAAGTACATAAATGAATTTAAATTTTTTAAATATGGGATTATTATTATTTTTTTTTTTTTTTGTGTGCTAATGCAGAGAGTGATCCGCGCTATTTTTTTAAAATTGTTTTCCACGTTTAATTAAGGTTTTATGATATATTTTTATTCAATTGTAAGGTTACAGTACAGAATAGGTACAAAACACTCTCCCTTCCCCATGTTAAGAATGGCTTTTTAAATAATAACATTATTATTTCAGCACGGATCACTCTCTGCATGAGTAAGTTATTTATTTTTTTTTTTTTTACTTATCGAGTTAACAGAAAATGAAATCTTTCGTCAATTCGTGGCTGTGAAATGAATCGAACCGGAAGTTCAGTTTTACAACAGAACAGAATCGCAGTAACAGTTAAAAAAATATATTTATTTTATTTAATATTTTAATAATTCGCGAGGTAAATTTATTTCAATAACATAAAAACATACCTTGACTCTAAAGATGGGTTGTCTGAAAATTTCAAATAAATTGGTAACGTAGAAATAGGGTTTTATTATTTTAGAACGAACCAACATTTACATTTTTATATATATAGATAAATATTTATTCCCCCTCCTCATCTTAAACTAAAAATTTTCAGATATTAGCAGTTATTTTGCTTTAATGCAATGCACCTTACATTAGAAAATATATATATATATATATACATATCTATATTGTATATCTGTATATAGATACATGCATATTGTATATCTGTATATAGATACATGCATATATATATATATATACATGCATATATATATATACATGCATATATATATACATGCATATATATATACATGCATATATATATATATATATATACATGCATATATATATATATACATGCATATATATATATACATGTATATATATATATATATACATGTATATATATATATATATATACATGTATATATATATATACATGTATATATATATATACATGTATATATATATATATATATACATGCATATATATATACATGTATATATATATACATGTATATATATGTATATATATATACATGTATATATATATATATATATACATGCATATATATATATATACATGCATATATATATATATACATGCATATATATATATACATGCATATATATATATACATGTATATATATATATACATGTATATATATATATATATACATGCATATATATACATGCATATATATATATGCATATATATATACATGCATATATATATATGCATATATATATATATGCATATATATATATGCATATATATATACATGCATATATATATATATACATATAGATATACACCATATATATACATATATTTATACATATATATATATATATGCATATATATATACATATATATATATACCTATATATATACATATACATATATCTATATACATATATGAGCAAACAGTTAATAAAATATGTTAAAAAACACTTTGAAACGAGTTAAAAACATATTTAATCTGAAAAGGAAACACTAGATAAATGGATAGTCCTTAATCCGCGGAGTTTCGAAGAAATAGTTTCCTTCTCATCAGAGGGTAGGAATTAGCAAAATGCGGGATTGGATTTTGCATGCAGAAGTATTTGATGAAACAACAAGTAAGTCAAAGATCTTACTTGAAAACAAAAAAAGTGAAGCAGAGGGAATATGGTGAAGAAAAAGGTGTTACACATGAATGGATAGTCTGGTGGAAGATAAAAAATCCAGTGACGGTAAAATCCAAATGTAAAACTTCAAGTTAAAAGAATTTCCATTTGTACAAGTAAAATCCAAGGAAATCCCGTAATTGGAAGAAGCTCTATTTCCTATTAGCGAGCTTTACATCTGGCTGAGATAATTTTATAAATATTATTTCTTTAATATTTATAATATACTTTAATTTTACCATCTTGGATCATTTTGATAAATTTAATTGTAATTTTTATTTTATATATACATATATATATACATATATATACATATATATATATGTATATATATATGTGGATTTTTTTAACAATCAATTTTAATACCTTTTAAATGGTATTATATTGATTATTGTACCAATATTAACCTCGGTTTAGCTCGATGAGAATTCAGAGCAATATAATTTATACAATCAGAAAAAACAACACCTTTTTTTTAGTAGTACACAATTTTTGTTTTTATTATTTTTT